>NC_066837.1:18972500-19318750 GCF_001640805.2 Lates calcarifer | reverse complement strand
TGAACATTTAAGATTTTACACAGCAGAAAACATCTACCTTCTCTGTCTCTGTATGTTACTTTTAACAGTGGAAGATTATGAATTTTATGTGTACCTTTATCCTACACCTCACTTTTTTGTCAGATTAGGGAACAACCTGCTGGCATTGAAATAATTACTAGTAAAATCTTGACGAAAATATTCCTCTAGGTTCTGTCAGCTGGTGGTCAGATCCGTCCAGGAATGACAGTGATCCGAACACCGATCCAGCAGACGGGACCCATGGGAAAGACAATACTCCGAACACCCCTCGTGGTCCAGCAAGGTAGTATACTCCTCGTGAGAGTTTGTGAACAAAGAGCAACTTGTCCTCAAAGAATAACTGATGACTTGTATGGTGTCTGTACGTGTCCATTGTCTGTGTGTCAACTTTGCCACACCTCTCTGTTCCAGGTCAGGGTGGCCAGCAAGTAGTGACGCAGATCATTCGAGGTCAGGCTGTTTCCACGGCAATATCTGGTGCCAGCCCTGTTGCTACGGTCACTGGCCAGGGGGCGGCCAGCCCCACCGCAGCAGGACAGGCAACGGGCCAAACACCGCCCGGCACCCCACGGGCACAGGGGCAAGGCCAGGTTAAACTCACCCTGGCACAGCTCACCCAGCTCACACAGGTTAGTGAGGGAGATACAAAAAAATGTATACAGTATTCAGATTCAAATCTGTGACTTCTTTTTACAATCTGACAAAAGGAATGTGTTTTTGATGCTGTCATCAGCAGTTTGTACAAAGAATAGATCCAACTTATTTTGGATTAAACAGCACTGTTCTCATTTATCCACCTACTCACAAGCTTCTCTTCTCTGCTCTGCCTCCCGTAGAAGCAGCAGGCTGGGTCAGGTGTGGATCGGCAGGCAGGTGTCAGTGGTGCCCAACAGGCTCTGACGGTGATGGTTCAGGGCCAGGGCCAGACCACCGGCCAGCTGCAGGTCATACCTCACGGGGTCACGGTCATCCCAGGACCCGGGCAGCAGCTCATGCAGGCGGCATTGCCCAACGGCCAGGTGCAGCGCTTCCTCTTCACCCCCTTGGCCTCCGCTGCCACACCCACATCAAGCACAGGTACTGCAACACACGAGCAAGGATCACCTGCCAGTTATCAGACTGTGCATATGTGCCATGTTTTAAAGCTGACAGCTAACACTTACATTTTCCTGCTTATCTCTAAAATGCTCTCTCTGCTTTTTCCCTCTCACTCTCTTCAGCCACCACAGTTCCCGGTCAGCCCAACTCCACCTCCACCAAAACCCCGGCCCAGCCTGCCCAGCAGGCAGCAGCCCCCGTCCAGGCAGGGGCGTCTCCACTGGCCACCACCAGCAGCCCTACTTCAGCCACCCCGCAGGGCCAGCTGCCCCCTCAGACGCAGGCCCACATGCCCATCCAGTCACCCACCTCGCTGCAGGTTAAAACACAGGGAGGAACTGCCCAGCTGCAGCTGCAACAGACGCCTCAGCTCATCAGCATGTCTGGGCTGCAGCAGCAGGTACAGGTATGATTAGCAAAGAGACTGGAAACTTAAGTAGAACCTCAGTCCTTTTCCCCAAACACCTGACCAAATCAGCGACTTAACACTCAGGTGAAACTGCATAGTGTCCAGCAGAAGGAGACCTCACTGTACTGGGCAGTGTAACTAGCTCTGTGGTAAGGCTGAGAAAAAGTTCTCGTCGCTCAAACTGGTAAACAGAGGTCATACTGTGAGCTGCTAATTTGATCCATCCAGCCATTCATTCAGCCGTTCAAACAAAGTCTGCTCTTTGTCACCATTTTACATTTTGTAACAACAGCTTTGACCTGTGATGTAGCTGACCGTGTGATCTAACCATCTAAATAAATGCTTTATATAAATGTACAAGCAAAACTGTGACTTTCTTTTCAGTTTTGTTAAATCTGTGTATCTCCTGTGTCGTGTCTGCAGGTGCTGGCTCAGCTGCAGGCCCAGCAGGGCGGAGGCTCACTGCCACAGCACATCAAACTGCAGCTTCCTATCCAGATACAACAGACTGGGACCACCTCAGCTCAGGGAGGACAGGTATTGCAGCAAGCCTGATAAACCAGAGCCAAATTTATATTTGTTTTTAGGGTTTTGATCACAGTGAAAAAATTGGAGAAAATTGGGTTTTGCTTTTTGTATTTTATACTCTGACTAGTTGTAACTGATCCATAATCCATAAGTTTGATGACTACTTACCACAAAGTGTGTCATCTAGCTCATGACATGATGGAAGAGTAAATTTAACATAATGAGAGCTCTTCACTTCAAACTATTCTTTTAAATTTTGTAAATTACAGTTATAGAAGTTCCATTTTGATTATCACACTATGCTATCTGCACAGATTGGGAACGTTGTGACCATCCAGGCAGCTTCTGTCCAGGAGCAGCTGCAGAGGATTCAGCAGCTCAGAGAACAGCAGCAGCAGAAGAAGAGACAAGCGGCAGAGGCCAAGAGAGAGCAAGCCCTCAACGCAGCCAGCCAGAGCGACATCATTCAGAAACAGGTGTGTATGTGAGCGCTCAGGAAGCCATCGCAGCCAGGCCATCCATCTCAGTCCAAAGTTCTCTGTCTCCCTGCCATCAGTACATAAACAGTCACCGTCCTCCAACCTGCAGCCCTCCACTAAGACTGGGTTTATTTTTACAGCTCTGCCCCTGTCTCTGTTTGTTGGGCTTAATACTGCTACTGCTGTGTGTGTGTGTGTGTGTGCGTGTGTGTGTGTGTGTGTGTGTGTTCTTATGTTTCAGTTTTTCTTTCTGATTATTAGTTAACCTTTAATACTTCCACCTGGTCCTATTTAATAATAATTCTTTTAATTTATAATTGTAGCACATATCAAACATCACTTAAATCCACATTTTTGCCAGTCTTTGATTAAAGTGTGTTATATGAACATGATCTTTATTCATCAGTATAACTATTTCCCCTCAAGCTGTAAATATCTTTTCTGTCCTTCAACATGTGGTTTGTTCTGACATCTCCCTGCGTCGTGTGTTTCAGGTGGTGATGAAGCAAAACGCTGTGATCGAGCATCTGAAGCAGAAGAAGACCATGACGCCTGCAGAGAGAGAAGAGAACCAGAGGTTTGTGTCACAGTGTGTGTGAAAATTTATAGGCATGATATTTTGCTCATGTTCAGGGACGTCATTTTGGAAACTGGAGAGGTTTATCCTGGAGTGCTGCGGGTCATAGGAAGGATTGAACTCTCCTCACCATTCACATAAACGACTGTGGTGACATGTTTTTGAAGCGGCGAACAATAACAGCAGAGAAAATGATGTTTATCTGTGGGACAGTGCTACTTCTTTGAATCGTGACGCCTTTGTGTGTCTGTGCTCTGATCATATGGAACTGTAACTTCATCACTTAGGCACTCTATACGCTATGTTCTCTTCTTCTCCATTTGATTTTGATTCAGCACCACACTGGGAGGTACTACGCAGCATGGGAACTTTTGGGTGTGTAACCACCAACAGCTGCATGTCCTCACTGTGACCCTACAAGCATGAACACAAAGACAAATCCATTTATAAATGAGATGAGTTGTACAATAACATCGAGCAAGGCCCTAACAGCCCCTCTACTGATTTGTGGGGATGTAGCAAGTTCACTTTTATATAAACAATCTCTCAGCTTATCATATGTTTTTCTTTGTAGCCTCCCTCTCAGTCTGTCTAAAATGGGCAGAAAATTAAGCAGTCTCACTTTTATTACTAACATCACATGCATTGATTCTGAGGTACTGATTGTCTTTGTATCACTCCAGTGACCGGTTCTACTGCTGGTGTACAAGCACTGTTATATATATTATGTTCAGTAGTGTCCGAAGACCCAGAGTGACATCTTTATAGCAGAGATGTTTTTTAGTTCATGTTTACCATCAAAGAGGGGCTGTTTATTCTGTCAGTGGAGTTAGGAGAGCTACTACTTCTGTAAACATCCAAATAAAATCTATAAAATCAAAACCAGTAGTGGAATATTTAGAAAGGCGTGCTCCCTCCTTCCTTCCCTTTTCATATGCTGTAGATAGATTATACGCTGACCTACAGTTGACTCTGACAACCCCGTGTTTATGTCCACAGACAGGTGTGTCAACACTGTGCCCATTCACACAGACCTGAAATACCAAACCCAGACTACCGTGACATCACTACAGCCACTCTGTCTGTTGTCTGTCTCTCTGCTTACTTTTCATCCTTTTTCCATTCCTTCATGTCATCCTTTTCTCTGGCTTTTCCTTGAAAACGCAGCAATAACCTGGGACTCTGACATCAGCTGTGTTTGCGTGTCCCGTTTCATTAGGCTCCTCCACTTTCATGCTGCATTTGCAGTGTGTACTTCAGTACATGCTGCATTTGCAGTGTGTACTTCAGTACATGCTGCAGGAACCCTGGCCCATCTTTGACCTCAGCAGCCATGGACGTGTTTGTGTGTCATTCACACAAACATGCCCTGAACGAGGCATTCGGAGCGATTTTCAATCTTAGTTGTGAATGTTGGCGAACACAAGTGAACATACTGTGGACGCAGAGCCATAAATTATCTAGAGTTACATATATGTCATAATCTGACAGTGGAGATGGTTTTTATCTGTTTCTGTATCTCCCAAAATTTTTTGTATTTCTTGTAGTTCCATTTGATTTCCAGGATGTTACATCATCACACAGTATTGGACCTTACACACAACCCTGAATCCCCTAATGCATTTTAATTTGTTTGAAATTGTGTGTTTGACCCCTCTTCCTCACTTTACAATGTTTACAAGAGCAGTGTGGCTTCCCAGTCATCCTCTATCTGTCCATCTCTCACCATACTTCTCTTCCAACTCTCAGCTCCACTCCCTGCTACTCAATCACAGAGTCTCACACAAATAAACAATGGACAACCAAATAACCCTCTAACATCTGTAAGACACTTGGTCCAGTACCACAACCAGGGGACTAGGTATGACGACACAACTGTTGCTACTTTTCATCACTTTCACAAGGTAGCGTGAAAACAAGTGAAGCCTGTGGGTTCAGGATTTTAAAAGGCTGTGTTGTTTGATTGTGTGATTCATCTGTCAAGTCATGCCGAAAGTGTTCACACTCCTGTTTTTAGAGCAATGAGACGGTCTACCCCCGCAGCATTTCCGATCAGTCCTGATAGAAATTGTTGGGGAAAGCAAGCAGTTGGGATTTCCAAGACTTTGTTTTCTTTTTTGCATTTTAGCTCATGTTTGATCGTTCACAGTGGAGAACGGAAAGATTTAGAGCCAGATATGGATGCGATACAAGAAGAGTCTCCAGAAACAGAGTCAAACCCAGGACTTTGTAGTCGCATACTTTACACAAGCGAGCCACCGGAATGCCTCAAGGACATGTGCTGAGAGAAATGCTCTCATTGTTCATTGACACGCACTGCTATTTCTTACATGTGGAAAGTTAGATGTTCACATTTTTGAAGTAGCCAGTAGTTGTGCAGGTTGTACTTTCTGAAACATTGAAGCATTGTTTGGATTAATATTCGGCTCCTTCCCACTGGTGTGTCAGAGGGATAACTTTCTTCCTCTGTGACTTTGACTGTACTGGCTTTCTGAATTCAAGATTCAGATATGTGATAATCCTTTCCCTCCCTGCTCTTTTATCCTTCTCCTCTCTCAGCAGGAGTATTATTTGTCTTTTACATCATTTTAAAATACCCTTAATGGGCCACTGCCCTATTTCACATGGGTCCTCATTAGGTTCAGTAGGGCTATTTCTTGAGCTTTTCTACTGCATTAAAGGAACTGTTCATCCTCAATATACAGTACTTTGCTATTCTATACAATATGCGTTTGTGGCCCACTGTAACTTTTAAAAGGTCAGTAGGATAAAAATCTGTAATGAAGTCCTTTTTCATTTTCCCTTCTCCTGTTTTTTGTGCCTGTCCAGGATGATCGTATGCAACCAGGTGATGAAGTACATCCTGGACCGGATAGACAAGGATGAGAGGCAGGCGGCCAAGAGGAGGAAGAAGGAGGAGGTGGTGGAGGCGAAAAGGAGATTGGCCAACGCCAGCAAGCTCTCCTCGCTCCTTTATCGGCACAAAGAGAGCCTCAAGATGGAGATCCTGAAGAAGCGGGCGCTTCTCGACAAGGAACTGCAACTGGAGGCCCAGGTACGGAGGAAAGGAGGGGGAGAGATTTAACAGCAGAAAAATTAGGTCAAAATTCTCAGTGTGTATGATGAATTTAATTGGAAACGTTTTTATCCCATCATTGAACAGAAATGACTGAATCAGATTTTAATTTAGGTGATTTCTATTTGTTTTGACCCCTTCTGTCCCAACATTACAACACAGGAGGAGCTAAAGCGGGACCTGTTGCGGATGCGGAGGGAGAAGGAGAGGGCTCAGGCTGCAGCTCAACAGGCAGCCCAGGCTGCAGCTGCCGCCGCCCACAACAAGCAGCAACACACTCTGGCACATGCACATGGCATCGCCGCTCAGCACCACCTCACCACAACCGTCGCCTCTACACACAAGAGGAAACGGGAGGAGGAGAGGGAGACCGCAACGTCAGCTAAGTCCAAGAAGAAGAAGATGATCTCGACGACAAGTACCAAGGAGAGCAAGAAGGACACCAAGCTCTACTGCATCTGCAAGACGCCTTATGACGAGACCAAGTATGATCGTGCTCTCTTTGAATTCACACATGAAATACTTTATTTCCCAGGGGCATTTCCCCATGGGTGACAGCAGCAGGCACTTTTATGCATGGTTGCCCTTTTTGAACACAGAAACTTCCTCAGGTACCTTCAGTTTGGTTCCTGGATTTTGATTCTTGACTCCCTAACAGTCCCAGGTCCTGCAGTCAAACACAAGCCTCAAGACCGCAGCAACATGTGTAGAGCATTCATTCAGCCTATAAGCAAGCAGCGGTTGCAGAACCAATATTAGGACAAGGGATGGAATTTAGTTTAAAGTTACTGATGTTTAAACATGAGTTATGTGGCTCACTTCCTGAGTAGTCAAAAAAGAAAACAAGTGAAGCCAAAACTTAACCTCATTAGATGTGGACGTATACTAAAGTGTAATCCATTGCACGTAAAATTTCGTAGCTCCAACACAACACATACATTGGTGTGGTAGCTTTGAATCATTACTGCTCTGATATCATTGAATTAAACCCATCTCTCAGTTTACATTAAGCCTTTTCTTTCCAGACTTTATCATAACAACATAATTATAAAAGACATAGTCTTGTATATTTTAAAAACAGTGGAAACACTGTAAACCAGTCACCATCTACTGTGAGACATAAGTGACAACAATTTTGTGTCCTTGCTCTCTTCAAAGGTTTTACATTGGCTGCGACCTTTGTACCAACTGGTACCATGGTGACTGTGTAGGCATCACAGAGAAGGAGGCCAAGAAAATGGACGACTACATCTGCGTGGAGTGTAAACGGGGACAGGAGGGCAGCACAGAAGAGTTATACTGCATCTGTCAGACACCATACGATGAGTCCCAGTAAGCATTTGCAGTTGTGTGTGTGTGTGGGGTGGGTTGTAGCTCCAGAAAATCATAGATGAAAACAACAGAGAGACATGAGGATTTGAAAAATTGCAGTACTGTGAGTGTGTAAAATATGAGTAGTAAGACTTGTGAGACATAAATAGATGAATGTACAGTGAAAATATATTCCAAAAGTTAGTTTTTGTAGATTGTTATTCAGGTAAGAAAAATCATGTATTAAAAACACTTCCTGTCCTTCTAGGTTTTACATCGGCTGCGATCGGTGTCAAAACTGGTACCACGGTCGCTGTGTGGGCATCCTGCAGAGCGAAGCCAACCACATCGACGAGTACGTGTGCCCGCAATGTCAGTCGACAGAGGACGCCATGACGGTCTTCACTCCGCTCACTGACAAGGACTACGAGGGCCTGCGGAGAATCCTGCGTTCTTTACAGGTAAAGAGGAGACATGCGTTACTGCACATGCTTACAGTGTACTGTATCCAGAGATGCAGTGGTGAATGAAATGGTAAAAAAAATATGTATATATATCAGAGCGGTTGGTGATAATCATAATGCATATTCAGCAGTATAGCCAAAAAATCTGTGAGGCACACACTCTTAGCAGCAGCTGAAGCAGCAGTAACATTGTAGTGGTTTTCTTCTTATTACCAGCAATAGACTGAACACTAACACAGCTCCTTGTCGCCCCACTACAGTGTAAGAGCAGCAAACAAAAGTCCTCTGTGTGTGTCTTATCTGATGGGTTTGGCTCCCCAGAGCGCTACTTGGACAGCTGCCTGGCCTCAGCATTTTTTTTTTCTAGCTTCCCTTTCTTTTCTCTTCCTCCACCTCCTACCTCTTTTCCTCTCATTTTCTCCTCCTCCTCTGTCCAGTGGTGTGTGTGTGTGTGTATGTGAGAGAGAGGGAGAGAGAGATGGGGAGGAGAGCGAGGGAGAACATCTGTGTTGACCCACCTGCTTCCAGTGTCATTTTCATGGTGCTGTTTGTTTTTCTTCATTGGTTTCAGCTTTCTCAACTGTCTTGTCTTTCTCTTTATCTCTCTCTCTTTCGGGGCCCTCCCTCATCTGCAGGCACATAAAATGGCGTGGCCATTCCTGGAGCCAGTGGATACAAATGACGCCCCGGACTACTACAGGGTCATCAAGGAACCAATGGGTGAGTGGAGGAAATGTGGAAAGACTTTGTCCACATAACACACACAACCGCAGTAGTGAATATTGAAGACAAGGTGTGTAATTGGACGTTTCCCAGCTACTGTAGTCCAACAATATTTGGTAATTAGCCTTCATTCCCTTTTAGGTCACCAGCTACTGTTGGACTCAAGCCTTTTCCGTGTTCTTTATGCCACCCAGGGCATGTATTTTTGCACATATTGAGCATATTAACTTTTCTCACTTTGATGGCTCTCCCTCTTTTTTCCGAGTATTATCACTGACCCACTCGGGAAGTGTTTTTTCCACTGTTTCCTGTTGATAGCCTTTTGAAATAAAATTCTTATCGCTGAGGAAAATCTTGAAATGATAATCATATAAAGCACCGTACAGATGTTGCATGCTTTAGCTCATTTACTTAAAATTGTGTATACTTAGGTGGTGACTATTTTCCACAGCATACCATCTGTTTTTGAAGTTGACCAATCAGCTCAGCCTTGTTTTCCATTCATTTTATCTGTGCTGCAGGTTAGTGTAGTTGAATGTAGTTCAACACTCAAAACACAGCATTGTTAACTATTGAACTGCAACGGCAAAAAAACAACCCATATAATGTAAATAATAAATATAATAATAGATATATGTCACACATATACATATGTGATACAAAAGACAGAAGAATCAGCTGATTCTTCTGTCTTTTCTATCATCATTACTATAATACGTGGACTGTTGGTTTGGCAAAATAAGTAACCTAACAATTTCTCTCTGGGCTCATGCAAAATGTTACAGGAATTTCACTATTTTCTGACACTTTACAGACTAATAAAATACACTCATAGTAACTGATAATGAAAGTAATCAATAAAGTTGCAGCCATAGATTATATCATACAAAATAATTACAGGGCACAATCCAAAATGCTATGGGGAACTATGAAAGGAAAGCAGTGGTCCAGGCAATATTTTCTGAATGAATTTTCTGAAAATCAGCTGTAGGCTTGCCTCATTAATTTTAATGTGTGCCTACTTTTAGTGTTGCACTTTGTGGCTGTAGTATGTAGGAAAATATCAGATCATGACTCGTGAATCAGCAGATACTTAATACTGAATTACTCTGGGTTTGGGAGCAATTCCTCTTTGGTAGATAAAATTGCCTCAGTAGTACTGTTTTCATTTTGTAATTGCTTTAGGCATTGGAAGTAACACCCTCTCTCTATATCTTGAACATTAAATCACAGCCGCCAGGAGGCCAGCGGGGAGGAAGCCCTCCAACTCAGATCAAACCGGCCATGTAAATGGGGACTTACGTCAACAGGGCCTTTTTGAACTTCCACACAAACAAACCGTTAATGAGCTGGTCCAGGTCCGCCGGGCTCCCTGTGGAAAGGGACCAGCCCCACACTCAGCTCCTGTTGGCCTGGTCCTGGAAACTCTAGCGCTCCCCTCTCCCTTCCACCGCAAGAAAAAGTCCTTGTTGATTTTCAAAAAATAAAAAGAGCATTTGGCTGGTGTAGCTGCAGCCGTTGGTAGTTTTTGGAAGGTTTTGAGTTGAAATCTGATGACAGAGAAGAAGGAGGTCTTTGATATTGACCATGAAGTTTGTAAGACCCTGGGCCAGCTGGGTGGGGGTTAAGGAGGTTAAGAGTCGGATATGTTTGTTTAAAACGCAGCCCGAGCAACCCAGAGCAGAGCAACCCACCGGCAGCAGCAGATTATATGAAGCCTCGACTGTTGCCAGTTAGCCTCCTCGCTAACTCAATCTTAATTTCATTTCGGTTTCTAACTTGATTCAACCAGGTTAGTAACGCTGAAAGCTCCTTCTCAAGGGCAATCGAAACTGATATCCATTGGACTCTCAAAGGTTCCATTAATTTCGCGTGGATTTTATTTCTCAGGAATGACACTCGGATAATGACGCTCTCCTCAGGAATGACAAATCGGTCAGATCTCAGTTACTGATCTGAAAGGCTGAGTAGATCGAGGTTGAAGCTGGCAGAGGTTCTGGATTTTTGCTGTCACATATAAAGTGATGAACTGTGCTCCCAGGAAACATATTTCAAAGTTGTCAAAAACATGCCACATAAGCTGCAATTACTTTGAAGCAGACAAGCTGATTTGTGGAACAAAGTCGAGTTAGAAAAACCATTTATCTGCTGCTTCCACATATATGATGTTTGTTTCGCGATTAAATTTGTGAGGTTCGTTTCGATACTTTTGCGTACTGTACATACAGTCTTTAACCAAATATAATTTTTAAATCCCCTTTCCTTAGACCTTTCCACCATGGAGGAGAGGTTACAGAAGCGCGAGTACGTGAAGCTGACAGAGTTTGTAGCGGACATGACCAAAATCTTCGATAACTGCCGCTACTACAACCCCAGTGACTCGCCCTTCTACCAGTGTGCCGAGGTTCTGGAGAACTTCTTTGTCCAGAAGCTCAAAGGCTTCAAAGCCAGCAGGTAAGATGGTGCTGGTGGTGGTGACAATAAAGATAAAGATGAGCAATGATTAGAAAAAGGAACACAAAATGGCAGCTGGTGAAATTGAGACAGTTAAGTCCCTGAGTCGCAGAGCATCCACCCTGGTGAATGAAGTGTCCGTAAGAAAAAAGACCAAGTCATTAGCGGCTCCAGCTGTGCTGCTGTGTAGCTGACTCTGACCCCTGACCTCCCTGGAGGTTCGTTAGACACAGGCTTTCTCCAGAAAGAGCAATAAAAATTTAACTGCTCATGGAAAAAAACACATTGTCAAACACCAGTGGAGTTCATTGACTCCTTCCTCTCTTTGATTTCCTGGGTCGCCATTTTGTGTTTCTTCCAGGCCTCTCTGTCATCCACATGTCATGATTGAATGCTCATACAACCAGCAGGCTTGTTCTGTCTCCGGAACAAGTCAGCATAAAACACTGACACGGATAAATCTCAGCAGATGTACGAGTTGAAGAGTGATGTATTATGTTTGTGTCATTTTGAAAGCCTCGTTTGCTTTTGCGCTGAAGTTTTGAAGTTGATGCTTGGCATTTGCCGACATGAGCATTTCTCTGCGCACAGTATGAGCATTTCAGTCACACTCTTGCTCCATTTCACTGGGATCTTCATTTCACACACATTCAGTCAGCTGATTTTACACCCATAACAACATGTCTGCTTCAGCTTTCACCATGTAAGGTGCAGTTTCTGCCATTATTTAATATTTTAAGTGAAACCAGACCAATGAAAAGCCAACATTTTCAGGCCTGTTTGGTTTCAGGCTGTGAGTTAGAGACAGATATTTGCAACCTAATTTCGAGCGGGAATGTAGCTCCTAGTCTTTTTGGCCTTTATGCTGATGCCACTGTTGCTGTCCATAGTACGGAAGCAGCTGTTTGAACCCTGTGCAACGATTCAGCCCTAATAATTCTACTATCTTGTGCTTGGTTATTCCTCTAAACTCACCTCACTACATTACCCTCGCTGAGTGATGTGATTGCTTTGGGTGGATGCATACTACAAGATTCTGGCAACATTTAACTGCAGTTTCGATCGATTTATGCACATCATGGTTTAATGTAGCTTTTAACTTCATTGATTATTATGTTTATTTATTCAAGATGAAGCTAAACACTTCATGGTGAGTTAAGTGGAGGTATTCATAGTGGATCTCAGTCTGAATATTTCAGCTCCGATGTTAAGTCTTGTGGTTTGCATCCAGCTTTATGTGCCTAAAACGGTGATGTGCTTCACCTGCATGTATTTACACCATCCATTCTCCCTCTCTCTCTCTCTCTCTCCCTCTCTTGCAGATTGTGATGTCAAACTCCTGGGTGCCGGGGTCACTCTTAAAACAAAACAAAACATAGTAATAATTTGCTATCCCGGGTGTTGCTGTTTTTACTTGTTTAAAACAGCGTTACAAACTTTGTAAAAAAGTGCATATATTAAGCCACACTGTAGGTGTGATCCTTTTTTATTTTAGAAGAAAATGAAAGAAAAAAAAAGTTTCTACTGTCTAATAATGGCAGCCATGTTGGTAACACAAAGCATTCAAGGGAAAATGTATTTTCTTACACTTCTTGCAACAGATGACTGATATTTTGTTTATGTCTGAGTTAGATATGAGGCAAAATATGAAGTTTACCTAGGTTTGCCATTCTCTTTCTTGAGAGTCAATTTAGAAAAAAACAAAAACAAAAAGCTATTGATTTTTATTGTGAAATCTGACTTAAGTTCCACAAACACACAGATAACTTATCTTTTAATTTGACAGAACTGTTGTTTATTGTACTGGTCATAACATGCTGCAGCAGAACATTTTTACCTCATTTCTTAGCTGAGAATTTTTTAAAAAAGCATGCAACATTTATTAGTTTCTTTTTATTGGCTGTACCCATGTATAATGTTATTTTATGTGCATAGTATATCTTTTTGTGAAGGACTATTTTTATGTTCTAAAGGAAATAATGGTAGGAACTGTAAAAATAGATTGGAGAAAAATCTAGTTTAGCTTTCCTGTTCTAAATATGGCAAGCTTGGCAGTCTCCGATTTGAAAAAAGCCCTTGTATATATACACTGTCGGGCCAACATCACATTATACACTTCGATAACATTTCACCAACATGGCTGCTTGGTCTCTGTCAAAGTGTCTGACCCACTGGCATCCAATACATGTTTTTTTTTTTTTTGTTTGTTTTGTTTTTTTGTATTTCCCTTAGTGCATATTTTTGTCATATTGTAAAACTTTTAATAAAAAGGGAAATGAAAAGAAGTTTTCCAACTGTTTCTTCCTCCTCTCTTTGCCCGTCTCTGTAGGTCTCATAACAACAAACTACAATCAGCAGCCTCTTAGCTCCCTCCTAAAAACCAAGTGTCAAAAAAGACAAGGCTTGTGGTTTCCTCTGAATGATTAAGCCCTGTGGTCCCAGTCAGGCTGCACCTGAACCTGAGCCCTCTCTAGAGGAGAGCGCACTCCCACCTAAAAATCAGCTCAGATGGGTGTCAAAAGAGCCCAACCTCTGGCACCTCCACTTCAGTGCTAAGGGGTAAGAAGCAAATTCAATGGCCCCTTTATCATCCAAAGCATCAGTGGGACATGATGACAGAGAAGTCCCACCTTCATACCAGGGGGCCGGGCGGCCGCGGACACTGTTCGGCAGCCTGTTTCATCCCAACCAGCCACTCTTACCATGAGAAGGGAAGATCCAGATGGGGAGGCAAGATGGCGGATAGGATTGATAAGTCAGCTGGTTGGACGTGCAGTGGCAATCTGGTCCCCCAGCAGCAGCAGCATACTCTTAAAGAGTTGTGTTCATTCTGTAGCTGATCACTATTTTTGTGTATCCTATATAGCAAAGTGTCAGCTTTGTTCTTCCCACCCAGAGGTCCAACTTTAATTTCATCCTGTCACATTTTCATCTTTCTAACATCCCATTGAAAGCTGCTTCAAATGGAAATGGCTGCAAGCGTGCACAGTCAAACAAAAATGCTCTGTTCATGCTTCACATGAGGCTAAATGCGCAGGATCTGCAGGCGTAACATCCATATACAGTAGCTTGGAGTTCATTCTTCTCATATTTAACACCCGCATGCCTGAAAGCAGCATTTTATTGGTGCTGTAGGAGTATTCGTCAACCCCACCCCCCCACCCCCAACACCAGTCAGATTTCAGGTCCAACTTTATTCAGCCAGTCTTGGTCGAATTTGCAGTGTCATGTTTCACACTTAACTCCACTGGACCCAGCCCATGCTATTACTATACCCTCAGGTGTGTAGGCCTGTTCGAAGCATGAACCAGGCACATAGAATCTGAATATGTCTGTTAATGGTACATTTCATTTACATTCCCTATCACGGTAGCCTGATGCTAAGATGCTCCACTTTATCATAAGCTAGTTTTTAAAAAAAAGTCTTTTTCTGTCAGGGTAACATCACCGTCTATGGGTGTAGACAGCACTTAGTCAAGTGATTTAAGGAGTCCTCTTCTGTCTGAGGGCTGTGTTGCCTTCACCTTAATTTCCAGAGGGAACCACCCAGACCAGGCCATGCCAGCCACCACATCCTCCCCCTTCCTCCTCCAACCATTTCCCATTCTGAACTTTTCTCAAATGCAAGTGAAGTCCTGATCTCCTTTGAAACCTGACCTTTTGAAGAAGGTCAAAGACAAGCAGAGAGGAAAAGAGACTGTTAGGCCTTCAGGGAAGGTGAAACTTGTACAAGGCTTAATTAACCCACATGTTGTACTGTACCTCCACACACACACACACACACACACACAGTCTCCTCAAAGCTCTGTGTCTGTTTCTGTCGGTGGCTGAGTCTGTAAGTCACTCTCTCCTCCTTATCTATCAGCCACTTCTTCCAGCATATTTCATTGAAGTTGACAGGTTGGCTCACACATGTCTCTCAACTCACCCTCAAAGCGTGGTTAAGTAATTGGATAATGGACTTTTCCACTCAGCATCAACTCAGTTATGTTGCGGTCTGTGGCAGCATGTCTGGGAGTAAACTTTGAGTGGGGACTGGGGAGTCTTTGTACCGCGGGGTTTGTATGAAAATTTTATAGCTGCATTTTTAGCATATTTGGGAACATTTTTGTAACGTGTGATTATCAGTTTTTTAGGAGGGGAGCAGTTATAAGACACAGTCACAGTTGTCTCTTAAGTTGATGTGAAAAACAACTTTCAATTCAGCAAACGTTTCAGTTTCGATCATAATTTTATTTTTCTGTGTGTAAGAGTTGAGAGATAATGTAGCTTCTGTCTTCTTTTCTGTTTGTGTGTCTTTCACACAAATGTCCTTCACTTTGTAATCTGACGATGATGTGTTTCATCCACTGTTTGTAATCTCTATTGTATATTATTGCTGTCCAAATATGTAGAGATGAAAGATTTTTAGAGCAGTAGAAACTTTTATTTTTCACTCTTTGAACCAGCAACTAAGCCCGCCTGTATATTTTAACTGTTTATTTTTCTCTTTAATTGAAGTGAACTCTACATTTAGGTGAAATTGCCCTTTATATTAAAAGTGCTGCATATTGTGAGCATAAAGGTTTTGAATGAGGTAGAGTGACACAGTAACTCTTGTAAAGAGTTTTTCTTTTTTTTTGTAAGAAACCAACCAGTTCAACATAACTTCTATATTGACATTGCATTTCTTGTATTATTTATTCATATCAATGAAAAGTTCTCAGTTTTTTTGAGTAATGTTGAAGCAACAAAACTGCAGATTAAAAAAAGTACTCTATGTTTTTAACAGATTGTGGCAACTCTGAAGAGATTCTCTTTTGTACTTGATAGGACATTTCATCCTAGATAATAAAGTAATGTTTTTGACACCAGTTTTTAAACGAGTTGTGTTTTCTTTGGTTGCCTCTGCTCATTACCAACACACTAGGGTGTAGTTTATCTTACTTCATCATACAAAGTTACTGTGTAACTGTGAACTGTATTATTATGTAGTTCTTGAATTAAAAGTATGTTTATTTACACAGCACCTTTCAAGAGCAGTGCTTCATGATTAAAAAAATATAGAAACATGTATAGTGACAAGCATAAAATACAGACTGTAGGAGAAAAAAAAAACAACATAAATAGAAAAAAATACAAAAAATATGTAAAAGCAAATCTAAGTAGATCTTAAATGTAGGCAGGCGCCTGACCCAGCAGAGCCATAAAAGTTAACACAAGAATCCTGAATTCTGAAGTCAATGGGAAGCTGTTATACAAGATCAGTTTCACAAGACCTTTAAGATGACCTGGTTAAAAGTTAAGCAGCAGCACTGTAGCAGTTCAGCTATGTTTTGCTAAGAAGAGGGAATAACAGCCGATGTGACTGGATGAAATAAAAGCGGCCAAGAGTCTAATAATGTTTTCAGCTAGAAAAAACAAAGAGCATTTTACATGATGGTCAAGAGTCCATAGTGACGTGTAGATTAGAGAGTAGAATATTTCTATGAGAAATTATCTGCTTTCTATTTTTATAGACTTAGGCAGTTGTGTACTGGATAATTTTTCTTCACTACGCACCTTGAATGAGATGTCTAATTGAGTATTATCATAGCAGTGATTGGAGACACATTTGAAATAACTTACTTGACTTAGGGGCCACAACCCTTAAAAACAATAAGCTGTATAAATGATGGATGGATGGATTTAGGAGTTAAGATGCTGACAATGAACTGCAACATTCCCAGTTCAAGTTGGGAACCTTTGTTGCATTTCTTTCTCCCTCATTCCTGCCATCTGTACTGCTGTCTGTAACTGTAAAAGTAAAAAAAAAAAAAAAAAAAAAAAAAAAGACTCAAATTGTCTCTAAAATACTTAATGAAATAACGTTTTATCTGCCGAGGAGAAGCATATACAAGGCAAACATAATAGGACCCAGGACAGAACCTTGGGGCACACCACAATACATACTAAATGGTTTTTTTGCTAACTTACTATTCTGATATTACCAATTCATATTTTTTATATATCTTAAAAGTAATTATGTTGAAAATAATCTAGGATTAGGCGAATATTGTAGTTTCAATTGAGTTTTCTTTCATTTTTTCCTCAGTTCTTGAGAGATTATTTATGGAGAGGAGAACTCCACAGCATCAAAGCATGACTGCCAACCTTGCAAAGACAAGGAGCTTGTTCTGCCCCTTCAGGGGGCACAAAGCCTTCAGGTTCACACAAGGCTCCATCTTGTAAATTCAAAAGTTATTTCAGTATATATTATGTTTACATGGTGCATCTTATTAAATAAATTTACCTTTACTCAAGTGCAAGTACTGAACACAATGCACAGGGAGTTGGAGAAACTGAGGGGGCAATGTCTGAGAAGCTAATTTTTGCCCCAGGACCCCTTAGTGTCTTAATCCGTCCCCGCAAAGCAAGTTCAAGCCATATCTTACCTCTTGTCAATTATCTTGAGATTTCGGGGAAAAGTACTTTGAGGCTGTCACTCACGAGGGCTGAAGGACAAGGTCGTGACCCCCCTACAAACTCATGCAATCTCTCCCTGTGATCAAATTACCAACATGACACACAAGAGCCACCTCTAAGGTCGACCTTCCTCTCTCCTCTCACACCCTTCTCCCCCTCCTCCCCTCTTTTAACTCCCCACTCTAACCGCTAAATGAATCCAGAGGCTAGCATAGGCGCTGACAGCACCGCAGATGACCACAAGCCCAAAGTGGTTTCAGTCCACCACCCTTGTCTCTTTCTCTCACTCCCCTCTTGTGGCTTGGGGGCTATCACACAGGAAACAACTTGGCTATATTCCCACCTCCCCCTCCTCTCTCTCTCTCTCTCTCTCCTCCCCTCCACCTCCTCCTCCTTTACATCCTCTGTGATGAGGAATGTCCTCCCGCTGCGATAGTAGCCAAGATGTGGAGCAGGCTCCTGTTTCCTGCCTGCCTGCATCTGTTCCCTCCAGCGCTGATCCCAGATAGAGGCTTTGCCGAGCCTGGGAACTGACCAGCTCGAGCTGACAGACGGACGGAGGGGGAGAAAAGAGGCTCAGCCCTGCCCGCACCAACGTCCTAAGTTCCCAAGTCGGTCTCTCTTCCTGGAGGCCAGGCGGAGGCCACGGTTGTTAACCTCTAATTAGAGTGTCTTACTTTAGGGGCTCCTTCTCATGCAATCACTGGGAATGATAATGAGGATCGATGTTTCAGTGAGTGGGCAGATGTATGTGATAGCGTGAGTGGAGGGTTGGTTTAAAGACAAATAAATTCCTCACGGAGTCGTAGAGTACAAAACAAATACACATTTTTATTGGGTTTGTGTACTGCAAAGCAATGTAAGCATTCAGTGCAAATCTTTTCCCTTTCATAGGAAGCATGAGCTCGGGGGCCGTACTACAACCAATGCCAGGGATTTCTGTTTAAATAAGAAGCTGCTTCTTCAGAAAGACGGACCCAACACCCCTTCTCCTGCCCGGATCCCCCTCCCTGTGTCATTTTACATAACTGTCTTTATTCCTCCTCCACCTTGCCCCTGCCCACCTCTCTCTCTCTGATCCCTGCCTAAGTACTTTAAACACCCCTTTTGAGCTCGGGCCATCCCAAAAGGAGTACGTGTTTGTGTGTAAGCAAGAAAACAAGAGCCACCCCAAAGAGGAGCTGCAGTGGAGGCACTTTTCTGAGTCATGTGTCCAGGTGCGGAAAGGATCAGATTCCCGCGATTAGACTTATGGCTTAGTCCCTACAACAACAACACACATACACACACACACACCCCTTCCTCATTCAGCAAGGCCTCGTTTGATGTCCCATTCTACTCGGGCAGACATGTCATCGTGGACACATAATTAAAGTTAGAAAAATAAGCCGCTCTCGTGACAAGCAAAGGCCCTGTGCTCCCTCTCTCTCTTTCTCTCTCTCTCTCTCTCTCTCCCTCTTTCCTCTCTCACCCTTCTTCTCCACTGGGGTTTGTTGCTGCTTTTTCAGGCCCCTGATTCCCTCCCTTTGGTCCCTGTAACGATAATAGTGCATTTCCTGCTTACCAATGACAACCACAGGGACAACATGCCCGGGACTGGGTGTTACAAAACAATACAGTTCAGTGCAATACAACATTTTGCATTCATGTCAATTAAGAAGCATCGTAGATTCATTAAGGGGAAGATTTAAATGTTGAATTTGTATGAGAAGATCTGAGGTTCCTACAGTTGGTGATCTTGTGTGCGTGTTCATTTGAATTGTAGTGGGACTGGATCTGATATGATCTCGTTCCTCTCTCAGGACAAATATTGGCATGTTAAACACACATGAACACCCCCCTCCCACCCCCCAAAAAAATGCCCATGTGATGCGAAATGAGAAAATGCACCCACTCTATGAACTACTTTTGTTACATTATGGTACATCGTAACGACCCATACCAAAGTAAATCCAGGCTTTCTGCAAAATGTCCTCTCTCTTGCACAAAACTGAGGGGGTTAGTTACGATCAGTTCGTGTAAGCTGCAGTGTCTCTTCCCCTGCAGAAGGGGATGATCGCCTTAATGTTTGGTTCACCTACACCTGGAGCGGGTGGCCTCCAGGGCTTTCTGGTGCCTCCGTTTGTTGAACCTCTTGACGTAGTTGCTGCTTCGCAGGAGGCCGTCCCCGGGCTTCAGTTTACCCCCCAGCAGGGTCAGGAGGTCATTGGGAAGGTGGCGCCTCCGGTGGTAAATCTGACCCATTACAATGTATCTGGTCCCTGAGGGAACGAGCAGAGGGAGCGTTAAAGTACCAGGGTGGGGAAAAAAAGTGCACAATCAAGCAATTTTCATGTTTGCAGCAAACAAATAGTTGTTACCGTTTCTGCTGATCTCAGGAAAACAGAATTCCCACATCCCACAAAGAGATGCTTCTGGTGGGAACTTGTTACAGACTTCCAAATAAATATGGGTCTTAAGAAATGTACTTACGTGAAATATGAAGGATCAAACTCTGCACTTTCATTTTAAGAACATCCAGAGAAAGCCTTATTTATTTACTCTTAATAAAAGAGAGCTTCTGAGTTTCTACATTCAGAGTTCAAACTGGCAACCCTAAACTGAACGCAGACATTTTGTTTAATGGGGCCTTCTCCCGTGCTACACTCACCGAGTTTGATATCAGGGCAGGGTTTGCTGCATTTGTATGTGTCCAGGACCAGAAGGCGAACTTTGAAGAAGAAGCTGTCTGGGGTCACGTAGAGACGACTCATCTTGTAGAACCCGTCACTGCTCACCATCAGCGTAATGAGCCGTATCCCTTTACGCAACACCTCGATGTCGTGGGCTATCCCATTGATGGCTGTTTTTTAAGGGACATGAAAAACATCAACATATGTCAGAATGCTGGGTGGTGGGACATTTAAAGGAATAATTCAACATTTACACTGGACTTTGCCTCTTATTGGATACCTACCAAACTCACTGTAGCAGTAATACTCTCTCTCCTCTTTCTCCTTCCTGCACTCACTCATGCAGAAGGCATCATGTGTGAAGTCAGGCTCTGCAGAGGAGGAGACGAGCAGAGGGGAGGATGGAGGATGGAGGGGTGAGAAGACAAAAAGACAGGAGAGTGAGTGTCTGCCGTGCTCATGCGGAGCCAGACTCCCATTCCAGCGTCATTAGAAAGGACAAGGTTGTCATTACAAAACCCAGGCGTCACATTCCTCTGCAGGGGGGAGGGACGGAGGAGGTGGCATGTGTGTGTGTGTGTGTGTGTGCTGGGATCACATCATCAGTCTTACAGTTTTCCATCTGAAGTATAATGTCAGAACAGTCTCACTTGCTTTTCCTCTGTATCGTAACAGCAACCCGTCTCCCAAAAGACTGCACACAAAGTGACACGCTGACAGCCAGATTTGAGGGAAGTGGTTGTAATTAGTGGCAGGGGACGTTGGACGAGGAGAAACCATCACTGTCATTACAGCCATTTAACTCTGTGTGTGAACTCTGTGAACTCTATATGTTTGCTGATATGTGCGATGTTACTGTATGTCACTGTACTTCTTTAAAAAGTAACAAATGTTACTTTATTTCAATTGTTTTTGAAGCTATTTTTTTGTTTTTTTTAGCTTCTATTAGGCGGGACAGTGACAGGAAACATGGGGGGTCACAGATGAGGGATGACAAAGGTTTTTCTTTTTGTTTCCTTTTGTTCAAAACTGAGGAGAAATCCCAAAATCATGGGTCAAGCATTACAGTGAGGCCAGGCTCTATTATCTTTGCAGGAAATACATTTTACATGTGCAAGAATTAAATATAATTGCAGCTTTTTTTCATTCTTTAACTAATATAAACATGATGTATTTGGTTTGTCATTTGTCATTGTGATTGTGTAATATTTAATATTAAAGGTCAGGATGTACAGATTATTACTAGTAATAAATACTCTGATATGGAGCATCAAAGATTTTCCCAGCTGGATAAACTCTTACATAATTTCATTTTTAAAAAAAAAAAGTGATCCCAAAGGACAGTTGAAGATGATACAGCTCAAACATAAAGGTCCTGACTATGTGGATGAGTCAGTAATAATACAGAGGTCAGGATACAGTAAATCTTCCCATACCTCGCCTCAGGATGTCGAACTGGTAGAGCAGGCTGGCGGAGCGCCGGTTAAGGACGACAGGCGGGCGGCTGTTGTTCCGGCTCGCTGCACCGATACCTGACTGATAGAGGCTGGACTTCCCCGGCCGGTTCTCCTCCGGGTCCAGCCGTCGGTTGGGGTGATCTCTCCGCGGAGAAGACGCCGGTTGGTGCGGCTGAGCCTGAGGCTGCGCGTGCAGTGGCACCCTGGGTCTGGAGTTGGGGTGTCCCTCTGGGTCGCCCTGCTGCTGGGGCGGACTGACGCTTGTCTGGGAGTCCTGGTTGGGTTTCTGCGCGGTTCGGTTGGCGGCCGCGGCTGCAGCGGCCCCCGTCAGCGGGGTTTTGGGAAGCAGACCCACAACTTCCCCTCTGGTTTTCTCGCTGTTGTGCTCCAGCAGACGGTCGCTCTTGGGGCCCTTCTTGCTCTTGTTGTGGGCAGTGTGGAGGCGGGGGACGGGCGCTAAGTCGCTGTGTTTCGGCCACACGGCTGAGGGCAGAGGATGGAGGGCGAACTTGGACTCGACGGTCTTGCTGCTTTTCTCCAGGAGCTCGTTGATGGGCAGGGAGGGCTCTTTAACCACCAGCCTGCTCTGGTTGCTCGGAGCTGGATCCACAAAGCTGCTCTGACCCTTTTCTATCAGGGTGTACAGCTCTGAGGTTTAAACAGAGGGGAAAAAAATGCACTTAACACACATCATTTGATTCGGTGCATTAACACAATATCAAAGCCCCTCTATTGGTGCAGTAGACTACAACAATCGAGTTGGCTTAATGTTTACAGGAAGTCTAGGCCTTCCTTAAAGACTTACTTTGACTATTTCTTGTCTTATTTAACTTTAATCAAGAGAACTTTACACTCACTGACCTTAATATGAATGGGCTGGAAATGTGTCACTTGATAAGAATCTATGTCTAATATATTAGCTTTGGAAATCAAATAAAGTCACAAAAACTCCCTCAAAATCCATCAAAATTAAAAGATGATGTCAAATATTACTCAATTAGCTTTTTATCAAATTGTTATTTATTTTAGATCTAATCTTTTCTCATGGTAATTAAAAAAAAACAGAAAATATACTCTCTATATCACTTAAGATTGTTTTATCTTTGGGGTTTTTAAAGATATATTAGAGTAACAGTGATGGTTAGCTCCAAAGCTAAAGATCCCACAGTGTTTAACACCAAATAATAATCTACAACAGTGGAATATACTGTAACAAGTTAAGTTATATCATTAATAAATCTCATAAACAAAACATGAGAAGCAACAACAGAGCACGTAGGTATGAGAAAATTAGTTTTGCTCACAGGACAATAACCTTTCCACAAATCCTTACTATTGTGAGAGGTAAAAAGAAAGTTTACACCCACCGTTAACAACATGCTCCTCTGTGCTGTAAAGAGGAAGCCCTAGAAACAAGACAAACAGAATAATCCCTGTCATCCTGGATGTTCAGTGCGGACACACTTTAAGGTCTGCTACAGAGCTGGGATTCCTAGGATTTTTATACGGCCCACTCCGCAAGGAGATGGAGAGGGAGGTGGTGGGACGTCCCAAACACAGAAATAAGCACTTTGACATGACACTCCTTTCATTCATAAATGGTTGTTTACAATATAAGAGGGGAAATGTGGCTCTGTGTAGATATTAGCTGCTGTTTACTAAGTAGGATTTTATGTAAAAGAGAACAAAGTTTACTTTCTGATATCTAGTGTACAAAAGAATGTTCAAAATCCTCTGAATTAATGCTCTACTTGCTTGTTTTTCTTCTTTTTTCTTCTTTTGGACGTTTGAAATTTTTGTGGATATTAAATATTTCAGGTTATGGTTAAGGTTTTCCTTGATGTTAGACGGTTGACCTGAATGGATTTAAAGTCAAAGGTCTTTACTGCCCTCTGGTGGTCATAGTCAGGAACTGCAGCTTTGCAAACTAATGCGACCAAACTGGAAAAAAAAAAAAAAAAAAAAAAAAAGAAATTAACTTGAAATTATATACCATTGTTTCCTAGTCGTCACTGTTTTCTATTCTTTGTCGCAAGAGCATGAACATACAGTGGAACAGCCAGTAGACATACACATTCAAATGAATATCCATTTGAAAAACATCATCCATAAAACTATTGTAAAATGGGATTTATTTGTGATACTTTATTTTGTAAATTATCTTAATTGTTCTAATGTTTGTTTTGATCATTTGCATAATATAAATAATGGTAACAACATTATAATTCGCATTTTTACTGTTGAATTAGATAGAGAACATAACATGATGTACCTTGCCTGTGATGCTTGTAATATGTGGTAGCATATTGTACTGTTGTTTTTTCCCATGCATATATGGCAGGATTCGCTCAATTCTTAGTTTTTAGCTAGTTCTTAGCTTTTTCCCTACTTACCTAGCAGTCATAGGTTCCTTTATGTTCTCTAATTTGCGTGTGCAGATTCATTGTCATACATTTTGAGTTGAGGGCATTTCTCAGATAAAACATGAAATATGATTCACACTGTCTTCCAGAGGAGTGGTAGTTTTTTGTTCTTTTCTGTTGCAGACATGCAATACATTCTGACTTATTGTACTCCAACTACATCATATGTAGCTATTAAATCAGCGCTTTTGTGGCTACTCTTAATTGCAGAATGAGTGGTTTCATGCTGGAGTTAAACTGTGCACGGAACCGTTGTATATCTTGGCCACATGTCATGTTTCTTTTGACTTATTTCACTATTTGACATTGGTAACTGAGGTCCGGATCACAATCACTGAACCCAGTGTGCTGGGTTTAAACCCTGGTCTCATCCATAAAGACATGGCTACAAAGGCTGACTTTTCGTGGATTATAGCCCAATTACCAGTTTATGAGATTAGGAAGACAACGATGTACTGCACCATCATCTATGAAAAGCTACTCCTCAATGAGCTCTGAAAAGGAAACTAAACACGACCCAGATGGGACTCGAACCCACAATCCCCAGCTCCGGAGGCTGATGCCTTATCCATTAGGCCACTGGGTCATTACGTCGCTGCATGTGAAAAACACCCTTTATCAAAATAATATCTCGACCTAAATCCGATGGTTGGGCATGTAATTGAGCATCTACCATCAACTATACACTTTATTAAGCACAGAAAATGTTACCCACGGTACAGCAACGGTTAAAGCAATAGCTGTAGCCGTCCACAACAATGAGAAACGGTGGACCTTTATCTCGCGATACCAACAGAGGTTGCCGTTGACAACAGTTTTGCTGTTTGATGCTTTTTTTTCTAACCTTGTGCAACAGGGAGGAGCTTGTAGGCCAACTGGCCAATCAGAGGTCAGAACGACTCAGGGCGTTACATCTGCGACGTCACGTCTATTGTAAGAAAAAAAATACGAGAAATCTGTAAGGTAAGCGCGTCGCACATGGTATGTGACCAAATGTACATTTTAAACAAATGGATTATTGCTTTAATCGTTTGAGTTACTGTCTTTGTCTGTAATTTTAATGTATTATATTTGTTTCCATGAATTTCAGCGGGGTTTTTTTGGTGTTGGTTTACCAGACAGGCTCCGTGTGCGATGGGCCACATGGTGTTAGATAACCGGCTTGGTTTCATGACTAACCGACAGTTACCTGCTGGCTAATTCGCCCCCTGCTAGCTAACTTGCTAACTTGAGTTAACCAGAGTACGCTAGCGAAAGCAGTCGTTCGTACAACCGTTTAATTTTTAATCGTTAAATTACCGTTTTTCCACAGGGACTGTATAACGTTAGTGGAACCGTTTGTGTTGCTCAACGGTCAGGAATGTCAGCTGGCAGCGACATCGGAGCGCGACTCACCCAGTTCAAAAACAAAGGGAAAGATGCCAATGTAAGTCCTGCC
The DNA here is from genome assembly GCF_001640805.2 of Lates calcarifer. Taxonomy (NCBI): domain Eukaryota; kingdom Metazoa; phylum Chordata; class Actinopteri; family Centropomidae; genus Lates; species Lates calcarifer. The sequence goes on along the minus strand of NC_066837.1, from coordinate 19,293,176 downwards.
AGTAACGACCAGCACAAACTATCATCATAAACGTGTTCTATGTAGATACGCATCCACAGTTGTGTTGAATCATAAACATTTTGTGTTATGGGTGTCGACATTTTCAGGAGCTAAGGCGCCGGAGAGCGGAAGTCAACGTGGAGCTCCGAAAAGCAAAGAAAGAGGATCAGATACTGAAGAGGAGAAATGTCCATAATCTCTCGGACGAGCCTACCTCTCCTCTACAAGAGAAAGATCCAAACGCACAGGTAGTCACCAGCTGATTCTACTGTCCCTTTCACACTCATGACTTGGCCGGGTCGAATAAACAGGACGCAACTGAAGCACATTCAGCCGGTTTCCGTGTGTTTACCATGTCTGAAACATCTGATTGATCTATGAATGTGCTACAGTACTCTCCATACGATCAAGTGACACCACCCCGGGACAAAAAGTCTAGTCAGATTGAACTTTTTTCAAATTGAAGGTTGATAAATTCATTTAGAAAGAGTTATTGATTGTCAGTATTAAATTCCTACCGTGTTATGGATGCTCTGAATATGCATTGAGTGCGGGAAACGTGTTCCAGTAAATGTTGTGGGTTATTTTTAACAGCTGTTTGACCCAGGTTTCCTGTCCAGATAAGTAATCCTCTTCCGTCTCTGTTCCCATAGCCTCCTCAGCACTGGTCAGTGGAGGAGATTGTGGGAGGTGTAAACAGCCAGAGCCTAGATCATCAGCTGCAGGCCACACAGGCAGCCAGGTAAATTCATCTTGAATAATACTAAGACTGAAAAATTTTAATGTGATACTGTGGCAGTGCAGACAACCAAGATTTTGGTGTTCAAGTTCTCTTAGATTTCAAACATATTCTTTTTGAGGACATGTGACTTGTTTCTGTTGAGGGAAATCAGTTTGTCTATTCCCAAAACTGTTTAACATGATATTCCCTGAATTGCCCTCCAGCCAGTTGTTACTTTACAACCTTACTTTCTCTGTGCTTGAAGTTACCTCGATTGACCCGCTGTCTGTGTTTTGTTTTTTTTTCCGTCTCCCTGATATGTAGAAAACTCCTTTCCAGAGAAAAACACCCACCTATTGACGGCATTATTGCTGCTGGCCTCATCCCGAAGTTTGTTAGATTTCTGGCATTGTCTGAATGTCCCCCCATCCAGTTTGAGGCAGCTTGGGCCCTGACCAATCATCGCCTCAGGTACATCAGACCAGACCACCGCTGTCGTAGAAGAAGGGGCTATCCCAGCTTTCATCAGCCTTGTGGCATCGCCCCACCCACATATAAGCGAACAGGCCATTTGGGCTCTGGGAAACATTGCAGGTACTGTAGCCTGTCTCTATTTATTTATTTCTGCTGCTGTTACTCCATTAATACATTCTGCACTGTCATACTGTTCATCTCATGTGCCCTGATATTTCTGATGTTAGGATCTGTGTGCAGTCATGCTTCTTTTATTTTGCCTGGAGTTGGTGTTTGTCTCTGCAGGCTATAATACTGAAAGGGTTAATGTTTAAGGGCGTGCCATAAAACTCTCAAGTGTGTTTTTGACACATTGAGGTCATGGTCCAAGATTGTGAGTGATAATAAGGAAGCCATGGAGCCTTGGTCTTTTAGAGATTGAACACCTGTTTGGTTGCTTTCTTTGTCAGAAAAAGCATTAGAATAAAGCATAATGAAAAACAGCCTGGGCGTATTGTGGTCCTAGAATAACATGCAGAAGGTTCTTTAAATGAAGGGCTGCCTTTAAAATGCTCTACCATCCTTCATGGTTACCACATACAGTAACCTCTAATGATATTAATGATATGAAATACTTTTTTCTGTTCTGTGATTGCATTGTTGACCAAAGATGACTGAAAATGTCTTTTGCCCAAACTCAGGTGATGGATCCAACCAGAGAGACCTAGTAATCAAACATGGTGGACTCCAGCCGCTCCTGGCCCTGCTGGCAGCCCCTGACCTGTCTGTTTTTCCTGTGAGTTTAAATTGATAAACATGATTGCACTGCTGGGTTTTTAGAGGCACTTTTATGTTGCATGACGCTACAGCCCTGTTAAGACCTTGTATGTTCTATCCAGATACGGTTTAGGCATACTGTAGTTACACACACAGCATTAAAATGTGTCTCTGGTAGCATGGACATATGTATCCCCTACCACATTAGAATCCGATCCTAATTTCTCTCTGGTTGCAGCTGCCCCTGTATTTTGAGCTGTGCACTTCTGATCTGATCACCTCAGTAAACTCTTTAATAAATTGCAGTGAGGAAGTGAAATCTGAGCATTTATTTGAATTGCAGTCATTAGTAAATAAGTATTTTGTATTTATAGTCATCGACTGGTTTAATGATTGGTAAAATTCTGAGGGCTTGAATGAATTCTATTTGTAGGTGGTCCTCTGTATACACATTGCTCTGAATAAATTTGAGTCTCGTCAGTGTCCATTTATACTGTATCCTGCTCTTACAACTATCATGTTAAAACACTTTGAAGTTCCAAAATAACACTTGCCTTTTAATCCACCATACCAGTCTGGCTACCTGCGCAATGTCACCTGGACACTGTCCAACCTGTGTCGGAACAAGAACCCGGCCCCTCCTTTGACCGCGGTGCAACAGCTGCTTCCAGCCCTGGTGCGTCTCCTGCACCATGACGACAGGGAGGTCCTAGCCGACACCTGCTGGGCTGTGTCCTATCTGACTGATGGCTCCAATGAGAGGATAGAGGTGGTGGTACAGGCTGGCCTGGTGCCCCGCCTGGTACAGCTTCTCACCTGTGGGGAGCTCTCCATTGATGGTATGTGGTTGAGAGTTTGTTAAATTCAAAAGTTGCGGTTATTTCTGACATTTGAAAGTGCAATTAGTGTGCTGTCTACAATGCTAACAGGCTTCAGAGAGGTATGTCAAATTGTAAAATCAGCATGTGACATACAGTATTTAGATACTTTAGATTGAACTGTACTCGTTGCCATCACCATCAGCTTTCCTATTTATTATTTCTAAAATTGTGAGTACTTAAAATAATCAACCTACTTTCCTTCCTCGCAGACTCCAGCCCTGCGGTCCCTTGGCAACATTGTTACTGGGACAGATGAGCAGACCCAGTGTGTTCTGAATGCAGGTGCCCTGGCGATGTTCCCTGGGCTGCTGCGTCACCAAAAGCCCAATATCCAGAAAGAAGCAGCCTGGACGATCTCCAACATCACCGCTGGCAAGGACTCCCAGATTCAGGAGGTTATCAATGCAGGGCTGATTCCAATCGTGGTGGAGATCCTCCAACAGGTCAGGATTCATTAACAGACAGAGAATATAGCGTCCAAATAAAATTAATTCATTTCATAATATGCATAGTCATATTTAATTCACCAGTGTACGGAAGATTGTCCCCCGGTTTTCCCCCATCCTAATTACCCCCCCTTGAACAATGAACAGCCATAAGGTAGCATCTGGGCTCAAACTTCAGTTCTGAGACCAGAGACTTGGTCAATAGCAGCGGTATTCCTAGTACCTTAAATGCATATTGTTATATGCATGTAGACTGTTGGCATTATATGCCTGATTTTACTGTGTACAGAACCATAGTGTCAAGCTGTCATATTGTCATATTAGATAATCACATAAACTAATGACAAAGATCACTTAAATTTACTTACATTTGGCTGCCCAGTTCTGATTCCACCACTATATAATGGACCAGCACAGTCACTTACTTCTCTCTGATCTCCTGTGGATTATGCATAGTTTGCTTATTTTATGAACAGATAAAATAATTTTCTGGTAGGTAGAAATATATACATAATGGTTCATGGTTTTTAAATTCACAATGGCTCATTTAGTATATCTTTAGCATCTTTTCATGTATTTCCTATACTTTTACCTGATCTAAAACATCAGATTTATTTTCTTTTTAGGGAGACTACAAGACCCAGAAGGAGGCAGTGTGGGCTGTCACCAACTATACCAGTGGTGGAACAGTGGCACAAGTGGCCTACCTTGTCCAATGCAATGTGCTGGGGCCTCTGCTCAACCTACTGACAGCTAAAGACAGCAAGATCATCTTGGTGATCCTGGATGCAATCTACAATATTTTACAGGTATATCGCTGAGACTTATAACTCTCATTCTCCGCTATATTTTTGTTTTTGCGTTGGAGGTGATTGCAGCAAAAGTCATGCATAAGGATCTGATGTTAAATTACTTCTTACAGCTGCAAGGAAGATAATATTTTTAATAAATGTAAGAGATATTAGCCTTTGCACACTCTGCTGTGGGTAGATATTTGTTTTTAGGTCCCAGTGGAATTTGAGATTAACACAGTGGGTTTCTGAGATTAGAAAACATGTAGGTCTGCTGAATTTAATCTCACATTATAGATTAAATGGCACAGACTGATTCTTGACAGTCACAGATTAAATTGGGACAGTGGTGCAGTGGTTAGCACTGTTGCCTCACAGCAAGAAGGTTCCAGGTTTGAGCCCGGGGCTTTTCTGTGTGGACTTTGTGGAGTCACCCTGTGCCTGCGTGGGTTCTCTCCGGGTACTCTAAATTGGTGACTCTAAAATGCCCATAGGTGTGAATATGATTGTGAATGGTTGTTTGTCTTTATGTCTGCTTGCAATGGACTGGTGATCTGTACAGGATGTACCCTGTCTCTTGCCCATTGACAGCTGGGATAGGCTCCAGCAACCCCACGACCCTTAACGGATAAGTGGTATAAATACTGGATGGATGTATGGATGGTCACAAGTTCATCTCTTGTGTGAGGAAACTATTAATCTTACAGTTTTTCCCCTTTCCCCACAGATGGCATACAAAGCTGGTGAGATTGAGAAACTGTGCCTAATGATTGAGGAGTTGGGTGGTTTGGACAAGATTGAAGCACTGCAGTCTCATGACAATGAAGCTGTCTACAAGTCCTCTCTCAACATTATAGACAAATTTTTCTCTGAAGAGGTAAGTATTATTGATAATGGCCATCCCTACAGAAGAGGTTTTTTTTTTTATATGAATGCAACTTGAATTTTATATTTGTTACAGTAGCTTCACTTGACGTGTTAAGAGTTGATTGTGTGTCTTCGCTCTTGTCTGTGGCAAAATATGTATCATGTGCTGAAGGCTGCAAGACTTATGGCCTGATTTGTTTGGATAGTTTGTCACAAATGTGATATGAATCACTTCCTTCATCAACTGGAGTAAACACACACGGAAAAAATTAAAAGACTGGCAGAAGTACGACTACGTTGTCAATTATATGACTCATTCACAGATTAAATGACAACAGTCTTGGCAGAGCCGGCAGGGCAGCAGAGGTTTCTTGTGTGATTACTCCTTTCTTCTTACTGTTGCCAAAGAATAAATGTGAGGTGTGGTGCAGCATAAACAGTAGCCTCAGCTAGATGTTGGCTGGTTTATACAAGCCTACCTTCAATAAATTGACACAATACTTCATTTTTAATGAATGTTTTACATTTCATGACTAACCTTCAATGTGAATCTAAAACTAACCTTTAACATGAATCAATTCAGAACAGACCTTTTCTTGGCTGACCGACATTGTCCGCAGAATCTATCTTAATCCGTGTCTATGAAACCATCCCCAAAACATGCTAAGACTTGGTTAATCCTCTAATGCTCATCTCCATCCTGTCCCTCTTGTCTTTCAGAATGAAGAAGATGAGTCTGTGGTTCCTGAGGCTACAGCAGACTCCTATGCTTTCCAGATCCCTGAAGATCAAAGCACTTTCCAGTTTTGACACATCCACTTTGCTCTTTGTAACATGAACTGAAAATTCTCACCTTGTTAATATTTTTGTATTTTTTTTTTAACATTTCAACCTTGTACATAACAGTACAAAGACAAAATATTCCTGTTTTGAAAAATATTTGTATGTAAATAAATTTTATTAATGCATAAGGTGTAATGTTTTATGAGACTGATCAGGGAGACGAGCTTGATTTATTTGGTGAAAAGATGGGAACAACCAGTGTTTAGGCGGAAAATAGGGAATGAGAGGAGATTATATTACCATGTCACCACTAGGTGACACTGTGCCTATTCTATTTGCTTGCTGTGAGTCTGCATCCTGTAAAAGATCCTGCTGCCTTTGTAGTGGATGTAAACGATTCTATGAGTGAAATTTAATGTATTCACAGTGTATGGTCATGATGGCTCAGGGAGGAGCAAAACCAGGCCCAGAGATTTGATGTTAAAAGTCACTTCTCATTGCAGATTTGTATATTGCCCTTCCCTGAAAAATCACAATATGCTTATCAGGGCTTATTGGTTGAATGTGGCAGACGCTTAGTTTAAAAATGCCTATTTTTAGTTGACATTGTTATAAAAATAGTTATTGTCTAATACTGATCTGAGTTCATTAGAAACTGAAACCACTCAACCCGATATTATCACAGTATTCACATGAATTGTTCGACTTGTTCATGTCTAATTAAGCTGCAGAAAGATATCCAGATTAAGCCCGGAAAAGAAAACTTTACCTTCAAAATAAAATCAGATCTTTCGTGCCACTGTAATCAGGTAAAGAAAAAAAAGTAACTTTATTAAACCTGAGACTAACACTAACCTCTCTGGCAAACGTTTCGCTTCAGTTTTAAAATCAGTGATGTAATGTAACAATTGTGCTTGTTATCGAATTTAAAGAACAAACTTTTTAAATAGGTTTAGCTGAACCAGCGCGTTGCTTTATCCTGCTTTTATTTTGAACGCGTTACCGGATGTACTCTTATATCCTCTCCCCCCCTGAGCCTGCCTGTCTGTCTGCAGGAGCACGGTCTACACCATCACCACCACCAACTTCAGTCTGAGCTGCCCGGGCAGAGTAGACGCCTGTCCGGATGGAGGGCAAACCGTACACCTGATTTTTATCATTATCCGTACCTTCGCGGCATGAACGACATTTGGGAATGTAGATATTTGCATTAATTTTTTTTTTTACAAGAAAGGGGCTCAAGATGAGAGTGTTATTCCAGCGATGTGATTATGTTACCATTATGTTACTGCATAGACAGTCAGCGTGATTTGCTATGGTGATACTACAAGCTAACCTCAAGCTAGCAGAGGGATTGTTTTGGGAGATACCTTTTTGAAAAACTCATACGCTGACACATGAATTAGAGACTTTTTGTGAATTTTCATCAAGCTGGAACACAAAGGGGAATGTCTAACCAAGGAGTTAGGAGAAATGGCCCAGTAAAGCTGCGGTTGACAGGTAAGCGAATTTAAACCCCCTCCTGCGCCGCTCGGAAACGTTAGCAGTTAGCCTGCTAGCCAACCAGGCTAACTAACGTCTGCTGATGGTACAGCAGGAAACTGGCGAGTGAAATATAATAATCTTAACTCTTAATATGACTTATGCGTAGTGTATTTCATCGCACTCATTTGGTTTAATTTTAACTGATTGTAACTCACGCTAACGCACTAAACAGCACTGAAAGGAAGCCAGTGAGCCTTGCTCGTTAGCAAAAATTAGCTGTAACCTACCCTAACTGGTTATGTTGGTTAATAATCCAGCAGGCTAATGCTATTTGTGACTGGTTATCTCTTTTGCATCATTGTAATGGGTTTTTCCCAAACTAGCCTAGATTTACATACCTGAGCTTGGCATCGGTAAGTCTGTGGAAACGTCCATCGATCCCTCTAGCACTAAGCCTAGTTTATATACTTATTTTCATCACTTGTTTATCCATACTGTCATTAAATACCATTGTATCTGATCATCTATTATTAGGACTCGTCCTCTTCTCTGCAGTCTTGTTCCTAGGAAATTTCAGGAGGTGGAAGACATAGCGTGTGCGTCTTCATATTTGATCTTGAGCCGTGGGTTCACGTATCACAATTGTTTTAAAAGCCAACCTTTGATCACACTCTCTGGTACTTTTCCTAAGGTCCTTGGTATATTTAGATAATGCCTTTCATTGTGGTATATAAAGTAGATTCGTAGAAAACCACAGAAAAGAGATACCATTATATCATATGGTGTTCCTTAAAATATTGCTCCAACTTATTTACCGTGTATGCATTTTGTAACTAGGCAAACATTTTCTGGTTTGCCCAGACTATCTTTCATTTACTAGGATGGAGATGGCATTTATAGTATTTTAGGTTTAACCCGCATTGATGGATGTATGCAGGAACCAGATTTCCAACCTTTCACCCCCAGCATCTTCTGGTGGAAACCACATCAAGTGATAAATCTGATTGTTGTTTAGAAGATGCCACTGCTGCACTGAAGCAGAGATCAGAGCACCTAGAACTGACTCAGTCTGATAAGATGTTTTTACCTGTATTTGGTGATAGACCAATGACAATTTATGTTTTTAAGACTCTCAATAATGCAGTATATCTTTGAATTCATGCAGCAAAGATTAATGACAGGCTTCATTATATAGTTTTGTAGGTAGTACATTGCGTGACTATAGTGTCTTCTCATTCAACACAGTGTGCTGCATCATGTGAACCACAGCTTCATTTACGTACATGGGTAGATTAATACTGTAAAGAGAAATTAACTCTCAGGGTGCAGAGTGCTATGCAGCCGTCCTTACTGCTCGCCTGCCCTAGGTTTCTTTTTTTCATCCCTCCATATGGGGAATGGTTTTAAATGGGCTGCAGTGGTCTTCAGACGGAATCCCAGGAATGTGAAACCTCAGAGAGGAAATGTGAGTCTTTCCCGATCATAGACACATCCTCTGTCTGTCCTTCACTAGAGAGAAAGGATAAGGATGACAGTGTGTGTGTGAGTGTGCGTGCGTGTGTGCGTGCGAGGGGAGGGAGACATTGGGATTCATAAGGCAGAGAAAGACCAGAATTGCTGCTCACACAGCGATGATCAGTAATGCTAAGTCAACATTTAGACTGGTGCATTCATTGCAACTAAACATGTGTGTTTAGCTGTGACCACGCTTGATTTATGCGTCTGAGACCGTGTGCATTTAGACCTAACACTGCATACCAGCCGTAGTCCAGTTTCACCCTGTCTGCTCTGTGGTCTCATAGTTTGCATGTTTTTTTTTTCTCTGTAAGACAGAAGCGGAATTGGTAAAACCAAAGGCTTGGATCTAAATGAGTTAAGGGGTTTTGAACTATTGTTAGGTTTCAGAATTGTTTTTGTTGTTGTTGATTTTCTTTTGTTTAGTTTTTGCTTGAGGTTTGGCTTTTATTTTCACTGTGCAGGGTTGATAAGCAAAGAACTTATGGACTTTTGGCCCAAAATGCAATATTTTCTTTGTGACAAATTAACAATTGCATTTGAATTCAGATAAAATGAAAAAGACTTACCTGTTGGTGGTAGGTGACTGGCTGTTTCCCAGCCTTCATCCCTCTTGGCCACCATATGTTCTCTCTAAGCATGAGCCAGTCAAATTGCGTTAAAACAATGGCTCTGAATCAAACAGGCTTTTTTGCTTCACAATGCTATTTTAATTAAAATTCTGATAATTATAGATTTCAAAGTATTTTTGTTTCTGGCTTACCAATAAATTGTTGTATGCTTAACCTTCTACCTTCCAAGTTGTCCTTCATGTGGCTACAGGGCTTTGCAGAAGTGCTACCAAGGCTAATTGCTGTGCTGTCGCTAGTAACACTTACATCTGTCTCCAGCTGGGGTAAGCTACCCCTTCAGAGGCTCTCACTTTATTTCTTTGCTTTTCACTGTTTTAGCCATAAGTCTGCGCTTCATTTGAAGTTGTTCTTAGATGCAAGTTTTATTAATAAAACAATTACCCTGTTGGTTCAGCCGATGCAAACTGGGGCTCAGCTCCAGTCAGTTTTTGCTCTGGGTGTGTTCCTCACAGTAAATTTGACTGGTTTTTTGTTGGGACTCTCCTCCACCAAAGTGAATCTTTTCCTAGATTGGTGTCACAGAGGTATGACGGTTATAGTTTGCCACCCTCGCCGGGATCCCCTCTTGTCATGGCAGTGGATTATAATTTGTGTAGGGTGGGTTTACACACACTGCAGGGTTTTGATTGTATTCATCCCCAGTTTAGTCATCCAACACTGCATCTAAATGCCACCTTCTAGTTTCTCACAAATGCTTTTTCAGGGATCCTCCTTAAGTCTGGAACATTTATCTGGGACAGCTGCTCTTTGAAGCTTAAATTAATAAAAAACATTGTGGTTTGAGTTTGCTAGTAGGCAGTGTGTCGTCGTGTCCCCACAGAGCTTGCTGCCAAGGTTGTAAAGGAGAGCAATCTTGGGTTTCGAGAGCTGTTATTCCTAACACTGCAGGGAGCCGACAGTTGGTGTAGTTCCCCCTCTGCCTCCTTCGGAGTCAGAGGTGGTGTATGATTTTTCTGAAGTCGAACAAGAACAGGGTGTTTTCCCTCACTTTTCCCCACTGGATGGAATCTGGAGTTCCTCAAAGGTGAATGACACAAGATGTACAAAGGGATGAATCCATCTCTCTCGCCCCCATTCAGATATGGCCTCTTGGCTGCACTATGCTGTCGCTGCCTTTGCTGCTAGGGAGGGAGTCTGTCTATGTGATCCATTTCCTCCATTAGCCTCCAGTTGGCACGCAGCAAGCAGGGAACGACTGGAAGAATCATCTCAGGATTCTTCCTGTTGTGTGTGAGCGCGTGACACTCAGGCAAGCTAGGAAAACCCACATGAACATTTTTCATCTACTGTCATGCTTTGTTTGTGTGTATGTGTGTGTGTGTGTGTGTGTCCCTCACTGTAACATTTTGGGAAGCTGGTGCTTGAGCTTGTGTGTGTTGAAGGGGGGAAAAGCCAGGAAGCTGGTGATTAAGATAAAGATCCAGCCTCCGTCCCTGGCCCAGCATTAGCACTGGGGCAGAGTGCATTTTAGGGAAGTTATCAGGGACCCACTGTCTCAGCATTCGCTGTCAGCTCTATAAAAGTACAGCTGTGTGTGTCAGCTTGTTTGTATGTCCAAGCACAATGTTTGTGCTCTCAAAACAGAAGACAAACACACACTTTCACGTGCACATGCACACAGACGCACTCATATACACAGTAGAGCTTCCACAGGATGTACTGTCAGCACGCGATGCTGAGCTAAATTAGGCCTGTCGGCTTCCTAAAATATGAGGAATGAATGTTACAAAAAGTGCACCATGGTGATAGTGAGAAACCAACAGGAGCTGTCAGCTTAGTAGTTATGATGTCCACAAGGGGTTGCAAGATAAATATGCATAATGGATAAGTTCTGTTCACATTAGAAGAATTTCAAAATGTACAGTAAGGGAAAAGACATTTAAGTGGTAAATATTTACTTTTTTTGGCTAATTTGTTTGATGAAGTAAAACAGCTTGAAATAAAAGGAAATAAAATACTATTATTTAGGAATAGTTTTCTCTGTTGCTGATGTGGCAGGTCTGTCACAGATATTCCCTTGTTTTTATTCCACAATTTTGAGTCTCCCTACCATCTCTGACGCACTTCTTCATCCTCACCTTGAATGGATTAAGTCGATAGCAGTACTTCTGCTCGCCAGTTTTTCTGTCCTCTGCATTTGATTTGAATGAAAGCTGATTACATAGCGATCATCACATTTAATCAGCACATTGTGAGCTGCTGGTAGTGTGGGGACTTGGGACTATGCATGTGCTGGTGGTGTAATTTATTTTGTTACGTCTAAGCTGTTTCATTTCTAAGTGGCTTTTTTTCCTCCCCTTTTAAACAATACAAAGTTTTGACAGTTGAAATGTGGGACAGAGTTCGTGATTATGATTCACCCGCACACAATAGACATGAGTCATACAGTGACATGTTTATTGTGTTGCTCTCTGTTTTATATGTCCCTTGGACCATCTTAATTTAGGAGCAAGCAATACTCTGGCAGAAAGTGCAGTTTGACCAAGTTATGAGGCAATTAATATAAGAACAGCTCAAAAATTCTGATTGCTGCAGAATTCGCCTCTAAGATACTGGGCTGTTCTCAAGATTGTCATCAGTTTTATCTACATTTGTGCTACCCTACACACAATGAGAACTACAGGGTAACAATATTAGCATTTCTACAAAACAGAACATTGACCCCAGGAATGCAAATTCAAACTCAATATAATAATATATAAGGAGGGACCCATAGAGGGTTGCTCATAAACCTTAGCTTGACAGATGCTAAGAAAAGTAGCACCTCATATCTCTACTTCACCACATTGAAAAGTAATGTTATGTGTTTTGAGGTCAGTGGGCGACTTGCCTTTGCTGTCCACTGCCTGAAGGCAAAGATTCGGTGCTTGTGCTGTCGTAGCTAGCATTCGCAAAAGTATGATGTGTTGAAGCCTGCATGCTCATTTCCATACTGCTTACCTCTGACTTTCCTTTGGAATCAGACACTTCTTCTTTGACTTGGCTCCTTGTATTATCTCTGAGCCTGTCTATCACTCTGATTTCTGAACATGCAGTGGAGCACAATGTGCTACTCCTCATCTCAGAAATTTGAAGGGAGGTAAGTGTGTATGCACACACGGACATGTGTGTGAGTGTGATAGAATAGATGTGTTTTTAGCTTGGAGAGTGTGTGTATACTATACATTCTTGCTTGGTGGCCTGTGTGTGTTTATGTGCTTCAGCTCAAACATTTTACACTTGATCTGCCAAGACAAGAGAGCAGCCCAAATAGGGCAGTCCCCGGCTGCTGCTGTCAACCCTCCTGTCGTCATCGCCTCTTCCATCAGCTCAGCTCGTGTTCATATTTTTCTCATATATCTTATTAACTCTCCTCTGGTAATTCCATTAAAGTCCTTCTCTTTTTTTGTCCCCTCCAACATGCCCTCCTCTCACTCACTGCTGCTAAATGTTTTTTCATGGTGCCATGTTTACTGTGAAGCACTGAATGAAAATTTAATTAAGTGACTCGGAAGCCCAAGTTGTCAGTTAAAATATTTGTCTTCTTTTTGCTTGTTGGTCTTTAAAGACTTCCATGTAGATTAAAGGTTTTTAGACTGATATCAGATTTTTGAGGCTGATACTGATATTACAAAGTTCAACAATGTGTGCCCTGACACATTAAAAAACACAGTTTTTCTTGTATTTCCTTTTCATTTTACATAGATATACTTTTATAAACCAACTATCAGCATGTTATTCATCCTGTAGCTTGATTGTTCGGGGTAAAGTGTTAGAAACTTATACAGAAAAAAAAATATCACTTTCGGAAGTAGCCAGTGATAATGGAGAAAAGTGTGTTCCTGCTGTGTAATACCCATTTCTTATGATGAAAAGCTCTGTGGTTTCACGTTCACCCATGACTCTTATCTTTTTCTTCAGAGCTCTCATCAAAAACCAGCCCTGTAACTTGCAAGTTAACCATTTTATGGTGCATGCCAACAGTACTCCCACGTGGTGATATTGGAGCACCCAACAACTATCATGGAAATGGCTTTCAACTCAGAATTGTAGGAGTTCATCTGTCAAATTCTTATTTAGTTTCGCCTCTCTTTGCAAAACTACTCAATGTTAACAGCCTTGGTATTTTAAGAAATAGTAATGGATGGATGCAGCTATGAGAGAAATGCTAAGAGATGAAATGCATGACAACATTGGGTAGTAAACCTATTGAGCAAGTCTAGCATACAAAAGACTCCTTTGCAGTGACAATATCCGATGCTTCTGATTTTAATAGGCTGTAGTTAAATGGCAAAACACTGAAGGCTGTCAGTCTGTGCTTGAATCTGTTCTCCTTGGCATCTGAGGCAGACGTCAGTGCAAGACTCTATAAAAGTATGAAATGGTCTCAGTTTATGTTATTCATAAGAGCCCTTGTGTAAAGTGCATTCTCTGTGGTAAGAGTAATTAGGCTAGGTAATGACCTGTGTTTCATATGCAGTGAATGACTTAGTGAGTCATCTGGCTGTGAATGCTGTGCTCAGTTATCATCTAGTGTAAATATGCAGCATTATAGGTTAGTCTGTGTGCACAGTCCTTGTCAGGAAAGCGATGATGTGGCTGTGTATGTGAGTGACTGTGGTGTATCCGCTTGATCTTCGCTCTAGCATGTGGGGTCACTGTGTTGTGGTTAGGTTTTGTAGCACAGCACAGAGCTCTATACCCAAACTTCCTCAGGCTCTGTTTAGTCTGTATCACTAGCATATACTTCAATTGACCACACACACGCACTCCACAGGTTCTATATGCTCATTCACTGCTCATGTAGCCGTCCTCATCATATGGAAACATTTTGTTCACTGTATGACGCAGCCATCCCAGCTGTGTTTACCATTTCTGTTATCAGTAAATCTGAAAGGAAATACAGGAGACAACAGTTTTCAGATGCAGCAGACCAGACAAAATAACATGGCACATTTTGCTTAATTTGTAGTCAAAACATGAAAAATTCTCATTGCACAATTAGTAAAACAAACAATAAATGTATATATCTTAACTTGACATATTTTCACTTGATATCACCTCATGACTCAACTCAAAGCTGAACTTGTGGCCTATTGGGCTATTTTACTTCTCTAAGATGAGCAAAGTCTTGATTTTGGAAAAAAAAAGTTCTTACTGTCCACGATTTTGAAAGAGTCACCCTCTGTTTCTAATTTACAAAATGGAAGGTTAGTGTAAACACTTAATAATATCCACTTTAGTTTTGATTTGTCAGTTATGTTTTTATAAGTGTGTTGCTGTGGAAATACATAAACCTCTGAATGTGTGTGTGTGAGAGCTGTTTGCAAAGGAAGAATTTCTGTTGGTACTATCTAGTGTGCACTCTTTTTCATCATTGTTTTAATACCAAATGTTACTGCATGTGACACACTAGCACATCTGACTCCGTCTGCATAATACATATGCATAGTAGTTAAGATCAGCAGTACTGTCACTGGCTGACCTATCTTTCTTCCTTTTTCCAGTAATGAACAGACACTGAGTCAGTGTAGTGTTTATCTAACCCATGACCCATGGCTCACCTGGCTGGCAGTAGCTCAAGTACAGCTGTATGGTTACTGTGATGATGGCACATAGAAGACTGTCTGGCTGACTGGCATTTTTGCTCTGCTATTCCTGTGATAGAGTAATTTTGGCAGTGTCGTGTGGTATTTTATCTACACAACAAATATTTTATTATTGTAGCCCTTGAATCTAAGGATTTATCAAGAGCCACCCTTTCGATCTTTCCTTACCCTGTTCATCTTCTAATCAAATGAAGTTGTTTGTGGGCATCTTAGTTACTCCTCTGTGCTCATATTTCTTGCTGTGGGGGGAACTCCCGGGTTCCTGGTGTGTGGAATTATACCCTGTCGTCTCATTGATATATTTGTTTTCAGTTGACTTGTGGATTTTCCTATTACGGTTAGCACATTTAACACAACCACAGGAAAGCAGACAAAGAGGAGCGCTGCTCTGGAGAGATGTCAGCTGTGTGCAGCTGGTCAGTCCTCTATTAACTCAAGATGAATGCTGCTTGATATCTGATCGGGCCTTAATGATTTGTTTGGAAACATTACTGCTAAAAATGACAAATTCAAGCTGGCTTAGTATTTTCAGACACAGTCTCTGCATCTCAAAACAGCGCTGTATTTTAGGACGAATTTGGTATATGTGGAGACTGTGACTCAGTGATGAAATCTCACAGGGCACTGCCAGTCTCATAACTCAGCTTTACTGTTCTCCACTCATGACCTGCGTTTTACCACGTAACACACAGGGAGCTTACATGCTTTCTACTGGACTGAAACCTTTTGTGCATAAGATATTTGGCTGAAAGATGATCTCAGGATAAGACTTGCTGCATCTTACGACAACAAAGAGGTCCACTGGATTCAAAGCATGTATATATATGATTGTTATTGTTTAAGAATATATTATCCTCTCTTCATTGCATGTATTCTAGGTCACAATATAGCTTATGATCTTGCTGTTTTTCCAAATAGCTTTGTGAAACTTAGTTCTCAGGCTTTGGTTGTTTCAGTCAATCCTTAGTTTTTATCTGCTTTTCAAATTACTTTGGAACTTGGTGGCATCTGTGTACTTCGGAGCAGGAAAATGGAAAGACTGAACACCTCAGTATTGCATAACAGCCTCGGACTGGAGAGGAGGTGGGCTTCAATATGCAGAATACATTAAACTTTCCAAGTGCTTCACAAGGATTTTCCTGCAGAATATGGAGGAGAAATATCACCGTTCTTCTTTTCATAT
This sequence comes from Lates calcarifer, assembly GCF_001640805.2. Classification (NCBI taxonomy): domain Eukaryota; kingdom Metazoa; phylum Chordata; class Actinopteri; family Centropomidae; genus Lates; species Lates calcarifer. The sequence goes on along the minus strand of NC_066837.1, from coordinate 19,277,054 downwards.
GGCGAGAGCATAGCATTTCTGACAGCCTCTGAGAATTATGAGGGAGGGTAAAAACCAGAGTCTTAAAAACTTAATTTGGAACATGTGAAAAGGCAGGTAATTGCTTTACAAATGTGATTTTTCTGCAGTGTTGCTCTTGCACTTTACTGCATCCTGCCCATCTCTCTTCCTCTCACTGCCTGAACTTTCTACCTCCCCGCTTCAACCTCTCGTCATGTGTCTCTGTATCCTGCTTTTTTTTCTCTTCAGTCGTTTACTCTCTTTTCTTTCTTGAACAGGATGTCTCTCATCTCTCTGTCATTTCTCTCTCTCTTCCTTCCTCTCCCTCACTCACCCCCGGATCTAGTCCAGACAGCTGACAGACGACTCTGCCAGTGTGGCTCCAGTTTGGTGTATTTTTTTTCTTTATCTGTTTTCAACTTATGATGTACCACACACAACCACACACACACTCACACACACTCACTCACTTCCTGTACCAGTCCCTCACCACAGTACAGTACTTATTGTTTGTCAGAGTTTGCTTGGGGACCCCAAGGAGTCTGTGGGGGGATTCCAGGGACTCTTAGCAAAAATAATAAATTAATTTGAATTTAAATCACTTGGAGGTATCCTAGAGCTTGCATAACAATGACCACAGTAGTCATACATTCCACTGTCATCACTGTTATCTTCCCACATACAGTGCTTAGACTTGCACAAGTTAATACCAAATCAACAGAGAACATTATACCAAATCAACAAGAATGTTTATGTATATCAAAATCTGAAATATTTGGCAAATCCTAAAGAAGTAGAGCATGCCACTGATGCGGCCAAGAAATGCAAGTAAAGCTATTAAATGAATGTTGTTGGCAGTCCCATAGTTGGCCTCAATCTCCATCTTTTTTGCAAAAAACAGTGTTGCTTTTAAATCTCAGTTGAACAATGTAAAATCACGCAGATTAATACAAATACAAGCAAAAAAAGCAACATAAATATTAACTATCTTGTGCTTGTGAATAAAGAAAAATGCTAATTTCTCACTGGTATTTTTTGTTGTGTTTTTGTTTTAAGAAACCCAGTAGAAGCAGGATGGTAGGTTAGACTTTATGGATCACACTTTCCTCCCCCTCACTGTTCTCCTGCTACTGTTTCTGCAGACAGACTCTCTCTCTATCTGGTGGACCACTCAGCATGTCTACTGTACGAACACATAACACACACTTGCATACAGTGCCACTCAAATCACATCCCACTCTCTCAACGTCTGTGTTTTTTAGTTTAACTGTGGGAGAGAGATGGTCGGAGGACATGAGTGATGCAGTGGTTTTTATTGTGGAGATGAGGATCAAGTATGGTGCTGCTGTGCCACACCATCCCACTCCACTCTTAACATAATCACAATAACAGCAGGATTTACCTCCCCGTTGCTGAAGTTTCAGAACTAACGAAAGATGATTCCTTCATTGCTTACTACAGTGCTTTAGCAGCAAGGGGTTTGACCCATCATTTACCAGCAGCAGGCATGTTTTCGTTCTGCAGCTATTTATTGCTTTGTTGCATTCTTGAATATAATAATTCATATTAGTCAGAGATTTCACAACATTTTGTAACATGCATGGCAATTCTGTTGCTTGCTGACAAATTTACTGTTTGAATCTCTTTCTCAATGTAGCTGTAAAAACAACAGCCTGAAGCACAGTGTTTCAGTGAAACCTTTAACCACAAGGGTACAGGTCTGTGCAACAAGAGGGAATAGAGTTTGAAGTTGGATGCTGGAAAGAAACTTAACTGTTTGACATAAAGTGGAGGTCAATAATTTGGCACTGATTAGTGGCATGAAAATGGGAGTAAGAATGAATACTTCTGAATGCAACCAGTGTTGTCCCATGCTAATTAATGTACCGTCTTTGGCCCATGTAGGCCAAATACAGTCAGGATCTTGCGATCTTGTTATGGATGTGTTTTTGTACCACATTGCTTCCCTCCACCCACACGCAACAAAAAGCCCTGCGCTCCACCATCAAAGTCCGCCAGGCTCAGTTGAATATTTATGTGTACACAGAGACGAGGAAAACTACTGTAGCCTGAAGTAACCTCTCTTCGTGCCATTCACACTCAGAGTGGCAGGAAACATGGCGAGCGCTGCCCTGTCTCCTGCTTTGTTGCCCTTTCTCACCATCTGTCTCTTTTACCTCCGTCTTCACAGTAGCTGTCTGTCTCTCACCATTCAGTCTCACACATCTAACTGCTATCTGTTGAGCTTGCTTCTCAGGCCCTTCCTCTCTGTCAACAGGATAGTTAATACAGTAGCCACATGAATAGAAAGATATCACATTATATTTATGGTAACTAACCTGAGTGGTTTCACTCTCCACTCTACTCAGCCTTAATTGCACACTAGCACCTAACACTGCACAACATGGATTTTATTTGATCTTTGCATGCCAGCTGTAGAATGGCCAAAGCTTTAAGTGAAGAGGATGAGTCTTTTGAAATTTGCAATGTTAGCAGTATATGATATGGAACAATATTGCAGTTGGTGTTTGAAGAACTTGAACAAATTGCAGCAAATTTTGACATTGAGCCAGAGTTAACTGTCCAGTGGTTTGGCAAGAGGGAACTTTTTTGTGGTTGTTGTCACGAGATAAAATATTTTTTTCAAAACAAAGCCAGAGTGTGAGTTTGCATACATTTGTGTTGTGTTAAATCGGTGATTACCTGAATGTTTTGTCTTCTGCCTTGCACCTACAGGGGCACATCATCTCATGATGCCTTCCATGGTAGCACTTCTCTTGTATACTGTTTATTAGTGCCTTGTTTGGCCCATGTGAAACTCAGTGGAAATCAGAGCGCATGTTAGTGTGTCTGTGATGCTGTGGTAGTGTCTCAGGTAGAAATTAGTTTGTTCAATGCATATGCTGTCCCTCGTTTTCCTTAGATTTTCCTCCTCTGGTTGTGGGATACAGAGAGGACTGGTATGTTGTATTACCCAGGGCCTCATCTCTGCCCTCCTTCACCCCCTCTCTTCTTTATCGCACTTTCTTTTCCTTTATCCTCCTTTTAATTTTCCTTGTCATATTTCTCAGCTTCTTCTTACCTGTGTTTTATTTGTCCCTATCCCCTCTTCCATCACCACAGTTCTCCTCTTTTATTGCTCTCTTTTCCTCTTCTTATTGCTCTCTAGAACCCCACCTCCCCACCCCAACCTCTGAATACTGTTTTCCACTTCATAATCATGGTCGTCATCTTATTCTACCCCTGTCTTTTCTCATTCCCTTGTTTCTAAGGACTAACAGGCCATACAGAGACAGTTAATAAATGAATCCAGGCATCCATATGGGAATGAGCACACACATACATGTAGCACAGACACATATGCAGCTTGTTATTCTCATGTACAGACACACAAACACACAATCTGTAAGGAGATAAGTGGAAACTCTAGTGTAATACCTGCTAATAGAGCATCCTCACAACTATTGTTGTTGTTTTTTTTTAAGATTATGTAAACATCACAAGGAGAATGTTTTATGCACACAAGTACAGTGCTTTGACTGGTAATCAGCATCTAGAATTAGTTAGAAACTAAAGTATTGCTGCATTTTTTGTGTCTGTGAGCTTGTTATGTGAACAGCTGCAGGGGCTAATTTCAGTTTGGGAGAACCTCAACCTCCAGCACACAGAATCACAATACGCAAAACCTTTTACGGTGTCATTGTCTTCTTTTGTCCCTGCCTTAGCCACATATCAGTGAAACAAAAAATCCTCTACCTGTCCAAACCCACATAGTTTGAACTTGCATGACTCATATGCAGTGGTCTCCCGTGCTTAAATACTGACAAAGATTGCTGTGCTGCATTCCTGAGACAGTTGTTGCATGAATCATATACAGTATGGTCAAATGCTTTGTGCTCATAATGAGGCTGGACCGACTTTACATCAGCTAAAGCACGTGCAGATAAAATAAGCTATCTCCCAGCCATACGTGTACCTAATGAGTCATATGGGAATGACTTTCCTGTGGTATGATATTACACCTGACTGTATCTAAATTAAACTTGAACCTAAATGCTTCCTTTATGAGTATTAGATTTACTTTGTGACTCAGTCTTCCGATGAGCCTGACTCCCTCTGGCTTGTTTCCTCCTCCTTATTTCTTTTACTTCTTTATCCCTCCCTCCATCCTTCTCTCTCTGCTTCATGTCACCTCTCTCACTTAGTTTCCTAAATTCTCCATCTGTTCACTATGAGGCAGCTTGACCCCATCTAAAAACTCATTTATCTTATTCGCTATGATCTGTCTTAATTTCAGTCTCTCTACACGTTGCCTCTTATCCGACTTTGGCAATTTCTGTTAATGTGCTGTAAGAATACCATGATAGCTTCCTACGGTGCGTTTGCACATACTGACACAAAGTAGCTGTCAGTGTCTGGCCTCTCATGCATCTGTAGTTATGGGAGTATATTGTGTTGAGCATGTAATTTACATACTCTAATTGGAAAGTTGGCACACACCAATAATGCCTTTGATTTGTTTTCACATCGTTCTTCTTTTTAAATAAATAAAGCTTAAAGGTCATTTGCGTAATAGAGTAGTAAACAACTCTAAGTGTCTGTTTCTTCTGGAATCAAGATGATCGTGATTGGCTCTTGCCTGGCTTACGTTCACACTACATCCAAGGATATTTGCATTAAGTTGAACCTCTCTCAACTTCCCCCTGCAGTGTAGCTGGCTGCTTTTTGAGTCTGTCAAGCTCAGCAGGGGATGGGGCTATTGTCATTCACAATGAATTGCAGCCATCGTTGTCCCAGCTTTCTAAGTCGGTATGTGTGATATGTGTGTTTTAGTGAATGAGCTAAGGGCAAAGACTGAGCAAGTTTACTCTTGTTTGCCAGCAGGGCTTCCTCAATTGACTTCCTATGCAGCTATAAATAAGATACCAGAAAAGTGGAGTTTCTGTATTTTTTTTCAAATCTGACATTTCATCTTTGATTCCAACATTAGATTTGATAGTGTAATAGCTGCTCAGCTTTAATATAGATAAAACCTGTAAGTAAATTTTATGTAAAATTTCCCATGACAATGAATTTCCAAACTAACTTCAGGTCTATTTTCCTCATTCTTTTATCCCTTCTCTTCTCTCATCTCCTCTTATCTGTTTCCGCCATCCTGCTACTCCTTGCTCAGTGTAAACACTGTGTCACTGCCAGAATGTCATCACTGTCAAAATTCCCTGGTCCAAATTAACTTCTCCCCTTTCTTTCCCTCCCTCTGCCTCCCCATATTTCTCTCCCATTCTCCCCCTCTGCTGTCTGCGTTCCACAGATTTGTGACTCTAGATAGACCTCTCTCTTCCCCTCCTCACATTCCTCCCTCCCTCCCTCCTTCTCCATTCCACCGTAGATTCCTGCCTCCAGATGAACATTTTGTCTTTACCTTCTCACCCCTCTCCAACCCAGCCCTCCTCCTCAGTGTAGTGACTACGTCCCACTCCAGATTCCTGACTCCAGATTGTTGGCGTCTCCTCTGGGGAGCAGAGAGGGGAGGAGGAGAGGGATGGGGGCGTGTCAGCTGCAGACTGCTGGCCAAATGAATGACATAATTGGCATCCTGAGCATTCACTGGGCTGGAGAGAGGCTGAGGGTGGGAGGCTGGAAAGGAAGTGCAATGTAGATTAGAAGCCCAGTTCGGCAACATTGCCCAATTTTAGAGACCCATAAATGCTAATGCTAATTCACACCATGCCATCATTATTTTTTGCTGTGTGTGCTTTTAGCAGTAACATAAAGTTGGTCACGTACACACAGAGTACTTGTGCTTGACATTTTGCCAACATGTATTCTCTGTCTGTTCTAGAGAGTGAGCAAGCCCGCCAGGGAGGCGTGAGGAGGGGAAAAGGAAGTATTTTGTTTAACTATTGAACAATGCTGTGAATGAGACAGCATGGGGCTGTAGCAAGAGTCATAACAGGGGCAACGGCGAAGGATGTGGGCCTTCCCTTTTTAGATATGAATGACAGTCACTAATGACTCAGGGGATGCCATGTGGTGTCTGTAGTGTCTGTAGTTCCAATAAATGTAAATGTTAGCTTGCTGGGAACTGTGAAGAAATGTGCTCTTTATGTGTATGAAGAATAGAATAAAATAGAATAGTCTTAGAATATAATTGTCTTTATTGTCACTGTTTCAAAACAATGCAATACTATTTGGCAGCTCTAGAATGACAGATACATATAAAAATTCAAAAGAATAAAAATAATTAAAAAAAAAAAAAAATAATGACTATAAAAATATAGATGATATTTACAGTGATATATAAGATACAGTACAGTGATATGTATAATATATACAGTGGTATGATATGTACAGTGGTTAAGTGCAAAATGAAAGAATGTAAAGTGCAGAATCAACATTGCAAAGAGGAGTCTGGGTGAAAAAAGAAATGTTTATATATACATTTAGTGGTTTTGCAGGCCTTAGAAGGTTTGCAAATTGCTTAAAGAAAACTCTGCAGAATGCAATTTTTCAAGTATACATATGACAACACATTTTCAGTTTAGACCTTTTATGATGCTACATTCTGTGATTTATGTGACTGCAGTATGGCCTATTTAGTTGAAGGAAGATTACATTTGTTGTTTTCAAATCAAATCAAGCAATAAGCTTAAAATTGAAAGTATATGAACCCTGTGAACTGGAGTGTAGCACCCTGGGTCACTGCACAGAGCTCACATTGGCTAGCGTCAGGTGAAGTATGTGCAGAGGTTAAGAGGAATCAAATTCTGTCTGTGGGCCACATGCACATTTCATTACTTGGTAACCTAGATTCTGGAGAAACATGGGATGTTCCTTCAAAGTATGACTTTCCCCTGTATTATTAATCTTCCCACTTTGATGGTGTTTTGGTACAAGTTTCTATCAGCAGAGCTACCTGAGGCCTAAAACATTGTTATCATAACTGCATACTCAGGTTAGGATAGGTTTGCAATTCTAGGTCATCACATGTCTCAAGGAAGCAGTTGTCCCTTAGGAAAGATTCATGTTCATGAACAACTTATTGGTAGACAACCACACCCCACACCCCGTCATCCTACACTTTTCAGCTCTGTCAGGTTGGAGTTAGTTGGAGGTTTAAAATGATCTAGTTAATGATTAAACTTGACACCACACCGTGATCTGTTAAAGATATCTCAGAGGCTCATGACTTACTTCTGATGTCTTCCTTACTCTGCTTTGCATTCAAATGAGCTCTACCAGGTTATCTTCCGGTTAACAGAAGTTCTGCTAAACAACATTTGAAGTATTACAACAGAAGCCTTTACTGTCACCCTGAAAGATTTTATCCTGGGGGGTTAGCTGTGAGACTTGAGGCTTTTTCAGGCTTTCTAGACAGCAAACATTTCCTTTTACACAATTCTAAACCACACTGTTGACCATGTTCATATTTGGTGACACTTCAGTTTTATGGGCATAATTTTGTGATGATTCAACATCAACACAATAGAGTAGTAAACAGTGACATTAGGCCATTACAGAATCACAGTTTCAATCTGACTAATGGTTTGGCTGTCACACTCACTGACGGTTGATTAATTGTGCTCAGTTTAAACTTTAATTCATCATTACACTTAATTTTCGCAGTATAGCCAAAAAGGTAAAGGAAGCTATTGATAACATTTAGATGACAGTTTTATGTGAAAGCAGGGTGTGTTTTTGAGTAGTTTAATGACATGGAAGTTTAAATCAAGACAGAAACAAGCATGAATGCTGTTTTCAACCTTGTTGGCTGCAATCAACTATGCTGCATTGCAGGTGGAAAATATGAAATGTGAAAACTGGCTTGCTCTCCTTACATCTAAACATGAGTGAACTGAGTTGCACGTAATGTTTGCTGGAAGCAGCTGCATATTCCTGCTCTGCTGCGCCTGTTGGAGTTGATGATTACAGCCATCCAGTGTACATGTGTTCAATGTGTCATTGTCCACCAGACACGCAAAGTAATCAAAAGTCTTTTGCAGTAGTTGGCTCATGCACTTCTTAGGTACACCTGTCCAGTGTCATTAAACATTATTTAATAAAAAAGTTCTCTGTAATAACTTATATTCCAGCTGCACATGAAACCAAATGTGCCTTAAAAGAGAGCATGAAATAAAATGATCACAGGATCACCTCTACTCCAAAACAGTGCTCTTCAAAGCAGCGTCAACATCCAAGCGCAGCAAAGGGCTGCTGATGCAGCATGAATTGACTGTCCTGTCCTTGTAGTGCTGCTGGAGAATTAATTGAACAAATGAACCACAAAAAGGCTGTGGTTGACTATGGAGCTGGCAGTGCACAATCACGCAATCATCTACTGGAGTTACTGACAACAGCCCCTTTGGTCTAGGGCAGAGCAGCCCAGCTCTGTGGTTATCACAGAGTGCAAGAGGCGAGAGGCATGCTGGTGGCTCAGTGGACTGCACAATGCAAATCATACACTTTTGTGAACTTGAATGCAGCTCATGTCCTTTGTATTGTCATACACTTTCTTTATAAGCAAATTATTATTTTCCAACAGCAGTGATTTTACATTGCCAGGATCTCAAGGCAGTGGGATCAGGATATATATTCACTCTACTTAGACTCTTTTCTTGCACTGACATCATGAAGTTAATTTTTCAGTTTATTGTTTAGTTTAGCTGTGAACCTTTTCAATTGTGCTGCAAGTTTTCACACAACTCCCACAGTTCTCATCTCTTATTCATAGTGAATAATACCAGCACGAATGAGTGACAGATTCATACCACTCAGTATCAAGTGTCTTAATAAAGATCTATTGGGACTGTGCAACATTTGTACTTTTTTAAAAAGTGCTTTATATTGTGAATTCACCTGCTCTTGTGTATATAAAAGCAGCGTATCAAGCTAAAAATACCAGGATCTATCAAAGAGTGCACTCTGTTAGGATTTAAAGGATTTGAACATCTGACTCATCTCACCCCCTACCCCTTGTCCCAAAAACACAGAGTGAGGCGTTAAGCAGCCACTGCAAATGGCAACTTGGAGACTCCCTTGAGAAAACAAATGGGAATCCCCTGACGCCCCCCTGCCCCTGTCTGTTTACGACCTTTCACCTTTTGACCAGAACTAATGCTAACCTTCAGCCTGACCTTTGTACTCAGACAGACGGAGACGTTACAAAGCTCCCGCCTTTCTAACTGCTTCTCTTTGAGGTCAGAGGCACATTGTGCTTGTTTTGTAATCACGACTAAGTGACTTCCTTTTTATAATACAAAATGTAATTATCATAGATCACTGTGCAATGATTTATTTAAATTATAGTGTGGCATCAGTGGGTCTGTGTTTATATTTAGTATAAGTCATACTGCAGAGGGGTTTTTCACTGCAAAATATAATGATTGCATTTTACTACATTACATTATATTCCAAAACATTTTTTGCCGTGCCTGACTGTGTTGTAGCACATAAAGAACTCATCACAGTAAAGCTTTAATATTTATCCCAGTGAGAGGGAATCAGACTGGTGACTGGTCTCTTTGGTGTCCTGCCTTCTAACATGAAGCGACAGGACAAGCATGGTATTCACGCACCGAGATATTTACATCTCTGAAAAACATGTAACTGTTCATCATGTGACGCATATTTATGCCCTGCTGGTATATTCTTCAAAGGTGCTAAGACTTCAAAAATTGTTTCTTTGCTTTTATATCCTCTTTTTTTCTAGACTCCAAATATAGGTTTGCAAGCTTAATAAAGGTGTAAGCTAAATGGTACACTACCAGTTCCCCTGGGGATGTTAAGTTATGGTTGACCTTTTAAAGCCTAGGGACATATTGTCTGGGTCAATGACACGACACTGTCTGTGTCCATGTCCCTTAGCTACCAGACAGTGGTAAAGGCATTATCCTTGTATGTTAGCTTCTCAGATGGATAGGCTCAGTTTGGTGTGACTGTTGGTTTGATTTATGGCTTGTTTCAGACTGTGGGATGGGGTGACTCACCTACAAATGGTCTCAAAACAGCAGCTGTTTCAAATCCTTTTAATAAACAATGCAGCAAAGTTGACCCCTTTTTGACCCTCTAACTACTACCACAGATTGTTTTAAGATGAGGGCAAATTTGGGTGGTCGAATGTCTAAATGAGCAATGTGCTGTGAAAAGACGTAGTTTATGTGAGTTCTTAATAGGTTCTTTTTTCTTCTAGAAGCTGTTTTTTTTCCCCAGATGACTGTTCACAGACATGGACTGCGAATATGAGTACAATTAGATTTTTATTAAATTCAGAGAAATATGTGGGTCTTATTTGATTAAGGAAATACTGTACCATGGAAAACCATTCATGCAAAAGTAAAGTGAGTATGCTTTCAAAAATAATGCCATGAATACTTTATATCACTTAACTTCATACAAAGTGCATTTAATGTAAAAAAACAACAACCCTAAATTAAATCAATATTTGGCGTGACCACAGTTTTCCGGCAACAGTTCTCCAATGTATATAGTGAGTTGTTCCGAGCATCTTGGAGAACTTATGAAGTTCTTCTGTGGATTAAGACTCTCTTTGTTTTCGGTCACTAGTTGTAGAGCCAGACTAACTCGATGATGTTGAGATCACAGCTCTGTGGAATCTGTTATAGGACTTTTGTTGCTGAAGATAGGTCTTTATGACTCTGACTATATGTTTGAGGTTGAATCTAAACATCTAAAAATGCTAAGACCTTTGCACAGTACTCCTGTCGTATTGTTGGACTGAAATTCCTAACACTGAGATCTTTGTCTTGTTTCAAAGATCACAAATTCTAAAAAAAACATGAAATCTGACATTGGACAGGTGTTCTAGTACTATAGACAGAGTGTTATATAGGTACTAGAAAAGGTAGAGAACAGCCTAGTCCATCTTGTTTTGTAAAGTTACAGGGACTGCAATAGCCACTGGCAGCTTTAACCGTTGTAGGAAGATCAGCTACCTAAATCAGTAAAGACCTTGTTGAGACCATGTCACTCACACAGTACTCATCAACACAGGGTTGCTTTTAAGTGGTAACCAAATACAGAAAGATATTACTTGGCTGTCTTATTTTAGCTCTTTTGTTTTGAAACCATTATGTGGTTTAAAATTGACTAAAATAAATGCTGCTCAGATGTTCGGATGAACTTTGTCCTTCCAAAACATCAGGAAAGATTCAGTCCTTATTTCAGTCCGTAGTCATCAGAGTTAATGTCTTTTATAGAGTCACCTTCCAAATCACCTTCCAAAAATATTTAACAGAGTTGATGGTGGTGTAACATCAGTGGATGGTTGTGTTCTGCTCCTCTCCTTAGTTGTTTGCAGGACACTAGTGTGCAGCCGGATTCATTGTCTCTCCTCTTACTGTTAAATTCAGGGTTTGTGGTGGAAATCATGATCCACAGACAACACAGCTTCACCCCTGGGCTTCCCGCTCGCTTACTGATTCCTAGTTGACCTAGCTTTCCGTGTTAGGATCTGAATGAGTCTGGTCCTCTGCCAGCCCTGGGTCACCATGGTCCGCCTGCTCACGTGGCAACTATTCAACACTGTTGGATACCCGCAGGGTGCCGAGATGAGATTTGATTCCTCATTGATGCTAGGATCCACAGTGGTAGAGTCTGCATAAGCCCAGATAAGATTATCAACATATTTAGCCATGTTCATCTAAATCCTAGTGGGGCTACTGTAAAACGATTTAGAAACCTGTGGGGGTAATATCAGCTGCAATACTACAAATAGATTTTTTTCCAAACATTTTGCAGACCACCTTTGTTTTCAGAACATACATACAAGTCTTAGAATGCTATATTAATTTGGGCTCTGACACAAGTCTCACAAATGGTTTATGCTGTAGTTAGTCCATACTTTTGCTTTGTTACTGTAACTGAAATATTCTTCTGTATTAGTTTAAGAGACCATCAGAAACTATACACATCAGTTTTTGGAAGATAAATTACGGCTTGAAAAAAATGTGTTTTGCAGATTCTTTGAAGCAATAACCTGGTTCCCTTTGCTCACTATCCAACTCCTGATGTTTTAGATGGTAATTAGAACTAACATTAGCTAACCTATTTTCTTATATCTTGTCTGTTCTGTTTTAGTTTAATTGAATTGATGGCAATGTTTTAGCTATTGCATTTCACTGGTGGAGCTTTGCAACTTGCAAAGCCTGTGAGGCCTTCTAAGAAAGAGGCTTGTTCCAGATTTCATCAGTCCATCTGTAGTGCAAACCTCTTGTGTAAAGTACAGGCTGCAACAATTTATCAGTCAATCAACAGAAAATAAATCTGCAATATTTTTTTCAATCAAATATTCACTAATTCCAGCTTCTCAAATGAAACTATTTGTTGCGTTTCTTTGTCATAAATGACTTTAAATGGAATATCTTTGGGTATTGGACCACTGATTGAATAAAACAAGCAATTCCATTACATCTCTTTGAGTTGTGGACAATTATTACTGGCATTTTTCACTAGTTTCTGACATTTTATCGACAAAACAATTAATTGAGAAAGTAATCCTCAGATTAATCAGTAACAAAAGTAATCCTTAGTTACAGCCCTAATGCTAATAGGCACACACACACCTCCAAATGGCTTTGTCTTGAACTTTGCTGTTGTATACATGCTTGTAGAGAGAGTCAGATTCCCATAGCACTATTTTTGTGCTTCCCAATGTCATAAAGACCTTGGTAGTTTTTATCTCTGAAAACTTAAGCCCCACTCCCACCCCCTGGGTGAATTTGGAGGGTGGGGGGGCTATTTGTCATTATTACTTCATTGTGTTATTTATTCTCCCCTTTAAACCTATTCATCATCATCAGTAGCAGAAGCCTGCTGTGCCTGGCAGCACAGTTGGTGAGAGGCCATTGATAACAATGAGAGAGGCTTTTCCCTCTGTGGTAATTGTGGCTGAGACAGTGGAGCTGTGTGCAGGTTAATCCTTTAATCTTCATTAGCATAGTTTGGTAACCAGAGAGCCAAGTACAGCTCAATCTGATGGCTACTTAGCAGTGTTGGCTCTTGAGCATGGTTAGCACCCACAGTGAGTCAACTACCACCAGCTATGCATTGTTTAGACATCCTGGAATACTTTAGTAGCCTCGTTCCTGACATCTACATTTCCACCCACATCTCAAGTTTACTCACTGACTCACTTAAATGAATGAAGTGAGACAACATAGCAGTTAAGTTTGAATATGAGGCTAGTAGTTTGGGATTTTGGGACAAGACTGAGCATATTCTGTGTTACAAGAAATATACTTGGCTAGAGTTAGAACCATTTCTCGTATCTTAATATACCCATGGTAATATCAGTTTACTGTCAAACCAATCCCTGTTTAGTCTCCAGAAAATTAAGACCTGTGTCAAATATGCTAAATGTTGTCATACTCTGGGATTCAGGTTTCTCAGTGTGATTAACTTTAGGAAGTTAACCATAAATATGCTGGTTTAGGGGTAGTTTGTCATTGCCTGGAGCCTCTGGGTTTTGCAGGTTGTATCAGAAATGAATATTGTCACCCTCTTTCACAGAATGATCTCAGATTTAGTCAATCACAACATTTTGGCCTCAGATTGTCGTTAAATGTCTGATGTTAATACTCTGGAATCCATGTGTATAAAATAGGCTTATAGATATATACTTAAAGCAAGCGTTCAGGCTGAGGATGATGACCCATTTAAACTCTGGTGGCTGATTTTGTTTCTCAGTTGGATTCTTTGTCCACAAATGTTCCGCCAAGATTTCAGGCCTCTGTTTCTCCTGTTTTTCTCCTGTCTGCCAGCAACATGGTGTCCGTTTTGTCCCACAGGAGGTTTTTCTGGCTGCCTCCGATTTGGCCTGCGCCCATACTGTCGGCTTTGGCAGTGTAATTTCCCCTGACAAGCTGATGGTTAGTGTTCATTCAGTCGGCCCAGTCAGTGTAATTTGGTTTGTGTTGAGATTGTCTGTTCCCATGTTGTGATTCTGTCTGATTTGTCTGACTGTGTCATTTTGGTCACTGTCAAGGTCTCCACATTGAATGGGTGTAATGCAAGGTTGGTTTCCCAGGCCTGTTCATATCTTATACGGAAGTGGTGCTTGTTTCTCATTCGTGGCAGGTTCATGTACTTTGACATGATCTATTGTGTGATCCATGTTCAAGATGTCTTCAACACACCACTGTTTTGGCTGTATAGGGGTCTTGATGTGCTTGAAAGATGGAGTGATAGCAAAGTCTCTGATATAAGGCACAAAGTTGAGATTGCAGTAACATTTTTTACAAGTGGTCTTAAGTAATCTGTTTAGTGTTTGCTGACATGATTTTTAAATTATTAAGCAGGCCAGGGTTCTGCAGAATCAAGTAGTGAATAAATGTTTAGAACGTCTACATGGGGAGTTAGCCAACTTTATGCCTGTATTATGATACATTTACATCTGAAATGGTCAAAAAGTTGCACAAGCTCTGTAACTTTCTGTTGGTTGACTGCACGTGAGTTCTGTCTTATGTGCATTGGAAAGGATCTACGTCTTTTGTTTAACTAAATCTTAAAATAAATCTTGTAGTTCTGGATCAGCTAAGGCAGGTACACTCCTGCCATGGCGATTAAGGTGATATGAAGTTAGAAAAGAGAGGGGTCACCTGTACCGGTATTAATAATAAATTGGAGGTGCCAGCCTATGACCACGAATTGAAAGCAGTGAGTGTAGAACATAGATGGATGGATGGGTGGATGCACTTGCAGAGATAGTTTGTGTGTGTTTTTCTAGACATCAACTTTCTGTCTCTTTGCTTAGAGCTTAGTACCACCTCTAATTCACTGACAAATGAGTGATCAGAACAGTAGTCTGTCTGCTGGCAGTCCATGATGCTTATTTCACATGTCACTGTTAGTTTTTTTTAGTTTATTGTGTTAGTTTTCTCTGGCATTGCTCTTGATTGTTGATGCTTGGCCTACTTTGTCTCGCTCTATAACTGTCACAGGATTGTCTAGCCAGCTCTAAAGAAAGCACTAGCCTGCTTCAGTTCACCTAGGCCCTACAACACACCAGGAGGGAGACATTTCAGGAGGGACATTTAAAAAAAAAAAACACAGGCTTGCTGCCTTTCTTTCTCTGTCTCTGCTGAAAGCCATTGTATGTTGTCTGTGATGCATACCCCCGGAGACCTGCCTCATACAGGAAAGAGTGCTTGTCTACTCAATATTTTACAAGGAGAAACTCTCAAAACTGGTCTCCTAGAGTGTGATGGGACAGTGAGAATGGACAAACCAATATATAGGCAGAAAGACAGCAGTAATTACTGAAGGGAAACTGTGTCAAATTTTACAGCTAAGAAGGAATTGATAAATAATTAAATATTTCAGTTAGCTGGGCTGTTATTGAAAATTTTACCAAAGAGAAACACTTAGCCTAATCAAGTATATATATTTACACATTACAACTGTAATTTTAAAATAATATTAAAAGAGAGCTTGTTATATTACTAGCAGGGTGAGCGATGTGACGAAGTGAAAATTTAAGAAAGCACAAGGCAGCTATATAAGCAGACAGAAAGCTAATGATGCACTCATCAGACTTTGTGGCACTGTGATGATGAGTTAAGGGTGAAATACATTTGCATCTATTGGTGTTTTTAGTACAAACAATACAAAGAATAGAGGAAGACATAATATCACATACTCTTGGAGTGCTGCTTGTTTTTTTTTTTAAACTTTGAAATACTGTATAATTTCCAAGAGTAAATATTCTTTGTATATTTGATGACCTGCAAGGGTTTTGTGCAAACAGTGGTTGGCCTATTTTTATTTTTTTAATTCGTTCACATCTATTTTTTTTTTTTAACCCATCATTAACATCTCTCTGTATTTCTTCTCTTCTAGTCCTGTGTGCGAAGAACCTGGCAAAGAAAGACTTCTTCCGTAAGTAAAGCCTATTTTTACGTGTTACTATTCTTATCCCATCCCCATCACCCCCCTCGTGTATTAGAATGGGCTTTGTCAGCTGTGGCAGCTTGCTGGCTTTTGAAGCCAGGCTGTAAATGAAGTCCCTTAGGAGCTGTCTGTCTGTTATACACACCAGGAGGCCTGGCACGCACAGGGACCCACTGCTAACCTAACTTCTAGTAATAGATATCAGGTCCACTGGTATGGAAGCACTAGACTTAATTAAAAAGGATTTAATTGAACTGGACAGAAATGACACCTTATTTAGTCCAACCCAATGACCAAGGTGAAATGGCAATTACATGAGAATAAATGCAAATTTCAGTCTCTAGATAAGAAGTCATTTATACCTTATAATGTGCATTTTGTTTTAAAAACATCAAATACCATGTCAGATCAACAATCAGTTTTGCATGGGAGGAACATGAGAAGACTTCCTCATTTGGCTTTCTCTTAGAACACAAACCAATAAGAATAAAGAGAAACTGAAGAGTGTCACACCACAATAGTGAGATGGGACTTGATGGGATGAAGAACACAAATTCACACTAACATGCAAAACTGTTACAGGGTGTCCGAGGGAGGAAGTTGTTGGTTGTCCTTGTGGTTTCTAATTTACTGTTAGTTAACATTTAGCTTCAAGCCTTTCCATTGACCACTGTTAAGTTTATTAGGGCTGACAGCCATTCTCTGCCGATGTAAGAGGTGATTTATTATTTAGTTCCACTGATGGGACGGTTTCGCAAAAGGATACTCTTTTTCAACCCGCACCATTTACCTTAATTGGCAGTTACGGTTACGTTAAAAGCACTTAATTGCAACAGAAGCAGGGTGTTTACCCAGTAGGTTGGTTCTCCATTAACCTGGAAGTCATGGATACAGACAGCAGTGGGTTCATTTTTGTCCAACACGCACACACATGCATATGCGCAGACACACAACCACAAAAAGGGAAGTCCCAGGACAGCGTAAGGGTGACTGAACAGGTTTGACCTGTGTGAAGTATCGGTGCTCAGGGGTATACACTCTGACACATTTAAAACGCACATACACACATGTGCAGTCTCACAGACCAACACGGAGAACGCCAGATAAACACACCAAGAATGCCTTATCAGATTTCTGCCTGAATAAGACACCATGAAAGACTTGCACTCCTTATCTTTGTTTCAAACAAAGGATTCTTCTAGGAAAATGTCTTAACACTGGACAACTTGGGAGAACAGCGTTTTTTTTAAATCACCATAGTGTCCTGAAATATGCATTGAGAGGTTGGACAGTGATCATTTAGTTACAATGGCCCAAATCCACAAAACAAATTTTTGCATCATTAGGCCAGTAGCTTTCTTCCTGGTGTTCATTTTTATAGCGTCCTCAGGCTGACACAGCAAAATATGCATTTGTGGTCAATCTGAATGGGCCATTGACCTGGTTTCAAGACCTTCATCCAACCAGAGTTGAATTCGGGTCAGGCTTTGGTCAACAAATGTTTCTATTAGAGATGAAATCAAATGTAAATGTTTAGCAGTTTTGACAGTTTCCAACATAAGTCTCTGTTAATGGAGACAACTAGAGACAAATTCATTTCCTGCGTGAAAATGTGACCTCACGAAGTTTGCACATGTGCTAAACAAAACCATTTCACTGTCTGCTTTTACAGGGTTGCCAGATCCCTTTGCCAAAGTGGTGGTTGATGGTTCAGGACAATGCCACTCTACAGATACTGTGAGAAATACGCTGGACCCAAAGTGGAATCAACATTATGATCTGTAAGTGAGCAGGAGTGCTGTGGAGTAGTATGATATCTTGCTATATGCAACTTACACCTTATTAAGAAACACATGCAGAGTGTGTGTGTGTGTGTGTGTGTGTGTGGTTAAGATGGAGTAGTGTATAAGGTCACGCACCACCTGAAAATTTAAATGGTACAGTAACCATGACACAGAAATGTGGTACACTGGTTTTGCTCTCTAGTATGTCTCTGTGTGCAACTGCTATGACAAGTGTTTCAGGAATGTAGATTCTTTTCTGTGTGCAGTAACACCCATCCATAAACCATTTGAGACGTTTTACATGTGAACAAAACATCTTGTAGAGTGAGATTTTAGACATTCCATACCACAGGCCTCACACAGACGTATTCATATGAAATTTCTGGGGGAAAACACAACTCGTACTGATATTAATTCCGTCTCTCTCAAATAGCAGATTCTGCCTATTATGGGTTTTGCTAAATAGTTTTACATTTTCCTGGCTTTCTCTTTTTCTCTGAGGCCACTGTGGCTTTACATAGGGGAACACACATCTAGAGCGTTACTTTTACTTATTTTAGTAATGTCTTTCAGGGTCACTTGTCTTCTTCTATGCCTTTGTGAATCTATATAACATGATTCTTAAAACCTGATTTTTTTATTTCAAGGAAGCTCTCCTTTCACCTTCAGTCTCAGAAATGTAAATGCAAATAACTGATATTTCAAATTAAATGTATGAATAATGCAGTGGTGAAAGAAACCGAAACGGATACAGGAGGGAAAACGTTCTCATATTTGCTGGCTGCATAGTAGAGCTCAAGTAAAAATGTGGTCATTATATTGTCCATTGGCCTCAGAACCCAGAGAGACTCCACAAGTGCCCTTATGAAACTATGTATTTTAGTGTTTTCACTGTGGCCATGTGGTGTGAACGTTCCCTGTGCTGAAATCTGTGTCTAAGGGCCGTTACTAGGAGTGATCACCCCAAAGGACCCAAAGGACCCACTGGCAACCAAGCTTATGTAGTGGTGAGGGATGGAGGGAAACAGTGGAGGAGCGAATGAGGGAAAAGGAAGACTGATGGAAAGAGTTGGAAATACATAGTAAAAAGAAAGAAAGCAAATGGAAGGAACAGCAGGCGAAGAATTACAAAAGAAAGAAGGTGAATAGTTACAAGTTGAAACAGTGGATGTCTTGTACTGCCACTTGAAACAGATAAACTATTAAAATAATACAGAGTTAATGTCTAATCATTTAGGGAAAAATAAACAAATATGATGCTATAGTTAGAGCTGCCATGATAGTTGATCAACAGAATATAAATAGCCAACAATGTTGGTGATTGATTAATCAAAAAAAGGAATATTATATAATATAAGAGTATAATATAATATAAGAGGTACAACCTCTCAAATAATATATACTGTATGTTTCTGAATGTGACTATCGACTGACTGACTACTTGTTCTTACCATTTGTATGTTAGTACAGATAAATGTGGCCTTTCTGGGCAGACAGTTTCTTTTTCAAACACACACCTGCTTCGCAATGCTTCTTCTTGCCTGTCAACATCAACCTCAGATCCCCTCCCTCTTTTACATAATTCTCTTTCCCCTGCTGGATCCCCACCCTCTCCAAAGAGTGTGTTCCCCACCAGTGACCCCTGGCCTCTTCCTCTGGTTCAGGAAATGGCTAACATGCCACAGAAAGCAGATGGGAGTGTGGGCTTGGCAGGTTGCCAGCTCACCACACCCCCTTTTCTCAAGCCTCAAGCGTTAGGAGGTGGGGTCTTTTCCCACATGACACCGATGCTACCAGGGGCCTTGTTGCCCTATATTGCGTATCATAAATACAACTTACTTTTCATAGCAATTGATGCTCTGTGATTTATTGTGTCCTTGGCAGTAGATGTTTGAGGACATATTAACCAAGCCAGATTTTTGAAAACATTTGTAACTGTTGAAGGTTCATGAACTCACAGTACTATGTAGGTCTGGTTTCGGCAGGTTGCCTCCTCATGTTTGGCCTCCAATTTTCAGCCTTTTCAGTACAACTCTGCACATTGCTTTGGTTGGAGGATCAGATCTGTTCTCTGCTCCCTCTGTTTTCACTCTATACTAAATACTGTACATGTTGTGCTGTGCATACCCTGTTCCCTCATGAAAGCTGTGTGTGTGAAAGATGTGACCTTACTAGTCTTAACACATCCTGCCTGAGCAAGATTAGTGTTTTCCTCAGTAATAAAATGCTGAGCATACAGATGGCGTGGCTACAGTGAGTTTTTACTATCCTTGTGGCCGTCCATATTAAAAAATGCATCGACATCGGTTGCCAAGTTGCTCGTCACATCCTACCTACCACAAGCCTTGGAGTTCTGTGAGGCACACATACCCACCCACAGTATAATCAAAAAGTGAGTAACTCCAGACATTGATTGGTGGTGGTTTAAGCTGGGAAAGATTTTTCTCTGCTTCTTTCCTGTCCTGCTGTGAGTTGGCACAGTCAAAACATGGGTTGACACTGCAGAGAATTTGAACAGAAAGCAAATTGTTTGCTTTATGCCTAAAATTGGGAATTTTGATTATATACGCATTATATTTTTGAAAAAATAGAGGCACTTATGCCACTTGTGCCTGCATAGCACCCAAACATATGTCCAAATGTGGAAGAAGAGAAATAAACTGAGGTACTGAGTCAGTGTAACAGTAAAGTAACAGTGCGTTTTGAGGGAAATAAGGAAGAATGCTTTGGCATCAACTCCAGCTGCATAAATCAGATCAAGGTACTTGATACAGACAAGCCAGAGCTGTAGAATCTTCACTCTGATTTATTTTTGTCTTTATAGATGTTAACAACTGAAGGCTGTCCAATATTAACATGAAATATATCCAATCTGGAAAGAAATAATGTTTTTATTTTCCCATTGTAATGTATGTTCCCTGGCAAGAAAAAGTTAGGGAAGTCCTGCAGGTCTGGATTTAGTATGTTCTGGAAAACTAATCTGAATTTAACCCAAGAATTTTTTCCCCTCCATCGCTGTTGTCTGTAGGATTAGGAGTGGTTATCCTTATTTTTGTTGTTGCTGTAACCACCTAATTAATTGTGTGTGAGTGTGTGTGTGTGCATGTACATGTTTTTGTTACCTCTTTGGGACTTTTTCTTGTAATACATTGACCTTATTGGGACTGGTAGTCCTCATGGGGAACAAAGCCCAGTCCTATTGAGGCAGAACGTCATTTCTGAGGTCCTGATCAACGTTAGGGGTAAGGTGTGAAGTGAGGTTATGTTATGGTTAGGCATGAATTAATATCCCAACACGGAAAGCTGCACAAACTCTGTGCAGTGTGTAACCATGCAAGAGAGAGATTGTTACTGTGTTGTCTCTGTGCTTGACCACCAGTGTTAATCCAGCTTATCACACTCAAGTTTCCTGTTCTTGTTTGCAAAGCAGATCTAGTGGTAGCTTCACATTGAAATTGAATTTAACACAGTGAATAGAAGAAGGAACTTGGAACACGGGGTGAACCCTGCACATACTGTTCTGTTTGAACCCTGTACAGTATTCACAGGAAGGAATCTCTCAAGAAAAAAACAAATCTAATTACATTACTATGACATTTATTAACAGTATTCATTTCCAATTAATGTTTTTTGTGTTATAATATAACATCATCTAGGGAATAAATTGTTTTAATGGTGCTTATTACATTTGACATAATCATCAGGAGTATAGTTATCCTTAAGGGTTATATTTGCTTTCACTTGCAAATTGTTATTATTATTATTTTGAGCATTCTTGTCTAATATTTTTGTTGTCATCCAGCAGCTATTGTGTTAACACTTCCAGGAAACTATGACCTCAGAAAATGCTTAAAAAACCAAGCCTATATTTTTTTTTAATTTAGGAGCACAGAGATGCAATTAATGCTCATGAACTCAAGACAATATAGCCAGTAGGTGATGTTGGTCACACGGTGAGAACTAGGCATGCAGCTCTGGGCTTGTGCAGACAGCAGTCCTGTTCAGAAACTCAGTCCAGTGTGTCTTTTTGTCTGGATAAAGCACACTGATTCAGTTTCCACCCTGTGACCTTCAGAGTTTGTATTTTGCCAGCAACCATCTATAGAAGACAGGGAGTCACAGTCTGTTCAGTCTGTAGTTACGCTGTGTCATCGTCTATCTGCTTTTCTGTCCAGTTATTAATAATTGCTGTATGTCTACTCTCTTTACCCCCATCTGTATAAATTTTCTGTCGATAGCAGTGTTGTAATAATAACCTCAGTACCTGCAATGTTATATAATGACGTTTCTTAACACTGTTTTGACTCTGCAGTTGTGAGTGAGGAAATAACACATTGTTCTACCTTTTCTCATGTCATCAGACACTCAGGCATTGTCTCATCTGCTGTTTCAGTTCTCCTTTTTTTTTGCTTCAAAACAGTTCTTTTTGCAGCACATCTCTGCATCACATTTTTTTAGTCTCACAAACCGTACTGCGTGAAAGGAAGAACATGAGATTAAACTTAAGAGTACTATCAAATCCTCAGAGAGATGATTGGAGTAGCATCACAGCATACACAATGCATAGCATAGTACATTACACTCAAAGTAAACAGCAGCACAGCAAAATCAAATATAAACAAAACCATTCAGCTTCTTTTTATTTCTTATTTTCTATTTAAGTAAAAATCCTTCAAGTTGTGAAATGTTCTGTGTCGTCTCACTTTCATATCATGGTGTGACAGAAACATTTTACAAGCTAGAGAATTTGGCACAGCTTACTTCCAGTGGTTTCAAGACTGTAAGTAACCACTACTTGGCAAAGAAACTTTTAATTAACTCACCTTTATTGGAGGAGAAAATTGGAGCTGTCATGGCAAAAATCAATGTGCTCCCCTATCCATTTGTCATCAAATGGTGCTAAATGGCTAGAATGAGATCATAATCAACACGTGCAACAGAGCACAGGCCTAGACACATCGGCATCTGTTAAGAGAGGAAAAAGTGAAAGATTCTACCCTGCTACTGCACCCTGATCAGATTTTCAGACTGCAACTAGAAACTAAATCACTGGACACTTTAAAAAAATCCACAACCCACCCAGGTTGTAATTTAATTCCAGTGCAGCAATTTGCTAACTTCTGTGATTTGGCTTACATAGTAAACCTATACATTTTGATGTGTTTAGTAGGGAAACCCCACTCCTTGCAAGTGATGTACAACATAATGTAGAGCTTTGCATCGGAGCTAACTGCTAGACTGTAATTATGTGTGTGTGTCAGCAAATGTGTGATTGTGCATTTGAATGTTGAACTCAGTATGTTTACTGTAAGAGCTGTCTGGGTCTCAGACAGCGGTGAAACACTTCACGGAGACTTCCTCTGTTCTTCAACCACGGCTAGACTGGCCTCAGCTGCGCTAAATCTGCAGACACACAAGCACATACACACAAGTTCAAAATTAACTAATCTGCCTCATTACGCAGTCTGAAAGTCTCCACTGCAAACACAGTGTGCATTGTTCCAATGCTGTCAGAGAGAAATAATTATTGTATAAGAGATGCAAAATAGTCTACATTTTTTGTCTATTTTAGTCAGTGTATGTGAGTTTCATATCCTGTAAGTTAATTTTTTTAAAAAAAAGCTCTTTGAGCCCCCACTGCAATGTGCATACACCATATCCCACTGAATCCTTTGAAATTATAGATATATAGACAGTACTGCAAGCTTTTCACTTTGTCATCACTCCTCTTTTCTTCCTTACTAACCTGGTTTCTTTCATTCCTTCTGTTCCCTGTCAGATACATTGGAAAAGCAGACTCCATCACCATCAGTGTATGGAACCACAAGAAGATACACAAAAAGCAGGGCGCAGGTTTCCTGGGCTGTGTCCGCCTCCTGTCCAATGCCATCAACAGACTCAAAGACACTGGCTGTAAGTATCTGTTTATGTTTGTGTTAGGGAATGTTTACCATGTTTTAACAACTAAAAGTTGCTTTCCTTGCAACTCAGCATCAAAATACAAGTCGGTTAAACTAATTATAAATTAATTAATGAATTTTATCAATGTACAGTGCTGGTTCACTGCTGTGAGCTGCCATCAGCAGGGCCTGCAGCTAAAAACCAGTGCAGTTTGGCAGTATTTTGATCCAAAAAATGAAAATAAGGTTAAATGTAGGCTGTGTCAGAATAAACTGGCATATACTGTAATCTCTCAACCAGAACAATGCATAACCACGATCAGCACAGGCATTTGGCCCCTTGGTGCTAGCACTGCTAACGTTAGCTACACAAGGCAAACCAATATGACATTGTTTATCCGCAGTGTTTCCTATTAATTACCTAGACTGTGGCGGCCCACCACAGTTTCATAATGAACTGAAAATATCCCTAGTTTGTGTGTACATAAGTGCACTGTGTCTTTGAACACTCACTGAAGACAGGTCATGGGTTTATGGTCTCTTCATGCTCCCTCTGCGTGCTTATTGTGGCCTTTACCCTAAGGTGCCAGTCTGGCTTGTTATTGAGAGGTGACTCCATCCAGTGGGTGGGTGAACTGTGTTAACCTCTTTGTTTGTATGTGTTATCTGATGGTAAATGTCATACAAGCTGAAGATGAGTTTCTGTCTTGCAAATCAAGATAGACAATAAATTTGTTTTGGTTTTGATTTGATGTCTGCACATACATCCTACACTCAGCACACAGTCAGACAGACAAATGTGTGGGCCATGGCCTACCGCCTCCAACAATAGAGAGAAACATTGTGTCCTGGAACTTGTGACTGTCTTCCCTCTGCTGCAGTTTTATCCAGCTGCAGCAGTGTGATAGCTAGCTAGCCTACTGCCACATGTTTTGTTCTCTCAACAGTGCTGCTGTAGCATCCCCATCCCCTGCTGTAAGATTTATGGCCACAGTACACAGGCAACTCCTTTAGGCAACACATATCAGAAATATTGCTGCTGTAGACATCTGGCACCTGGGATCAAATCAATAACCACAATTCATTTTTCGAGCAATACAACTTTCTGTCAAGGAAACAAATGGCTTTCATTCTTTGAGATATAGTCGTACTGATAAACTTATTGTCACTGTTTGGCACAGGATGCCCTTTGATTTCTCTGTGCAGTCCACATAGTTACGTGCTTGTTAGCCCTGACTGCCTTGTTGGCAGTACCAGTCAGTTGACACTGACACATATACACTTAACTGTAGTCCATACTGTCAAATTAACATTCCTTCCACTCATTCTCCTCCTTTCCTTCAATCCATCTATTTGACCTGTCTTAAACACAGACAGTCAGATATGTGCTAGAACCACCACACTAAGTTACATTTTCCCCCTTTTTTTAATGCATCCGGCCTTTTCCCTATTTCCATTCTTCCGTTCCACACAGCCATGCCCCACAACCACTTGAGAAGTTGTCTGTCTGAATATAATTGCCATTTGTTGGATGTGTTTTTATCCAAACAACATAGTTGGATACGTCCATGAATGTAGGCAGTTGTAGTTTGGTTTGCCCAGATGTAACAGCCTCTTGCGCCAACTGCAAACTGTCAAGCTAAATACTTCACATTAGAGTTCAGAATAGTTTCCAGCGACCTTTTTGTTTGCTCCTAAATGACATTCTTGGCTCATAAAGTTCACCCCCTAATCCACTAAGAACCACAACAGCGTCAGTGTTGCCATAAAAGGGACCTTGATGGCCATGGAAGCCTGGTGCCATACTTTCACCCCACTGGGTGCCACATGACTTGACCTTAGACCTACCCACAACTTCCAGAAACAGACAGTATAGGCTCCAGTTAGGCTCCAGACCAGCCACTTACTGTACAGCAAACATGGCAGAAATTATACTTCATTGCAGCCACAGGATGTGGACAGGGGAGACATGATCTATGAGAAGACACTCACTTCATTCCTTTGTACCTTGCCCTGTGTGCTGCAGACACATCAAGAATGCCCAGTCTGTGGTCTGACCAAGAAGTGCACACACACACACACACACACACACACACACACACAAACACACAAAAACAATGCAAACACACACCAGAGATTTTACTGGAATTGCCCGGGTTCTTAGAAGGCATATTCATATACATAGCTCACTTTGTCATCCAATGCAAACACAAACTCACATAGCAGTTTCACTCTTGCACACACACACACACACACGCACACACACACCCACTCTTGCAAACAAAAAGGGGATTCGGCCTTATTGCCTAGTTTACTAGAGGTCTGTCTAGCTCTATGCTGAGCTCCACTTCCTGTAGCATCGCAGACACAAATCTCTAAGTCCTCTGCCCCACTTCTGAACCTGCAACCTCATGAACTCACACCACCAGTTTTTCAAAATGACTTGGCTGACTACACGTGTTAGTCTGCCTTGCTTTGAACCCTGTTGTTAACTTGTAGTATTTACAGTGTTGATGTAATGGCTAATTCTATTTACTGATTTGCTCATTGTGATACTGCTGATACTACCGTTTTTTTACATACTTGTACATTTCATGCAGAGACCGATGTACAAGGGCTGAATGAACCAGCACTTTATCACACTCGGCTCATGCGAGTCTACACACACGTATTAACACACATGTATGTACTTAGTTCATTGTAACACACAATTATCATAGTTCTGAGGAATTGTATGGTGCGGTGAGGGCTTGTGGTTAAAGGTTTGTAAATGTTGTGTCTCTCTGTTTCTCTCTTCTCTTATTTAAGAGAAAAATCTGCTTACTATTCTAGCCATGAAAGGCTTAGACCATCACTGTTTAGTCTAGACACGTATCCAGAACAGATGCACACACACACACACACACACACACACACACACACAGACACACACACACACAAATCTGGAAACGCATTATAGGTTTGTTGAGATCTACTTGGCCTATACATACAAACAGACACACTATTTCGTGTGCATACAAAGTCATACAGACAAGCTGTGACAAAGACATGACAAATCCAGTCTGACTTTGGTTTTAGTATTAGCACATGGAGAACTGGGGCATCGCTTTATCTCCCTTTCTCTCACTCAGTCTCACTCTGCCTTTTTCTGCCTCTTCTGCATATTTCCCTCCTCCCCACCCCTCTCCTACACTCACACTCTGTCTTATGTCTGAATACGTTTTAGTTTTTCATGTTTAAGTAAGCCTACGCCCCTGCAGGATTCTTACCCTGCAGACACACATACACACACAGGTTGCGTTGTTAATGGGTACCAATTGATGTCATTCCTGGTCTGTATGCTGGTCAGCTGGACTGGTCATGCATAAGTGTCCCTGTGGGATTTAATGTGTGTGTGTGTGTGTGTGTGTGTGTGTGTGTGTGTGTGTGTGTGTGTGTGTGCGCGTGCGTGCGTGCGCAAGTGAGAGAGAGACTGCAGTGTATCTGTGTCTGGATCTTGTTCAGAGTTTTCCTGGGTTGTGTTCCTGTGCTGTCTCTGTCTGGCAGTACTATCCTGTGCTGAGCAGACAATGAGTTCTTACTTTTCCAGAAATAACAAGATTGCTAACAAATTTTGTGCCCAAATTTTATGACATTTGGTGTCTCCATATTTAAATCTTTTCACACAAAATGAGAGAAGCTGCAGAGGCATTTTCCTCTGCAGGGTAGAGTGACCCTTTTTTTTGTCATTTTAAAGACGCACTGGCATGGAGACTTCATTTATTTATATTTGAGTTCTTACTGGCTACTTCAGTATACCCCTAATGACTCTTGTATAAAAAGAGGCTGTCTGGGTTACTGGGTTGTGTTGTTTTCAATACATCAATTTGTCTCAGCTCGACAGCTCTGACCTGTGGGACAGTGTTCAGACAGGTATTAGTACTGTGTTAAAGGCCAATGTTGCAGAGGGCTCAAAAACAAACAAACAAACAAACAGAAAACACAACGTTGTCTGGCAAACCAAGTTGAACCAAGTTCATTATTTTTGCCACACAACATTGTGTTTTTCATCTGTGAATGATAAGCTTGGTTCAAATTTTGCCACAAAACAGTCTGAGGTTGTTCAACAATGCCATGTGTTGGCCAGTCAAATATCTGCAAGCACACATTCCTGGTAGATTACTTTGTTACATAAACAGGGATTTCTGCTGTTTACCTGGTGATCATCGCAACAGAAGATATAATGAAAACCTGCATAAAAGAAAAAATGTTCAGGGTTGTAACATGGTTGTAAAACCAGTTTGCAGTTTCTGGCATCTGATAGGCTTTTCAACTCAACTTAATTTGTCAAGCTGATTTTTGTGGACACTGTTCAGCATCTCACTGGTATCTTAAGCAACACACCCCCACCAGCGTAGCATCTAATTCTTAAATACAGTGTGTTTTGGTCTGAACACTTGCTAACTCAGTGTAAATATTTAAAAGTTAAGCATCATCTTAGTACCTGAATATTTTAATGGCTGTAAAGGGCAAACCAATGGTTTTATGTTTGTCTTTTCCTTGCAGATCAGAGACTGGACCTGAATAAGCTGGGCCCCAATGACAATGATACTGTGAGAGGACAGATAGTAGGTAAGAAACATAACTTCAGATGCATGTACTGTATGTGAGAATAAAGAACAAGTCAAGCCATAAACATGTGATATTGTCTACATTCTGCATAAAATAAAACCACAGTGGCAGTGTTGTATTTATGGCTACAGTATACCCGAAACAACAGTGGGTCGTCAAACAGAAGTTTGAATTAACAGCTAGAAGATACATTTGGATATGCTCCCCTCCACGTCTCTCACATACAACATGTGAATAGAGAGTTCAGTTACTGCAACAAACGTCAAATCATCAATCAACTATACATAAGTTGGGATATTCATGTACCAAACATTTATCAGTATTTGAAATTATGATGGTAAATGTCTCCAATGTTTGTGTCAGACACAACTCTGGATGTCTCACTGCATTGTATTATTCAAACATTACTAAACACAACTTGACCCAGACTGCATAGTCTGTCTCAATACTCTGACTCAGTTCATTACCTAACCACTGGACCGCAGATAGGATTTTTTTTTTTCCTCTGCCTTAAAAATACAAAAACACAGGGGTACATTGCCTCTGCATTTATGTCAGAAGAGAAAAGGAAACAAGGAGAATTAAAAAGAAAAAAAAATTATAAAATTGTGGGTGGAACTGGAAGCCATATGCCATAGGGAGACTATATAAAATGTTGAATGTACTAAATGTTAGTCATCATTCTTTGAGTTGTATAGCTAGGAAAATGTTACTGATTTACAATCTTTCGTGTCTTTGTTAATGTGTAGTAAGTCTTCAGTCCAGGGATCGCATCGGGACAGGAGGGCCAGTGGTGGACTGCAGTCGTCTGTTTGACAATGATTTACCTGACGGGTCAGTATTATTGCATAATTTCTTTTAAAATGAGTTATCCTATCAGTCTACACAGTATTTTGCTGTTAGACTGAGCTCTGTCAAATTACTTTTCCATGTCATTTATAAAATGAAGGACACTCTGTTTCCTTAGGGTAGGGTTAGATAAGTATCTTCTTAGAGGTATCAAAAGTGTCTTTGGTTTGTTTTCACTTTTGATATTGCTTTATAACAAGTATGATTCGTATTATCACCTGTTTGTCTTAATGTGTCATGAAACAGCTGGGAAGAGAGGAGGACAGCTTCTGGAAGGATACAGTATCTGAACCACATCACACGCACCACGCAATGGGAGAGACCTACCAGGTACATCTGCACACATGCACATATCCCTAACTATGATTTCAAATGATGTAATATATCAAAAAAAGTCCACCTTGTTGAAGTTAGAGCTTTCTCAATGGCCTAGATCATATCATCTTTAATATTCTATTCCCTGTCTTTAGTGCTGCAGTCATACTATTGTAACCCACAACAAACTTGACCTTTTACAAAAAAAGCAGGGGGGTCTATTTAAGTGGTTGTACTTTCCTCCACTTCCCTTTTCATTAAACAAAAAAAAAAAACTTCCACTCAGCTCCACTCACAACACAACAATAACAGTTTGTCAGTAATGAGTTTCCTTAGCCCCCCACCCCACTGCAACACACTCACTCTCACACACACACACACACACACACACACACACAAACAAACAAACACACGCACGCGCACACACACATGCACACTTAAATAAACTAGCCAGCCAGTCGGGCAGCCAGGTTTTACTTGGCCCCTGTTCCTGCAGGAACAACTGTCGCCTTCCTACTTGGCCCATATCAGTGGAGCCGTTAGGGTACTATGCAAAAGAAAATGGCGACAGTCCCCCACTGCCTCTCCCACTCTTACTACACATCTGTAGTGGCCCCCAGGCGAGCAGCCTAACAGAGAGAAGTACAGCAGACAGGAAATGGTGAGGAAAAGGTTAAGTGGTAGGTTACCTGAGGGAGGTGGAAGAGATTATGTCGAGCATGAAGATGATCAAACAGAGATTGTGTCGTAGGAAGAAATGACAGAGTGACTGAAGAGAAGGTGTTAATGAATAAGAGGATATGGTGAGTGAAGTGGAGAGAGAGGAGTAAAATGGTAGTTGAGCCAATTTTTTTCATTTTCTGTCTTATATATGAAACAGTGCAATTACTGTGTAATACATAAAATTGAAATGTATTTTGCATATTAACCTACCAAATACCAAAAAGGAATATAATAGAACTGGATGTCCCTCCTTCAGAGTCAGTTTTATCTTAGGCAGATTGTTTTGGATTGTAACCATTTGTTTTTAATATTTCACAATTCTTCACTGGCTCTTGTCATTGCTTTTTGCTGATGACAAATGTAATCTGGTCCATGAGCTAGTTGTCAGAGAATAAATTGGAGGAGTAGACTAGGAAGACTGGCTCAGGGTCTGGGAAGAGTGGTAGAGCATGAAGACAGAGGTGGGAATTAAATGAGCATGGAGAAAGAGGAAATGGGAGGGAGAGTGTGTGTGTGTGTGTGTGTGTGTGTGTGTGTGTGTGTGTGTGTGTGTGTGTGTGTGTGTGTGTGTGTGTGTGTGTGTGTGTGTGTGTGTGTGTGTGTGTGTGTGTGTGTGTGTGGTGGGGGTCCAAGGTTTTAGATAGCCAAGGCGTCAGTAACTCTGCACAGCCAAACAGTGGTCAGACATGCCGCATGCACACACACACACACACACTCTCACACTCACACAAAGTGTCAGTTAGCCGGCCTGTCTGTGTTTGTGTCTGCTTATCAGATATCTGCCTTAGAAATCCTGTTGTTCAGTAGCACACAACCACACTTTAAGATTCCACTGCAGTGTTATGAGGACTTTGCTCTTATGCAACCCATAATCACCCATATTACTTTAATCTTAACCATAACCATGAAAGACATTTTTCCCCTTGAGGACTGATGACACAAGCTGTTCTCCAATAATTACACAACACTTGTGTGTATGTCTAGACATCAGAAAAAGAAATAAACCAGCTACACCTAAGGCTTAACCCCTAGCGTACCTATAACACACAGCAACATACCTCTTTGCACTCCTCACACCCAGGTTTCTGCAAATAGAGGTACACATGGTGCACAGTCTCATACATTCACCAAAACCAAAAGCTAACCACTTTTACTCGCTCACACTAAACCAAACATGTAACTGCTGGGAATGAAAGCAAACACTTACGTTGCTCTTATCAAATTATTTATCCAGTTCACAGCAAAGTTGGTCTTTCAGGCAAAAAGCTCTTTAAAGTTTTGTTTTTGCTATTTCCAATTTTTTCAATAAATTTTTTTATCTTTATAAAACATTTAACAAGAAAATACAGATGTAAGTGGAAACAAAATTAAAATTACACTCAGAAGAACACACACAGAGAGGACCTTAGCCTGCATAGATATGAACAGATGCATGCTCTGTTCTCTCCCAGGCCAGCGTCAGAGTACTCCAGCCCATCAGGGCGTCCGCTGAGCTGCGTGGTGGACGAGAACACGCCAGTGATGACACCTGTTAATGGGGCCGAGGCAAGCGGCCCGCCGGGAGAACATCGGATCCAGGAGAGGCGGGTGCGATCGCAGCGGCATCGTAACTACATGAGTCGGACACACCTTCATACACCGCCTGACCTTCCTGAGGGTTATGGTGAGAGACACAGCATGGACACACACAGCCATAATCACTCCTCCTATTAACTGAGTACCTGTTTAGAATTCAGTCTGTAAAAGTAAAGAAAGTCTTGCGTTGTGATTGTATGATTAGCAGCCTAGACTTGAATGGAATTGATGTGGAAAAAACTCTTGTAACTGTAAGGGTGATGAAATCCCACAGCAGCTAAACAGAGTACTGTGTTTTTGAACATTTTGGAGTGTGTTGGCTGGCCATCAGTCATCTGTAGTATATTGCATTGTATAGATACCAGAGTTACTGAGAGGGAAAGCGAAGTTGAGGTGAAGTCCCAGGCTTAACCCATAAAGATACACCATATGCAGATCAAAGACATGGTGAGCTGCTCCTGGGCTGTATCTTGTTTGTAGCCTGGAGGCAGTGATCCTTTTAACATTTTATTTCTTTTAATGATGAGAATAAAGTTTAAATGCCCTTTATATCCTCTTCTCTTGTTCTCTCACTCTATCTATTTCCCTGCTCTATCCTTGGGCTCACTCACACTTTCTCTGTTAATCCCCTTCCACCTCCCCTCTCCCTCCTTCCCACAACACCACATCATGACAACTGCATTCAACACTTGCTGTGTTATTACTCCGCCTCACCTCTCTTCTCCTCTCCTCTCTTCTCCTCTCCTCTCCTCTCCTCTTCTCCTCTCCTCCTCTGTTTGCAAACACTTCTAGTGTTGGAATGTTTTGGCTTTGCAGACTGATATTCCCACAGTGAAGAGAAGGAGGGAGAGCAGGGTATTCATAGCTTGGTGTTTAGCTCAGAAAAGGCACTTTAAGTTACTGGATTTGTTTTTTATTGTACTGTGACTCTTAAGCTGGCCTTACTTACAGCATTCAAACACATTGGGAAAATAATGCAGAGGCAAGTATATTTTCCAAGATCTGAACTTTTTTTCAGAGTAAATGCACTTTTCACAGTCCGCCACAGTGCACCCCACAATACCCACAGAGTCTGTAAAATAAATTATTATTTTAAGTGTGGGGCTGTATGCCAGTGATTTTGAATGGCAATGCTGGACCTGTGCCCCCTTTTGAAATGTCCTGCTGTGTCCACCGAGGCTGGCCGAGGTCGGATGAAATGAGTCACTGATGCCCAACAGCTAGTGAGCTTTCTTCCTCAGCTGAACCCTCTGAACCAGCGGCTGGGTGTGGTGAGAGAGCGTGAGAGAGAATGAGGGAGAGAGGGGGAACGTGTGAGGGGAAAAAAGACAGGGAGAGGTGGGTAGGAAATGAGTTGTGCCAGTAGGAAGTTGGGGTGGGGGGTAGTGATGGATTAGCGGGTGAATATACACACATGAACACCACGCCCGTGTGGCACACACACACACACACACACCTTGTGCCAACATTCACACACTCACTCTCCATTCATCCATGAGCTGGATGGAACCAAAAGGTCCAACAAGCCAATGACGGATTACAGACGAGAACCATTCTCCTCAGATTTCATCTTGGTGTCCTCGGTTCCCTTATTTGTTTACAGTATATTATATTAGTGGGTTTGGCGTGAATGACAGCATTTTCCTTTCCATTTCCTTTGGTTTTAGAGATTAATAGGAGTGGATTAGTTTCAGTGCACACACTAACCTTTAAGCGAAAACAAGGCAACTAGGATGCATCAAGGAACTCTATGCAAGGAAAAACACTCATGGAAGTCTTTGATAAATTTCCCTCACATTTTATTTTCCCCATCCTCTTGGGATAGGCCTACTGGAGACTGGAGAGGAACTAATTGATTACATTGGCACACACCTTAAGGAACTCTTAGCTCAACATTGTCCCAGCAGTTTGCTTGTCACATCAATTATAAACAGACTTCCCTTTCTCCAAAATACACACGTTCACTATCCGTGCTCGTACCCACCTGGACTAGACAGAACAACAGCTCCATCAGCAGTTCCAGGCTTGTTTGAGTGCTGTTTTTGCTTTTTGACAAATTCATTTTCTTTGTTTTTTAGAGCAAAGAACAACTCAGCAGGGCCAGG
Source organism: Lates calcarifer (assembly GCF_001640805.2). NCBI lineage: Eukaryota > Metazoa > Chordata > Actinopteri > Centropomidae > Lates > Lates calcarifer. The sequence goes on along the minus strand of NC_066837.1, from coordinate 19,243,286 downwards.
TCTACTTCCTCCACACACAGACTGGAGTCAGCACCTGGCATGACCCACGGGTACCCAGGTAACTTCTTTGTGCATTTATCCATGTATATTCTTTACCTTTATTGTTCAGATTTTTATGCTTTTAAAGCACTTTATAAATCTCGGTTAATAAATGTCACTAAGAGCTATGAATATGAGCATAATTATCTCAGAATTAACAACCTATTGACTTAAGCACATGATAATTGTACAACAGTGCTTGACAGCCTGTATAGTTTTAATCCTAATATAAAACCTGACGCATACTCCCAAAACTGATAGGACCAAACTGGACTTGACTGGGGTTGGACCAGACCTAATTTCTCCCTTAATTGCTCAGGATTGTGTTCAAAAACAGTCTTATTAGTCAGATTTCAGGCTCAAGTCGGGGTCAGCCAAACTAATGACCCCTGAGTCCGATGTGGAGCTGAAAGAAAATTTTTGGACAGATGTTGAGATGAACGCACCACAGGCCAGTGGTTCTGCATTCAATCACACAGTTTCACTAACTCTCAATAGCCCACTGGTTAATTCGCTAGAGATTGCAGGCTGTGCTATTGCGTTACATTTTTGGCCGCATCTCGGTGTAGCTGCTGCTCAGTGATGAAGCACATGAGTGTAACGTCCAACACACAGCAGCACAACTCTGGGCTTGGTCATTTTGGACACAGATACTAAAATGACCCAGTATGTTGTGATGAGTGCAGCGAGGCATGTACTTTGTCCCTGAGTGATGTGTCCTTACCTCACACAAGGACAAAGTATTCACACACACACATACACGAAGGCACAAGACCTCCTTAGGCTACAGCAATGTCCCAGATCAGGACTTAGGTTTCTACTGACGGGAATGTCAGCGTACAGGACAGAAGAATCCAGAAATTAGAGCAGGTACTGTGTCACAAGGATAATGGCAATGTTAATGTAGCTGATGCTCTTGGGTCTGTTGAAGGCTACGGCCCTGTATTCTGATTGGCTGAGTCTTGTGAAGTTGCTGTAAAAACAACAACAAAAAAAAAAACTACATTCAACCTTCATGTAAATGTTAATGTTAGTCCATATTTCATCACTTATACCAGTACTATCACTAAATGTGTTGTTGAAGGACTGATGTTTATTTATTAAATTATCCCTTAAATACCAAAATTTATTTCCTTGTTTATTGAACAGGTTTTCACTTTTATTGTAATTTAGAAAAGCAAGTAACGGGCATCATACCTAATGGCACCTGTAAAAAAACGTAAAACCACACTAGAGCAGGATCTCTTGTTTCATATTGGACTTCAGAAAAATCTGAATCCCAGAAAGGACAAGGATTTGAGTAACTCTGATGTGCCTCTGACCTGAAGAGGTGGATCAGCTTTGGTAATAACATAGTGACTCAATTATCCATGTTATGCAGTTTTGTTATGTTTTGTTATGCAATCTTTGTAGTTTCATTTAGAGTTTCATTTAATTTGTGGTATCCTTTTGCTAATGGCTTATTATTATTTTATTCAGGGACCTAAGCAATGTGAACTGTGAGGAGCTTGGCCCACTGCCACCAGGCTGGGAGATCAGAAACACCGCCACTGGCCGCGTCTACTTTGTCGACCACAACAATCGAACAACACAGTTCACAGACCCGCGGCTGTCTGCTAACCTGCATCTAGTACTCAAGTGAGTGTATCAATTAATTAGTTTTAGCCCTCCTGGACAGGATACTCAAGGACATTACCTTTGCTGTGGTATACCTTTGTGTTACCAAGGACACAAAAATTGTTTTGTTTTTTGGTTTTTTTTGAGGGGTTCCAGTATTTGTTTTCTTTCTGCATAAAAGGAACTGTGTACTTAGACACAACTTCTCCAAAGCAGAAACGGTCAAATATGTTGTTCTGTGCAAATCTTTATATTTACCTCTGCTCTGTATAATTAACAGCCCCATCCACCCTGAATACTCAAACTACTGCAGACGAAAACACAGAAAACAGTGATTTCGGTGACACAACAACTAAGGGATTATGACTTTAAAGTCATTTAATTATAAAAGATACCAGATATCCTCCAACAAGCTCTAAAGACTATGGTTGTGTTGAGGGTCTGGCTGTGAGATGTAAATAGAGGCAAATGAACTGGAGAAGAAAACAGGGACACTGTTCACACCAGTTTCAGACAGGGCTCTTAAACAAGTGAAACGTTTTGGTCAGCTCATTGTTCTTAATAGGTTAGACTCAGAGCCACTCTCTGCTTTGTGCATATTTTCTGCCAAGGACTGTTAGCAGCTCAATGTTTTTAAAAGCAGCTTCACACTCACACTATCCATCCTGGAAATGGACATGATGACTCCTGTCTGGGGATGCTGGAATAACCTGAAATGAGGGAAAAACTGTTAGGGAACCTGTGATACACGCCACAGTCATGAATCCTCCAGCAATGAATATGTCTGATGTAAGATAATCACTGATGACTGTGTTGGCTTCATTTGTCTCACCTTATATTTTTGTTCTCCTCTACTTGTCCTTTCCCCTACCCTCTGTCTGTCTCTTGTATCTGCCAATGGTCTTTTCCCTTCCTCCTCTCCTCTTTCTGTCATTCTCATTTCCCTTTCCTCTTTCTATTTGTCCATGTTTTGGCCTTTTGTACTGTTTTCATGTCTCCTACTTCTGTGTATTTCCTCTGCTTTTGTCCTTCTCCTCATTTCCCTGCCTCATCTCCCCTTATTCTGTTTCTTCGTGTCCTTTTATCCGTCTCCTCTGTATCACTTTTTCTTTGTCCCATCTGTCTCACTGTTCCTTTTTTAATTCTATCCCCTGTTGTTTTCAACGCTCCAATCCTCTTCTCTGTCATTCACCTTCTCTTTTATGTCACTTTCTCCCTCTTTGTCTTTCTCTGTCTTTTACTCCCCTCTCCCCTCCCGTTTTCTCCAGCAGCCCAAGTCCAAATGGTTCCCGTGTGGCCATGGACAGCCAAAACACTAACCTCAGGTAACCCACACACGCATACACGGACATTTGTGCAGACAAACATGCACGCTCACATACTTTCATGAAGGCAGCGTACTGTCTATGTGTACGCACACTTGCATATGATCTGTGGCATACATACATGTGAACAATGCAATCAGCACTCACAGGTGGACAGAGACGTTCATACTCTCAGTCCAGCTGTCTGTGTGTAAAGCAGTTTCAGTAACCAATCACTCATAGCCACGCAGACACACACATACACCTATAGTTACATTATCATGAAGAGAAACTGCTGACTGTCATCATCTCTCACATGGGAATGTCCAGTGTTTATGTATGTGTGTGTGTGTGTATATATATATATATACACACACACACACACACACACACACACACACACACACACATATATAAGGTTACATTTTGTGTAACCTTCCCCAGAATCGACTTTCAAGTCAATACACGCACACACACAGACACTACCCCTAACCCCAGCTATCCATATCAGGGGGGAGGTTGTCAGTCCATCTTTCAGTGTGTTTGTGCTCTCTGTCAGCAGTCTGCCTTCACTGAAGCTCACTTCGCAGCCAGCTAAGAGAGTCCTTATGAAGTCAGCCCCACTAGGGAAAGTAATACTAAACATGTGTTAGCACAGCAGCTGTTAGCTTAGCACGAGTTCTCATAGCCTCACTGAACACACATGGGTGAAATACTTCAGCGGTGCGTTAGTTCTTCAACTTTGTATTTAGTGAAAATGACGGCTTGTAAAAGCATCTGTGATTTTCCTGCGGGAGAAACCCGTGATTGCGTTATATGAATCACTGATTAGTATGATAAACTGAATTCTAGGATTGTTTTTCAGGTATTTTGGCTGCCTGGTAGTTTTCTTTACTTACAGCCTGCCTGCATATGAGGTACAAATCACTTGAACAAGAAGAACATCAAGATGTGGAGATTTTTCCCCTTTGCTTTTTTTAGCACAAATTCTTAGTCAAAACCTCTTGCAATAACAGCGGCTGGCACGACGGACATGTTTGGGAAATCAACATCTGGTCATTTGGTCAAATAGTATCCATATGTGTCAGAATAGCCCCTGGTTGTGAGTTGAAGCTCAGCTATGTTATCCAGTCAGCATCATTAACTGCTTGTCTGACTCCTTATTAGGAGAGATTTGAGAGAGTCCAGACAAAGTTTTAAAGCTGTGAGACGGTCAAAATTAACAAGCTCTAATTTCTAATGGAGCTTTTTCATGATACATACTGATTAATGAAAACAAAATGAGAACACCCTCTACATATAGGCTGCGTCACAGCAATAAGCACTTGCACTTTATTTGGCCTGTATCTGAATAAATATGATCACGGAGGTCCTTGCCAGATTTTGAGGGTTTTTTTGTTTTGTTTTGGTTTTTTTTTCAGATTCTTGACATAAGTTGAATAGATATTCAAGCAAATCAGATTTTTATGGTGGCTTCCAAACTATCAGCCAAATCAGCTGCATTTGCATGAAATGGAGTCAAGAAATCAGTATTGATTATAATTATTTTAAGAAGTTTAAAATGCACAACAGGCAAACTGTAACAGTAAGTAGGGCCATGCTCAAATAGTTTTGCTTAAGTTGACGTCGGTCTGTTCGAAAGTTTTTAACACCCATAGCCAAAAGTTGGCAACAACACTTCTGCCTAAATACTTCTCTTTTCATATGAAATCATTTCACCACTGTAGACAAATCGCAGTGTCATGAAAAGCAGCTTCAGTTCATGGTCAAAAATCCTCTAACAGTATTTTGTTTAAAGGTTTTTCTCTCTCTCTCTCTCAGAGTGGTAGAGAAAGAATTAAAATAGATTAGTGTAGTGCAGACTGTGGTGATGAGGCTGCCTACTGACTTTGGCTCTGAAACACTAAATTTTATTGGGCGTGCTAAATGGTCTCAACAATCCAGACATAATGTTGGATTGTTTACTGGCTGAGAGGCTCAAATCTAAACACTGTGGGTGACTGACAGCAGGCCCATAAAAACAACAACAACAGCAGGCAGACATACAGAGGCCACATGGGGAGACGCAGGCAGGAGACAACAGTCTGTTTCCACATACTGTACATGTACATACCCAGTGTGCGGAAATCTGAACATTTGACAGTTTCCTTGAAGCATTTCATACCTTATCCTCTGGTCTACTAAGGCTTTCTGGTGTATAAAGAGAAACCAGTGCAACCAGTCAAACTGCCAACCACTACCTCACTCTGTCCTCTTTCCTACTGTCCTTGTTCATTTCTTTTTATCCTCTAATCTCCACACCTCCCCCTTCCTGTCATCTCCTCTGTCCTCACTCATTCTCTATCCACTAACCCTAACCCACCCCCCTACCCTCTTCTGTGCTCCAAAAACTGTTAAAGTTATCAGCCTCTCGGCTGGCTCGGTGTCAGGACATCTGTCTTTTATGAATGCCAGGATTGAAGAATATTTCACCCAACATCTGCATAGGTTCACTGCACACACACACACACTTGTGCGCACACACACACGCACGCATGCACGCACGCACATTCACACACTATGGCCCTGCTGTAATGAGGCACTGCACTGACCTGTTTCCATATAGGGAGAATGGAGGTCATGGTTTTGAGGGGTAGGGTTGCATGTTAGGATGAGCTGAGTGCCTGTTGTGTGGGGTATAAGAAAAAATCAAAACAAAACAGAAAATCTTTGTTTTCTTTAGATATCCACATAGTGGCGTATATAGTGTTTTGACTTTGTTCAGTTGAAAGGTGTTGCATAGGAAAGTATGCATGCTGCAGAGAAAGGGAGTGCAGAGGGATTTTTTTTTTTCTTGCAGCATCGAGTTGTCAGGCCCCTGCTCCCTTTGTACTACTGAAAGATGTTTTCATTATTGTTGGGGCTCATCTTTCTCATGCTCTTTTTCTTTTCTTGTAGACAGACACCAAATTAAATCAAAAGAATAAAATATAGCACTTGGCAAAGGAGAAAACAGAGCTGGTCAGTTGGACAAATTTAACAATTGTAGGAGAGAGACTTGCTTTGATTAAACCAAGAGTGAGAGAGAGAGTGAAAAAAGAGATACATTGACTTAAAGTAAAAACATACTGCAAGCTGAGCTGTCAGCATCGACCTGAAAAGGAAGTGATGGTGATGAAAATAATGACAAGTCTGTTTCTTTCAGGGGAAAACTGTTCGATGCCGAGTTGTCAGACAGGATGTTTGGCTGTGCTTTGGGGTCAAATAAGTGCGGCTGATGTTTTGTCAACACAGTGTTGTCACGACCTCTTAGTATTTCTTCTTCAGGCAAAAATGCTTGATTTAAAAAATATATATAATTAGTTCAAAGTGTTCCTAGCTTTGCTTTAGCCATGTGTGTTCTTTGTAATGATACCTGAAAAGTGGCCTTTTAAAAAAATTACATCAAATTTTCAGATACAGTTGTGCTGTTGGTGGTTAATATAAAACATTTAAGACATTTTTTCCTCATTGTCCTGCTGAAGAAAAGTTTTGGTAAATAGAATTTAGCAGTTGTTGATTTACCTTGCATTCCTTAGCCCATTTTTGTTGTTTGGTGGGTGTATTTTTCTATCCCCGTCTGCAGAAACAGTTTATATTTTGTCTGCAAGATTAGATGGCGTGGAACAGATTTGATATTACACCATTTTGAGTCTACACATTGCACCTCAGTCTGCTGATCCTCCAGGACACATCTTGGTTTAAATGTGACTCAGACAGCCCTGCTGCCGTCAACCTCAGACTGATGAAGGCCTTGAATTGTCAGACAGTCAGACACAGCTACATTACTGTGGTCTGCCACACTGTTTCTCACATACTTAGCTTCCTCCCTCGCACCAGCGCATAGTATATGTCTGAAAGATTACATCAGTGTTTGCCGAAGGTATTTTTAGTTGGCACTGGGTTTAAGTTTAGTGGGCATCAGCAGGTATTTTCCCAACCAAGTTATAAATCTTCATGACATTTATATCAATATTTGCATTGATGTTGAAGTGATGATTATACTTGGTACATTATGCCTGTGTGGTATATTTAACCTATGAAAGGTAAATATAAATCAAATTATTGGGTTAGCAGTAAATCCCATGTATATATCGACAATAAGTACAGTGCTTGGTATTTTCTACCGTACTTTTTAAACCTCATATGTGACTTGACGGTACAGTAAATGCCGTCTAAACAGTATATATAGTAGGATAAATGTTCTGTATGTCTGTACGTGGAGCATTAAGGGGCAGCCTGTATAGGAGTGAACAGAAGAGGATAGCCTGGATGAAAGCTTAAATTCCCAGAAAAAAATATTATTTCACTCTTAACAAATAACTTCTGTTTTATTTAGTTTTTTGCTCTCCCATGCCGTGGAATGTAGCATTTTGGCTTCTTCTAGGTTTGTAACTTTCTCCTCTTCTAGCCATATTTGTCATTGGAAATTGTGCATAAAAATCAAATGAAAGCAGAATTTTTTCAAATCTGTCATTCTCAGAAAGTGTCTTCAGATGCAACATATTTTAGTCTGTAGGCAGTCTCGTCACCACAGTCTGTCTGCTGCTGGTTTCCTGTACTTCATGTACTTTTGGAGAAGGTAGAAGCGTGCAGATGTGGGAGCTTGGCAGTTGGGAAGAATGTTAGAGGTCACACTTTTACTGGCAAAACACACATGTATTATCTATGTAAATAGTTCTGTACACATATATACGCACTTTGAGTCCACGTTCTGCAGAGTCGGCAGCCGTGGCACTTTTTGGCTGACCTCACCGCCCTCTCCTGCTTTTTAGGCAAGTGTAAAGAGTAGGGCACCAGCTGATACTATGAGCATAAAGGACCCTTTGATTCTCTGGACTGGGTGGGGGGCAGAGTGGGTGTGTTGTGGTGGCTGGTGCGGCTTTCACACCGCTACACTTACTCAACACTCATTGCAGGCCCACCTGTGCTGGCTGCCATAGAAAAGAAGTTTGTCTTACATAAACAGACATGCAGACTTGCTCTCTTGTGCATGCACTCTCTCACCTGACACACACCCAGTCTACCTCCCTACAAACACAGGAAAGAGGATGGAGGCCTATAATGACTCTGCAGGTTCAGGTGCAGGTGATCCAGTTCAGGAAAATGTTCACTCCTTCATTTCTTGACTTCTTCAGCTTCTTTCCCCCTACTCTCTCTACCTTGGAATAACAATAATAAAATCCTCTGGCTCATACATCGAATTTCAAAGTTTATATTTCTTCCCAAACGTCGTATTTCACCCAAGCTGTCACAGCAATAGGAACCATTTCTCTCTTTCAGCTCGGGCAGATTTTCAGCTTTGCTTGTATTTTCTATATTTACCATCAAATATGCAGAGATCGTCCCGTTTGGAAACCAGAGACGATGAACTATGTTGAAACGTATTTTTAATTACACTGTGCCCTCAGAAGGAAAAAAAGTGCGCTGAAAATTACGCTTTATTATATGGTTCTTGAGCTTCCCAGCCAAAAGCAACTCATTCCATTTTGTTTTAAGGTCATCTTTTCTTCCCCTCCTCCTTCCTAAAGTGGTTTTCAGGACTGCTCTGCTGCAGTCTTACCCTTTCTTTGACATGCTAGGAGCCCCAGCGCCTGCCAATAAAATAAATAGCAGCGGACTTGATTATACAGGGATAGACTGGCGAAACACTGCACCCGTTTAGTTTGGAAAGCCCAAATAGATGAGGCCTTTTTCAACCTACTGAACCAGAGAACCCAAGTGTACAATGAGTGTCGGAATAAGTGGGTGGCTATGTGCTGCTACCTTAGAAGGCCTCTCCTGCCTTTATATACCAATTCAGGCCTCTCTGTGTGCCGCCTTTTTGTGTAGCCAACAGCAGCCTCAACACTCCACTCCCAGAGGAGGACAGTAGCTTCTTTTTAAGAAGTCGTCTGCTGGCTCAGCGTCTCCTCACAGGAAGACGAGGGCTGCTGTCCTGTTGAAGGGGGAGATGGATTATGTTTTTACGAGGCCCACCCAGTCATCTCACCACCAACACCACAGCGAGGACTGAGGGAGGCCAAAACTAGAACACTGACCATGGCGCATCTTTGCCAAGTTTGTATCTCATCCTTTCTTAGAATATGCAGGCTCTGAATGGCAACTGAGCAAAAGGGGATAAAGGTCAGGAGTCAGGTTCGTCGGTCCACTGTGCGTCAGGCATGCTTCCCCGCTCACGCCCTTCCCCACACTTAACCTGAAATTGCAAAACTGCAAAATGAGGTTGCACTTTGGCCACGCAAACATGAACTCAGAGCAGTGGCTGAATTCTACATTTATCAGAACAGCATTTGTTGCCCAGAGAAGGTTGACAGAAACAAGATTGGACATTTACAGAAACGTTGGTGTTTATTTCCCCTCAACCTTAAAATATGAGGAAGGGTGGCAGCTCCGGTGGCCGGATGACGGAAGTTCCAGTTGTGGTTGGTTGTGGGCAGGGGTACCTACCAGGGGTCATCCTTGGCCGTCAGCTTCTGTAGGCTATAGACAAGAAGTAAAGATGTCATGGGATGCAAAAGAGTCATAGATGTGGAGACACAGCTGGAGATTTAGGGGGGAATTTTTATAAAAGGAAATTTAGAGAGGTTAGACACTGAGAGAAACGTGTGGCGGAGGAGGGCAAAGAGAACACATTGACTTATCTGTCCAGCTGAGGCAGAGGCGCCAGCTACCCTCACACCACTCTCCTATTGTATATTTCTCCCTTTCTCCTTCCCTGTGTGTGTCTTGCTCTCTCTGCTTACTCAGGTTTTATCTCCCTCTCTGTCTTTCCTGGTGGTGATATTTATCAAACGTCTGGTCAAAGCCCCAGCCTGTCCACAGGTCTGGATCAGATTTACTCAGGGCTTAGTTCTCTGTTTAGCGCACTTTGCTTTGAGAGGAGTGAGGAGGGTGAGGGCTGGAGAGGGAATTTCTTACAAAACTCCCTAGTTCAGCGGTTAGAGGATATTTGAGATGGAGGGGCTGGGGAATTCCCTACAGGACATATGCCTCTTTCTTCTATCTTTGTATAATTCTTTTGCCTCCACAAAAGCGGTCCACATGAAAAATATCCCCTATGACCTTGTGACAGTAAACAGCTGCAATACACCGAATGGAAATTGCCCTTTGGAGAGGGCAGCTCAGGACAACCTGTTCAATACTGCTGTTTAAGTGAATGATAAATCAAACTGACATATGACTACTCTCTGTCTTTTCCCCTCCCTCATCTGCCCACCTCCCTTTCAACCACCGTATCCCTCCAGTCATCCGACTCAGTTGAAGGACCAGGGTGTTCCTGGTGGCCCTCAGCAAGCTCTGTCACCCGCCCAGTTACCCGAAGAAGCAGAGTGCCTGACGGTGCCCAAGTACAAGAGAGACCTGGTGCAGAAGCTGAAGATCCTGCGGCAGGAACTGTCTCAGCAACAACCCCAGGCTGGCCACTGCCGCATCGAAGTCTGCCGTGAGGAGATATTTGAGGTAAAAAAAAAAAAAAAAAAAAAAAAAAAAAACTACACAGCTTAACACAGGATGACCCTTTCACACACTAAACATGCAAACTAGATGATTGCAAAGCACTTGTTTTAGCAGGCTGCAAAGTGAATATAAACACTTCCTTCCTTCATGTTCACAGATCATGAACCATCATGCACCTGAAACTTAATTTCACTGAAATGTTCCACATGTGCCTTAAACCATAAAAGGAAACATGTGAAAGGCAGCTGAGCACAGCTGCAAATGGACGCATGCAAATGACTGAATAACAACACTGAATTTACCATGAATTTACGTGCTATGAACCGACAATGTGCTCACAAAATCCATCATCTGGCATTCAAGGCATTACATTCTGACATGCAAAATCCAAACATCCATGAAAACAATGGCAAAAACCAGATCTTTGCATTTTACTGGCATTTTTTCACCACATTTACGATGTGCGCCAGAAGAGGGCCCGGGGCAGCACAGAACCAGTACTCAGAACCGCTTTATGATTTCCAGGGAAAAGCAGAACAGAAAGGCCTTCACAACACTACGAAAAAGCTATTTCTTTACCCCTTTTCTTCTCCTCCCCTGTCTCTCTTTTCCTTGCTCTCACAATCATTTGTTCTACCAAGGCAAAGGCATTCTTTCTGGATGATTTCAGCAGCTAAAGGGTTGAAGAGAGGGAGGGGGGTGGGGGGTGGGGTGTAAGGAGCGGGTGAGAAAAGGAGCTAAGGCAGCAGTGGCAAGTGTTCGGGGCCAGACATAACTTCATAACTACAAGTTGAGCAATGAAAAATATGACTTCATCCCCCTTCGACGTGACAGCTGTGGAAGGGGAAAGTTAAGTGTGAAAACCAGCTCTGCAGATCCATTTGAGGTTTTCATGCAGGAACCAGCTCTGCAGTTTACCACTGGCCTGTGTGCACACAGGTGTGCATGTACTTACAATGGTTATAGTGTGACTCCTTATTTATGCATGTTTCCTGCCACATGTTGACATTTGATTAACAGAAATATATTCAGTCATCAATGCAATGATAGTTTTTAATGTTTTAGACACTTTTGATACAATTGTTTCCTCTCACCAACATTTCGAATGAGCTGGACACATACCTCAGCTTTTGCCTGCAACCTGGTTGTGCGACTGAGAAGACATCATCCGCACCATTAGCAGGACTCCATAATTTGAGCCTTGTAACCATGAATCTTGTGTTAGCAGGCTCGAATAAACTGCAGCTCACAGTCCTCTCTGCGCTGCCCAGCTCTGTCATGCTTTCTCAGTTGCAGCAGTGCTGTTTCTGCGGCAGGAGATTGTTTATTGTGGCGCAGGCCTTTGAGTCTCTGGTCTCCACTGAGAGGACAGACAGAGAGAAGACTCTTATGTAATGTAAAAAGGAAACACACTCACTATTTGTTTAACTGTAACTTTGGGGGAGGGGGCATGATGAAGGGAAGTAACAGGCAAAACAGAATTATTAAGATACATTGGAATCTTTTTTTTTTTAAACAATACTTAGTAAAATACAGTCTAGTAATAATCTATTGTGACATTGTAGCTGTGTGTTTTCTCCCTCTGCTCTACATGCAAATCCTTGATTGTAAAGAGGAAGTCTATCTGTATCTGCAATGAATAAATTCATTCCTTCACATCAACCTCCACATTTCCATAACATAAGCGTGACACTTCAACCTAATTTAGTCCAACCGCTTACACAGCTGGACAGACCAGGCTGTTTTGATTTATTCCTGCAATCTCCATCCCACACATCATGAGTACCTGGTATCTCTGAAGGTGTGTGTTAGTCCCCTACCAATCTTATTTTTGTAGGCGTCACACTTCTTCACACACCATTTGCACACACGCATACCAGCAAAGCTCCAAAGTTACTGTTTTTCAACTCAGCAAAGGTTAAGGTGTTGCTTTGTAAAGGCCTGTTCAGTGATATTAAAGCCAGCCTTGTTTAATGTACTGTGTAATATTACATTTACTGTTTGTGTTGAACCGTAGGAGTCGTACCGACAGGTGATGAAGATGCGTCCAAAGGATCTCTGGAAAAGACTGATGATCAAATTCAGAGGAGAGGAGGGACTGGACTATGGCGGGGTAGCAAGGTAATTTGTCACACGTTTATCCTCCTGTGATGTTAAATGTCAGCTAACGTTAATTGCATTGTTTGAAATACATTTTTCACATTGAATCTGGGTATGTGTGTTAGGGAGTGGTTATACCTGCTGTCCCATGAGATGCTGAACCCGTACTACGGCCTGTTCCAGTACTCCAGAGATGACATCTACACTCTACAGATTAATCCTGACTCTGCTGTCAACCCGGTAGGAATTTTTTTAGTTTTAGACATGTGATAAGAAATTTATGTATCCAGCCAGTCATCAGATGTAAAATGTATCTATAAATTTTTTTTGTAGGACGTCTTCAGATGTTGAAATTAGAGTCAGATGGATTTTCATATAACATCATGTGAACTTTATATGGCTATAAAAAAGGCAAAAGAGTTGATTTGTTGTTATAAATAAAATTTTTATAGTGATATAACTTTATTTTGGTTTATTGGATTCTGCTCAGTATGTGAACTATCTCCTCCCCTGAGTATACCTCTTAGATAGTGGCATTGTGATAAAAACTGAAGCTGTATAAATTGATTTTTATTAAAATCGCTATGAATTAAAGCCTTCTTATTAATTTCCCCCTTTTCACCTGCAGGAGCATCTGTCGTACTTCCACTTCGTGGGTCGTATCATGGGAATGGCGGTGTTCCACGGCCACTACATTGATGGAGGTTTCACCCTGCCCTTCTACAAACAGCTGCTGGGAAAACCGATCACGCTGGACGATATGGAGTCTGTCGATCCTGACCTCCACAACAGCCTCGTCTGGATTCTGTAAGACCTTTTTTTTTCCAGGCAGCCCATTATTTTCTTAATGTTCCACAGTCTTGTATATAGGGGGAAAAAAGAAAAGAAAATGTGTCAATATATTACATAGGAAACATTAAAAACATGATAGATCACACATACTTCAGATGCATACACAAACTCACCAGCACTTTGTCCTCAGCTGTTTTGCAAAAACCAAACCAATTCTAATGATTGTGGCGCCCTCTACTGCCAGATTCCGGTGAATGTTTTCTCTCAAAAATGAACATCTCTACTGGTGTCGTCCTTCTCGTTTGACACAGTGGAGAGGTACAGAATCTTAAAACATAAGTGTTAACCACGCGTGGATGCTGTGTTATTCTCATTCTGATAGTTCCTAAAATTGTTTACTTCTACTGTACGTTCTGATGATTGTCAAGAAGTAATTGGTGCTGAGTCATCGCTGACCAGTACAAAGGTATTTTATCAAATGCAAAGAGAATTAATTTCAGCAAATTAAAGACACCTGTGAAAACTCAACAACTAATCAGGTGCTAAGAATAATCACAATAAAACACATTGGTGGTACATTTTGAATATGTTAGTTTGATCATGTGGACTGCAGATTACTCTGTCTATGTTTTTTTTTTTTTTGGTACAAATCCTTAAAAAATGAAGGGATAACATTTGAGAGCTGATTCCTGTTGTGACATGTTGTACTTTCTCTCTCTCTCTGCTCAGGGACAATGACATCACTGGCGTCCTGGATCACACTTTCTGTGTAGAGCACAATGCCTACGGAGAAATCATCCAACATGAACTGAAACCCAATGGCAAGAGTATTCCTGTCACAGAGGACACCAAGAAGGAGTATGTTAGGTATGGAGAAGGCTGAGCATGTGAATACAGAAAAACAACATGAAGTACACTTTCTCACATTTTCACTGTGTTCATGCTAATTTTCAGTCTCATTGCCTTAAAGTCAGTGTCATGTTGTATTTTACTCAAAGTCGAGTGTTTAATATGTTGACAGATGACTTTTTCTTACCTTGTTTCTTACCGTCCCTCCTCTCTCTTCTCCTCTGTAGGCTGTATGTGAATTGGCGTTTCCTGCATGGCATCGAGGCCCAGTTTCTGGCCCTGCAAAAAGGCTTCAATGAGGTTATCCCTGAGCACCTCCTCAAAGCCTTTGACGAGAAGGAGCTGGAGGTACAGGTAGAGAACTCCTTCAGAATAAAAGCCATTATTTCACTGTTGACAAAATATAGTGAAAACAGCTTGGGTACACTGTACCGGTGTAATGCCTATAAATGAAACTGCTTCTTTCTCCCGCTCTACTCTCAGCTGATTGTGTGTGGCCTGGGAAAGATTGACATCTCAGACTGGAAGTCCAACACCCGTCTGAAGCACTGCACCCCCGACAGCAACATCGTCAAGTGGTTTTGGAAAGCCGTGGAGTCGTTTGACGAGGAGAGGAGGGCCCGACTACTGCAGTTTGTTACTGGCTCGTCCAGAGTCCCGCTGCAAGGCTTTAAAGCTTTACAGGGTACTTACCTGACTCTGTGTGCGTGTGTGCGTGTGTGTGTGTGTGTGTGTGGTGTGTGTGTGTGTGCGTGTGTGTGTGTGTGTGTGTGTGTGATAACCTGTCTCCTAGTTGGAACTCTGTAGCCTTTCCTAACAGTTTAGAGAGTTGACGTCTGCCTGAGTTCTGGTTTAGCTTCTGTTCTGCTAGTTTTCACCACTTACAGAGGAATTCTTTTGTCATTCCTTCAGCAGCTTTGAAACATGATAGTGTTTACTGCCCATACTCTAAAAGAAATGGGTATCTCTACTAAGTTCAGAGACCTCAAAGACAAGGAATTGATTTACTGTGTTAGCATTCAAAAACTGAAGTTCCTTATGGCAGCCATTATGTGGCCAGTGGAACAAAGGCTAGATTACAGAGAGAGCAGGACTTTTTTTCGACTGTTTTGGGTCCTTTGTGTTTTGCCTGCAGGTGCTGCAGGGCCCAGACTCTTCACCATTCATCAGATTGATGCCAACACCAACAATCTACCCAAAGCCCATACCTGGTGTGTGTCACATGCAACTTCAGACACAAACTCATTTACACACACAAGACTATTTCATCATAATAATGGCAAATAATATATTTTGAAATCTCATTGCTTCATTCTTACAAACTCATCTCTCTGGTCTCTCTCCTCTCTCCAGCTTCAATCGGATTGACATTCCGCCCTACGAGAGCTACGACAAGCTGTACGACAAGCTGCTGACGGCGATCGAGGAGACCTGCGGCTTTGCAGTGGAATGAGAGACACGTTGGAGAGTGTGTTTGTGCGTGAACATGTGTAACTGTGTGCAGGACTCTGATAAGACTATTACTGTCAGCACGACACGCCGACAGGCTCCTTCAGAGCCCGACACGTGCGTCTTTGACCAGCCCACAGTCTTCCTCTTCTCTCACCGCAGTCCACATTCTTCTCTTCTTGATATCTGTTTGAACAGCTGCTAGAGAATCATCCCATCCCTTTTTGTTTATGTTTTTGTTTTCTTGAGGTGTAGTTCACATGAAATACAGAGAGTAAATTAAGAGCTGCAGCATTTCTTCAGACATTTTTTTTTATATCTTTGTTTTTGTCGACTCCTTTTTGCAATTAAAAAAGAAAGGGTGAAAAGACCTGCAGTGCCTGGTCATTTCACTTGAAATCTAATCAAATCAGGAAGCAGATTATCAACATACAGCTCAATATCCTTTTCCGAATTTATCTGTGGCATTTGAGAACAGTGAGTCACTATTTTTGTTTTGCAATTTGAACTGATTGAATTGATCCTTGTCATGCTACTGAATCTTTAACATTGCAGGTAGCCATAACTTGCCCTAGATATTAGCCATCGTAACCTCAACCAATACACCTTCCAGTCCTCATGGCGGCAGAGTTGGTGTGCTTCATCTTGTAGGAGCGCCACAAATCCATCCTACCTCAGTGTAATGCTTTGACATTTGAAGGGTTTCATTCCAAAATGCTATGTATCATTTTTTCTCTTCGTAAAAGTTGGTTTCTGATGTCATATAAATTCAGAGCAGAAAATCTTTTGTTTTTACAGCCATGCTCCATTATTAATTCAGTTTTTATACCAGCAGTCATTTTGTATCTGTAAAAACTGTATCATTTAAATAGTGGATATATCATTTTGAAATGGAACTCATACAGACTGATTTGGATGTACAGTAGGTCTGATGTTTTGTGGCGTTTTTGAGTCGAGCCTGTGGCGGTCGTTGAAAGATGAGGGAAGGACTCTGGTAAAGAAGAAGGCATAAATCTTATTTTCTCCCTGAGTCACTGCACACTGTGTAGCCACTCGCTCTTGTAAACGTGTGTGCCTGTGTGATTCTGCATGTGTACACAAATGTACGTTCGTATGCAAGGAAGGTAGACAATTTGTAGAAGAGTTCCCCTTCAACTCTGCTAGCACAGCATCCTGTACATGTCGCCGCAAAGCTGATCGAACTTCACTGTTTGAGCCTGGTTCGTCTTCCTTTTCTCTTATTCGCACATTTCTCTCCGGCAATTACAAGTATGCATGTTTTTTGTTGTTTTTTTTTCCTCATTCTATACAACTCAGCGTTACTCAGCACACTTCCTGTCAGATCATATGTGAAAAGGGCACAACTGTCCTCGGGACCAGGCTTGATTAAAAAGCTTTTCAAGGCAAATGTCTATTTTCAGTCACATCAGTTTAACAAGGCAGAAGTATTTCTTTCTCTCTCTCTTGTCACTTTAGAGCACTTTACAAACTGAGCAGTGATGGCAGGAGTGCTTTCTTCACATTAGATTAAAATATATCATGTTTCATTTGCTATACAACTACATTAGAAATATACAGAGTAAAAAAGTATCTATACACCTGTAATTTTTGAGTATATATGTACAAATACATAGCTATTTTGTATATTGTTGCTTGTTCTTTCTGTTCAGTTTAAATGCAAGCATGTTGGTGTCTGTCTCAGACCTCTTTGCATTCTCAGGTGAAGTTGTCCTTTTGTTTTGTTTTATTTTTTGTTATTTTTATTTTTACATTTATTAGGCTAGTATGTGAGGAGGGGTAAAACTGGTATTAATGGAAATTATATTTCAGAGGCCCTGTCTTAAAACCCATCATAGAGTGTAAAACAGCAGTTTAAAGTGAGATGATCTTTTGGTCAATCACATTCACTTTGACACACACACATATACCTTCACAGGAGAAACAAGAAACAAGAGAGGCCATATTTGCTGCTCTGGACACCTATGTCATCACTGTATACCAAACAGCACAGACAGACAACCATATTATATCATATGCACAAGAGCAGTCTGTTCACAACATGATTTTTTTAAAGCGAGGAAATAGGCCAAACAGTTGTCGGCAGACTCGTGTCCTCAGAGCTGCAAATGTTGGCGATGGACTGCTGCTGAACTCCTCCTGGGTGCTACACAGTGAAAATGTTCAACCAAAATGAAAAGTCACTAAAAACCAAGAGAGACAACAGTGAGGAACGTCTCTGTCACCAGAGCCTCCACCCCAAAAAAAAAAAACCAAACAAAAAACCTCTGCATGAATGGATGCTCGAGCGATCAAGCCTATTTATTTGCTTAATTATTACTCTTAGAAAACTTGTCAACTTGGAAAAAATCAGTTAAGTGTTCTTTTTTAAATATGTATTCTGCCTGCATTTATTTGCAACCACGAAGTTTGTCAGCTGATTCAGAAAACTTTTTTTTTTAAAAACTTTGTGGTCATCATGTCACAAAAACAGACAGACAAAACACATGAGGTTGAAATAGTCGTCTTTGTACAGTTGCAGAGAATTTATTTGATTTTACCTTTAATAACCTGACTCAGAGGCAGAAAAGAAATGCATTACAAGTTTATTTGCACACATTATGCATACTTGG
Organism: Lates calcarifer; assembly: GCF_001640805.2. Classification (NCBI taxonomy): domain Eukaryota; kingdom Metazoa; phylum Chordata; class Actinopteri; family Centropomidae; genus Lates; species Lates calcarifer. The sequence continues at coordinate 19,225,030 of NC_066837.1, read as the reverse complement.
GCTCCAAGTTATAATCAGACACTTCCTTCTATTTACCAAATAGTTAATGGACTGATTTTTATGTAGATAACACACATATATATACACACACATGTTCTTGATATGCACACACATGTATGTTTGTCCAGTGCACACAGTCCTCTTCTGCTCTTTGTTACTTTTTGTTGGCACCAAGTTTTCTGGCTGGTTCAGTCTTCAGTGCAGAAGTTGTGGGGGTCGAGTACTTCCAGACAAGGGGAAATCACACTTCTCCCCAGTTAAGCAGCCAAATTTGTCGCACCTCCTGTACAATTTTGCAGGTTATTGTTAACTTAATCAAGCTCTGAAGGAAAGACATTTTTGTCTACTCTGATTAATTGGATTAATCTACTTGAATAAATTTAGAGACAGTTCTGGACAAAATTATGTATTGTAATGATGGTTGAATTGATCACAAACTATAACAACAATCTCCCCCCACACACTTTCAAGCACAAATTTACAGTTAAATGTGCAAATTCGTGTGTGTGCGTGTGTAAATGACTTTAGATTGAATTCAGTACAAAACAGAAAATTCTTTTCTTTTAAACTGCACCATGTTTTATTTCTTTTGATTCTCTGTTTTTGTATTTATTATTACAGTATACGTGTTCCTAGTTTTTCACATCAGCTGCTCTGTGAGCTTGTAACTGACACCTGTACATAAGGACAATAAAGAAGCAATGTAATAAACTTCTTGTACCCTTGCAGAAAGCTGAGCAATAAAACTATGCTGTTTGGACCTCACAGCATTATGTTTTATAGAATCACATGTATCACTGTCTTTCTTTCTGCTGCAACACTGAGATGATTTTGATACAGTATGTCATTGTTGATGCTTGTAGTGAATGGACTGAAATAAACATTCAGTAAGTATGAGTTTGGCGAGCAACACGAGCATCAGTGATTACTTGCATCAAGTCAAAAGACGAGTTAGCCAAACCTTAAGAGGAAATCATGTCAGTTGTGGAAATCAATCAGAATCAAAATGTACATATGGTGCATAGTATTAAAAAGTGCAGATGGCATTTTAATGCTGTCGCTGGTCAAAGTGGAGCTAATTTTACCTGCTGGTTTATGCAGCGTGATTACAACAACACATCACATTTGATCAGTGTACCATAAAATGTGTGTGAGTATTTCAAAATTGTACCTAAGTAGCCTACATTAAAATTACTAAAATTACTAAAACTTTTAATTATTATGGTTTATAAAGAAATAATGTTTATTATTATTATTATTATTATTGTTGTTGTTGTTGTTTCCTTAGTTACTTTCAATGTTAGATTTAAGTCTGTTTAAGTCTTTTTTAACCCAGCTCTCACTGTATTTAAACATAAAATATTTAGTATGTCCTTTCTTCTTGATGTGTGGGTTCGGTTGCCTATGTTCTGTTACGTGATACTTTTAAAATAAAGTTTATACAAAACAATCGTTCTGAATTACGGCAAACGAGAGGGGGCAAAAAGTCGAAACATAAAAATAAGAGCAGGTTTTTAGCCCAGATGCATGATGTTGTTGCCACAAGCCAGTGCCTTATAAATGGGGGAAATGGATGACTGTGAAGGCATGGAAGGCAGACCATCAGTAGCCCCTGAACCGTGTGTAAAGAAACCGAAGAGGCCGCTGTCGGAGGAGGCGAGGAGAGTGAAGCGGGAGAATGACAGACAGCGAGGCAGGACCAGAGTAAACCTCGGCCCGGCGTACAGTCCCTGGAAAAAACTGCGGGACAAGAATGGCTTTAAAACTGACGCTGAGATGGCTTTCTTTCTCATAAATATGTGAGTACAAGACACATAAGGTAAGAAGCACACATGTGGGTTTCTCCTAAACGTTTCTGTTGCCTCCGTCCCCAGGTAGATTGATGAAAAGAAATGTGAGGGGTGTTTTCATCAGGCAGAGTTAAACCACATTAATGTAACTTTTCCGCAATAAAATGCCAAAAAACCGACTAGACCTATGTTATAAATGTTTTAAGTTGTGGACTCTCCTTATCCGAAACATTTCAAACAATTTTCAAACTTAGAGAAATCCCCAATTTTAAAATGAGGGTAAATGTTGTGGCATTTCCAAGATGGAGAGGGCTATGTGACCAGCTAGGGCTACAGAAAGACGCACGTCTCGCATGTGTTTTACTAGACAGGTTAGCTCCAATTTGAACAAGGAGTGAACAAGATTTCTGTCTTAAGTCATGTCAGATAGATTTTCAGTGGCAATTGTGGCAAAGACAACAACTCCCATGAGCCCTTGACAATGCTACTTGACAACGTCATCAAACTACGCCTTGTTATTGTTCTGACTGAGAGACCCTCACCACCCTGCCGTAAGCCAGCCTTTAAACGGTTTCATAAAGCCGGTTCAGATGTGTTTAAATAAGCTCGTAAATGTGGTTCGCTGTTATATACATGTATTATAATGTTTGACAGGAAAAAAACGAACACTGACGTTAACAAACAACCGGTACACAGCACAGCACAGACTCCCAACTCAGATTGTACCTGGGTACACAAAACCAAAAAAAGTTTTATGTCGTGAGGCCGTGAGGCCCGTGAGGCCAAACGGGAATTGGATCGACGTCGCGGGAAAATGAGAGTCAACATCGGCAGGGCATTCGCCTCATGGAGAGACCTTCGTTTGGTTTTAGAGATCAAATCCGACCCCGAGCTGGCTTTCCTATTATTACACAGGTAGTCGGCCATCTCCACAATTCTTTCTGTCACCGTGTTAGCGCTGGGAAGTCAAATATAATCTATAGTCTAAAATACTGTTTATAGTCAAACTATAACAGTGTGACTTGAATTAATCTCGTTTATCAACATGACAACAGCAAAGTGTACTCAAAGTACTCACCACGCAGGCAGCAGAATGGCCCCTTTAAATGATAGTAGATTATTGGATTATTATTCATATTGGCGTTTAGTTATTTAGTAACCCATCATCTTGGGTTGTGTATATACAATCTGGATCCTGTAACTACAGCTACAGAAATAGAAATCAGCATAAAACAGGAAAGTAAAGTACAAGTACCTCAAAATTGTATCACACTGGTAACACATCTGTGATACTTATCTGAAGCACCTGCTTCAAATCCTGGCGCACGTTTCCGGCTCACACACTGGTCTGGGTCTGTATAAAGTGTGTACTGGTCTGCTTAAATTGTTTACTACTGGCATTATTGTTTAAATGGCAGATAGGAAATACAGTTTCAATCAACAGTTTAATTGTTGCAAAAGTGGTGTGCTAAACTCCTGAAACAAATTCATACATTTTCTCAATGTATTTCTCTAAAAAACGTGTTTTTCCAGGATAATTTATATCTGTGTGTATAACACTTTAAATTGTAAGATTGTAGTCCATGTTATTGTATGTTTGGTTGTATGATTCTTATTTTTCTATCATAACCCGAGAGCCCAATTAATAGATATTCATTAAATTAAAGCTAAATCAACCACTGAACTGTCAGTAAATAAAGCAATGGTTAAATAGTAATAGTAAGTAGTGCTAAGGTGTTACACCATATTCTGTTACCTGAGAAATTGGCTCACCGGACGTGATGTCGCCTTATGATCTCATCACGCTGTGAATAACAAATATGGCGCCCGAAGCTCCCAAAACGTCAGACTCTCCCTTCGGAAAGAAAAGGATTAGGTCAGAGGAAGGCCAGCGGGCAAAAAGAGAAAGTGACAGAAGGCGCAGCAAGACGAGAATAACCATCGGTGCGGCAATAACGAAGTGGCAACAAGTTAAGAAACAATACGGTATCAAAACTGACCCAAAGATGGCTTTTATTCTGTTAGACAGGTAGGTTAGCAAACATCAGGACTGACTGATGTGAACATAGCTTTAGAGCTGTGGTGCTAATGTAGCGTAGAGACGTGTTGTCTGTCTCGAAACTGTACACATGAATCAACCAGCTAACTAATATGTCTTCTGCCTGCTGTAGTTACCTTCGGACCAAGTCAGAGAGTCGACCTGAGCGGCCGAGCCTCGAAAAGAGTTCTTCTACTGAAACCTGGTGAGTGAGGGTCGATGTGTAGACGTGAAAATTTAAGTGGTGCCACTTTCTGATAGGCTATGTATGCTGTAATCGGCGACCTCGTTAATGGTCATTAAATCGTTTAAAGGTAGGGTTAGCAATTATAATCTAATGTGCTTTTATTCAAATTCAGGGAATGTCTCCTCTAAGACCGTAAGCTGCCCCTTCTGAATGTGTGCTGAAAAACATCCGGTGTTTTTAAACAGCCCTGGCTCTAGAAATGGGAAATACATGCAGTGGATCGGCGCGGTCCATTCCAGCCAATCATGGGGTTCGTTCATGCTCATGCACAGGAGGTGGGACGGTATGAAGGGAAGCAGTGGGAGCGAGAGACGGATATTCCGGGGCATGCTAGTGGAGGGACAGAGCTGAGAAGGGCTAATGGGAGACAAACAGCCAAAGCGGATACGGACAGACGAATATAAATGTAAAAAGAAAGGCTATGATAAGGCCAGGGGGAAGACCCGCGTCAACCTTGGTGCGGCTTTCCAGCGATGGAGGGACCTCCGGGAGCGGAAAGGCCTGAAAACAGACGAGGAGGTTGCTCTGTTTCTGCTTGATAGGTGGGTAACATTAGTTTGGCTGTGATTCACAGAACCAGTAGGTCAGTATTGTTTTGTCCTGTTTGTTCCTGGTGAAATGTTAGTTAGACCAGGGGAGGGTTGTGATTTTCGTTGGTTGCAGCTACTGTGCTAGCTCTGAGAAACCGTCCCATGTGCTCTGCATGTTAGCTTCGTTGCAGCTAACGTCTTTGCGAAGGCTTTTGTAGACACGAAGACTTGAAAACAAAGCACTGACTTTTGCTAGTTTTTACTCCATTGTGTTGCTGTTACATATTTGAGTGTATTTCTTTCAAGTTTTATGCCACGTTTGTTTTACTTCCACTTTGAAAAAGTGGACGCACTTGATTCCGCCATTTTCCTCCTCGGCTAGTTGTTAATGTGGGTTTCCATGGTGATGCGCGTTTCGGGGGCGGGGCTTCTGAGGGAGCACCGAAGGGAGGGGTGTGTTTGTTTTGCTTCCGAGTCCGAATATCAATAGTCTTTCTTCTAATGATTTAGAACTGGTCTATAAGGCATTAGTAACTTGTTTACCAAGCAATTAACCCATTAGTTATATATTATAAGCCTATTATAAATTATGTCTTATCAGAGGGTGGTACCATTTCATTTTTAGTACCATTTCTTCAGATTGGTGCAACTGTGTATGTAACCAATAAAGGCTCTCTGAAAACATTCATATTGTTGCCTTTATTTCCACTTTTTATGCCATTTTTAGCTATAGAGTAAGTGTTATGAATGATATTGAGACATCATTGTTTATCAGTACAAAAGAAACACTTATGTGGAGGTTAAATAATTTATACCCCGGTGCTTCTGTCATGTCTGTTTATTTAGTGAAAGTGTGCATTATGAATACCCATTAATGATGAGTTCACCAAATGAAGACGAACAGGAAACATGTGCTGCTCCTTCTGTCAAGTCATCTGAAAATGGAAAGGTAAATGTAACTAGAAACATTAGTCAATTAATCAAACAATAGAAAATTATTCTCAGACTATCTTGACAATCGATTGTTTCAGTCATTTTAAGCCAGAACTATTGTGTTGATGTGTTTTTTCTTTATCATTGTAAACATTGAAAATCTTTGGGCTTTGGACCAGTGATCGGGCATAACAGGCAGTTTGAATATGTCACCTTGTACTCTGTCATATTTTATACTGCAAATAAGTCATCAATTAATTGAAAACCATGACCGGATTAATTGATAATCAATATTAAGGTTAGTTGCAATGGAATTACGACTTCTTCGCATTTTACTTTAGTTAATTTAAAGCACATTCACTATATGAAACGAAAAACAATATTCATACACAATGTGTACTGTATTTGTAACACACCATTTTATGTCCTCAATGTTTGTGTTGCTGTAGTGTATGAGGTGTACTAATTAATTACAATTGTGACGCCTGTTTCCACTAAGCTTTGTTCTGATGAGTTTCTGTTCCTTGTCCAATTTTAAGGAGCCAGGGAAAAAAGTTGCTGCTTGTCAAAGACCAAAAAGTCAAGACGAGTGGACGACGTCCAAACAGTCAGAAAATAAAGAAAATAGAGGTGAGTCACCTTAGCATTAGCAAAGTTCCTCTCCAGCAAAAGGAAAAATGAAGTAATAACTAATTACAGTTTAAAATGAATCCTTACAGATATTCAAGAAGATGAGGATGAAGAATTCTGCACCTCTTTAAGTGTGGGAGACGGACGTTACCTGGTGGACTTGGGAAGGTATGTTGAAAAGACTTATTTAGATTTCCTTCCTCTCACCCTGAACACCCCTTTCTTTTTTTAACTTGTAATTATTACATGCATTATATTGATGCTCTGTTTACAGAACAGATTGAAATAAGAGCCCACCTCTCCTATTCACATGATTAACTTTTGTATCTTTTCTGACCCATTTAGTTCCTCAGAGTTCATTGTTGATGAAGAGTGCATCCTCCAGCTGTTCAGGTCATGTCGGGAATGCAACAGAAAATGTACAGTTAGAAAATACACCGAAGGACTAAAGCTTGTTGTTAACCAGGCATGCTCTTTCTGTCCAAGCCGCTGTAAATGGACTAACCTGCCAGATGAGAAGGATGACGCTGATAGTGGTTTCCAGATCAATGGAAAAGATACAGCGTATGGACAGACCAACACAGCAATGTCGCTAAGCAGTAACACTAGCTGAGACAGTGTCACATCTGAAACGATGGACCTGGTTGCAAGGAGATTGCGCTGAACCAGGAACACGCTCCATCTGTGTTTTAACCTGTGATGTTGTGGACAAAGCAACTGGACTTCTGGACATTCTGCTGCTTTTCTCTGAAATGTCATCACGCCATCATCAAAGTCTCAGCATTTTCTCCCCCTCACTTATTGATGATGATGCCATCACGTGTTTAAAGAACAATCTGATGCAAACTAGAGGGTGGTTAACTCAGCTTGCAATGGTTGTCTGATGACATCGCACACACTGCTGTTGTGAAGAATACATGATTCTGACTGGTAGGTCAGACTGAGGTATGGTGAAATGACTACTGGTGGTCAGGAGTGGGGCCATTGCAACAAACTACAGGTTGTAACAGCAAAGATGGACTGCTCAAAGTTATCATCCGTGTGCCTGTAGGATTTGTAGTTCAACAATACACATTTGCCTGAACAAGGATTTCTTAAAATGTTCAAGCTATATTGTAAATTGTTCAAATGACTCATTCTCCTCAGTGTTAGTGGTTAAACCGCCCTCTTTACACCTGGCATTAACATTCAGTGTTTATGTGCAAATGTTTTTTGCACATGTTTGTTGTGAAGTTCATCCAGGCCCACCTAACTTGTTTGTGCAGTGTGTACAGAATTACAATAACAAGAACACTAAGGTACCAGTGGAGATGCATGTGAATCAGGTGTTTTTATAAAGATAATGTAACTGGACACAGATGACATGTTAATATCAGGTGTAAATGGGACCCATATTTTCACCACAGCATTTGATAAATACCTGATACTTTGTTTTTGATAGTCTTTGGTCAAGTGTATTAAAATAAGATTAAATCTCAATAAAATACACCTCATGCAAATTATGTAGACCCTTAAACAGTGACACACTGCAGCTTGAGAGGTTGACAGAGCCCACATATTTAATAGGTGATGACAGGGCATTCATGTGCTCATTAGATACATTGCACAATTCTGAGCAGAGAGTGTTTTAACATTTCAACCCTTGGTGTTTTGGTCAAAAACTACCATGTCTTCAGTTTTGGCTGTGAGTTAAAAACGAACACTATGGAACTGAGGGAAAGAGGAAGTCATGAAAGACTGATTATCATCGCCCCTTGGTGATCAGAAAGCATGACACCAGGTTAATTAAAAATCAAACAACATTAAAGTTAAAAAATAAATAATCTGCTGGCATGGTTAAAACATTAAAGGAAGACATCACACCTTGAAAGGAAAAAAGGAAGTTAAAAGTCAGTGTGTGACATTCATACTTACGAACTTTGCATCAGTGGTCCCTATTTGGCAAGAGGAACATTTCTACTCAATTTCTGCTACAATAACAGCACACAAAGACTGCACAGTGAGGGAGCCACTTTTAAACATTCCTAGTTGCCAAGTACTAAAACCACAGAAGAAGGGGACTTGGTCCAAGGTGTCTTTAAGAGCAGATATAGCAGCTGTGGTGAGAGGAAGAGTTAGCTAAATTAGCTAATAGCTACATTTTGTTGGAGTGTGTTCAGTTCATTATTAATCAACAATCAGGACTTGTGCAAGTTCTTACAATGTGAATTTCCTCCTGTGCAAATCTGTGAAGGAAGATGCCTGAAGAGACCGTACTGTTCAGCCATCAGAATGTCGTACCCTTAGTTGTGAATGGCAGAAGCAGACTCTCTTGCAGCATGTTCATGTCATAAATTCAGCCTTGATTGGTGTTGATGTTGTGGTCAATGCAGATAGCTAGTGTTGTACTGGAAAGAAGCCATCTGGACCCGATTACGCAGCCTCTGGACCTCCAGGTCCTGGAAGTGGTCGTCCTCGTCGTTCTGGATGATGATTTTCTGCAGTTCGCCAATTTCACGCTCCATCCTGGAGCGCAGCTCCCGCTTCATCTTCAGCAGGGCCTGCAATCAAATGGGAATGGTGAATGCAGTGTCTCTTTTTTATTTAACTGTAAAAGTGAGTGATCTAGGCAATATTGCTTCAAATTCATGGCAGCGATGAACAATAGTTATGAGTAATGATGTAATGAGTAATAGTTATGAGTAAGCAAAAAGTAAAAGACGAAGTCTGTAGCATGATGAAGACAGTTGGTGATTTGTTGCATTTTAACTGCCTACAATTAGCTGAGACAAAATCAAACAAGGCATTGAATTCACAGCAGCAATATTTTTCCAAGCGTTTACCTTTTCTTGAGCTTTTTTCCGAAGCTGGATCTCCTGCCTTTCTTGTGCAAGTTTTTCAGCCAGTAGTGAAAACTGAAAGAGAAAGCACATTAAAGTTCACCTTGAATTTCTGACTGGAGTAGCCACCTGTGCTCAAACAATACATTTTTCCCTGAATACCTGCCACTTGAATTATTTGTTTATGTGCTGCTGTTTTGAGAGTCTTCAGTAGTCTTGAGTTGACACAGTTCACAAGCTTGTGAATTCAAAAAAGGGTAAAGACTTGACTATGAAGTCCATTGTTGAAGCAATTGTAAATGTGTGTGCAACTTCCTGGTTCTTGTACAGGTCACTGTGTGTGTCTGTGTGTGTGTGTGTGTGTGTGTGTCATACTTGGTCTTTGTAGTAGTTCTCCATAGACTTGATCTGGTCCTGGTGTCGTCTCTGATGCTCCAGTCGCTGCTCCCTGGCGTAGGCTTTCTGCTCCCTCAACCGGACTTTCTGTAGCTCCAAACCCTCCTCAAACAGCTGCCGAAACATCTGTACAGACACACATATACACGACCACAACTGGGTCATCTTGTTGCCCAAAATAATCCAAATAGGCCAAATAATCACATGGCCTATAATTTAATCTTTAACTTAGTTAAGAAGCAAGATTACTAAAATCTGATTGTGTAAATTTTAATCACATTTATATAAAAAATATCTTCAACAACAGTTCATTGAAAAATAATGAAACAGTTAATCAATAATGAAAACTGTCACTTCTTAGTCCTGAAACTGGAGTACAAAGTTATAAATGGCCTTCACTACCCACCCTCTCCTCCTTGGTTCGTTCCCTCATCAGACGAGCACGGTGTTGGACGTGGTAGTCGTTGTGGTATTTCTTGGCACGAGCTATCTGTTGTCTCTGTTCCCGCAGTCTGTTCTGTGTTGACTTCTGCTGTTGGATACGCTCTTTAAAGTCCCTCTGAAAGATAAACATATTAGCCTGTAACTAGCCAGATCAATATGACAAATACTTTATGTCCAGAAGAGGCTAGATTTATTTACTTGTTACAGAAAATGCAATCTCACGCAAGTCATCCATTCCAACTGTTGATGATGAGGTTACTAAATGTGATGTTATTGTTGAGTGTGTGTTTATGTGCAGATGCTCACCAGACGCCTGCTGTGGTCCTGATCTTTGCGGATGAGCCCCACCAGCAGGTCATGTTTCCTCTGGGCTTCCTCCAACTAGAAGAGAAACAGTCATCTGCGTATTCATCAATCTGTCATATTTTACAGGGCAGAGAACGGCTAGTGACGGTTTTGTTGTGACTTGACACGTTCGTACCTGGCTAGAGAGCTTGCTGCGACGCTGGTGGCTGTTAGAGGATGACAGGGCGTGGAGTCTGTCCACCTGTTGCATCTGCTGCTCCCACATCCTGCCCAGAGCGTGAGGAGAAATGTGAAGGTGGGGCAACTCCTCCAGGAGCACAGGGAGGAGTTCATTCTCCTTTACCTTCACTGGAGAGAGAGAGAGTGGACACAAAACAAAATATCAGTATACTCACACCACACAGATAAAAAAAAAAAGGAGTTTCTTAATATTTGTAGTCATATAATCCTGCATACAGTGCGTCCTCCTAAGGCAATGTGGGATGGGTTTGCAGTGGGTGACATGTGCCCCAGTAGAGCTTTATGCCAAGCAACTCTCCTGGTCACCACATTTTCCCTTCATTTATTTGAGCCATTCTGACCTGCCTACCGTGTTCATGCGCGCACACCGGCTTGTTTGGGGTAATGTGGCTTTCTTTCCACTCCGCTTGTGTGCATCCTTGAGGGTACCAAGCGTGAGAAAATGGTTCGCGTGTGCAAGTTTCCTGATTGCAATAACAAAACAAGATCCACAGCGTGCAGTTTTCATCGGCTGCCGTTCTACGACAACAGAGGCTCAAGTTGTGGCTCGCTGCTCTACAAATAGACCCTAACACAAGTGTAAGGCAACTACGCGTGGCAGACTACCGAGTATGTAGTGAGCATTTCGACAGGGAGGATTACATACACCAGGTCGGATCTAAAACACCCAAACACTACTACCTGAAACCCACGGCTGTTCCCAGGGCAGTGAAACCCGTGGTGGGAGCAGAGGTAAGGCTCTGGACGCCTGGTGGCGCTATGAATATCTGACAGCTTAAGTATCATTTAGTAACTATTAGCTAAACTCAAAGCTAAATCCTGCTAATATAAGAATGGCTTTATCGTCGCATATCCCTGTGTCTAAGTTTTAGCGGTCCCTACTTGTGGGCTATCTCAAAGTTCACTATGCGTATGTGGCGCAGGGATTGGAGCACTGAGGATAATCGGACTATTTGGAGGCGATTCAAAGAAAAACCGATACTCATATTAGGACATGGAAACTCTATTGTTAGGTGGCAGTAAATACAACATTAAATTAGATGGTAACCCGCGTAAGACAAAACAGAGACAGGAAACTGTTCCTCCAAGCTCAGATACACGCATACACGCGTGTCAGCTTTGTCAGATTTTTTTTACTTGCAGGAAATCACTGTAAAGATGAAGAGTGTGCTTTTTACGGATGGAAAAGCTTACAGTGGAAATAATGTGGAACCAATAAGGAGTCGTTGTTTCCTTACTGGTGCACATGTGCAGTGTATGGCTGCTCAAAGTCCGAAGCACAACATAAACACAGCAGGGGAGACTACACACGTGTAATGTGTGTGCGGTAAACAGCGTAGTGGCTGCCAGCCGTCCAACACTACTGCAGACACAACCACAGACATGGGGGAAGTCTCCACTTTGCTGCTTGACTAATAGCTTGCGTTATTTGCATGCAAAAATGGCGAATGATGAACCAGTTAATCTGGGAGAAGATGTGCTTCCAACCTGTGCCGAACCAGAACCACCTCAGGTCGGTGTCTATGTTCTGAGGCCGTTTTGTTTGTGGGGTTTATCACCACTGACATGACCACATAACTCAAAGCTGGTGCCGCACTGACCGACAGCTGACAGACAAGCGCTGGCTAATGTTAGCAGCTAGGTTAGCTGAAGTCGAGTGTGCAACAATGGCATCAGGTGTTAATGTTTCCAGAGGATAAAGATATGGGTATGCAGGGGATGGCACGGTTAAATGAAAGGATTTCACAGTGTATATAATGGATACCATGAGGTATACAGAGTGGACTGAGGGATATTTCAGCTCTTTGCCATATTATTTTCTGTGTTTCTGTGAAGTAACTTCCAGTCATTGCAGCCAGGTGTTTAAGGGGTCTCTGTTTTTTTGTGGTGTATTACAGCTGCAGGAAACCTGGGCAATGATGGACAGACCATCAGGCCAGTTCAGAAGCACAGGTGAGTCTCATCTTTACTATCCATTGTGATGTACTGATAAATGTATGATTCACTAATGGCACTGTGGGTGCTTTGCACCATGGCCATGTGTGAAGTAAATGACTGCTGTGGTTTTCATGGCAGGATGTTGTTCGTGCAATACACATGATCAGTAAACCTAATCATGTTGCCAGGTCTAAAGACATGTGGAAGAGACTAAGGGGTTTATATGCCAACAGCTGATTGAGGGAATGTGTGCTTGTATAAATGTCAAACTGAAAATCTAAAAATCAGGCACCAGCTGCTGTTGTTGAAAAGCTGTCCAATACAGTCCACCTGTTGTATTTTTTGTTTTCAACTTTGTTTGAAAATTATTCCTAAACAACTTTATATTTTCTTTGAATATTTAAGTATTCTAAATTTCAAGGGAAAAGATCCTTTTGACTGACCATACTGATTTTAATTCACAGGGATTCAGGTAAATCTACTTGACATGTCCCCTGCAACAATGGAGAAGTAAGTCAGCAGTTCTTTGTTATACCCCTTTGGGTTACAATGATGCAAGATAAACCCCTTTACTAAGGCTGCACCTGTGACCATGTGTCCATAGTGACAACTTGTGTACATTCCCACCTCACATCACACTCCATACAAGCATTGTGTTGTTACCATTTCTCAGGTATCTTTTCTTACCCACTACAGACCAACTCCACAGCACATCGTTGATGAGGAGGCCATCCTGCAGCTGATGAAGAACTGCCCAATGTGCAACAGAAAGTGCCGCTGTAGCAAACACACTCGCGGTCCTTACTTCATAGTCTACCAGAGCTGTTACTACTGCGATTATCAACGCAAGTGGGCCAGCCAGCCTGAAGCTAAAAATATGAACATACACAAACCAAACACACTGCCCAAGAAGAAACACCAGCCAAAGGACAAGGTGTTTGTAAATAAGGCAAGAGTGTCTGAATCCCACAACCAACTGGAGACCTGAGGAACAGTCTCAACTCTGTCTTAGATACAAATGACTGACATAAATCTGAATCTGGGCCTGAATCCAGTTTCAGATGTGCCTTAATGGAACACAAAGAGGAGATAAGCATAGTTTTGCTCACTACTAGTGAGAAATACTGCACTGAAAATAGGGTAAATTGCTATTGTGTTGTGGAAGCAATCATTTTCAATACTAACATAAGTATAGTGTTTAGTAAAATAATAGCAGTTTTACTTTTAGCCATAATTCTGCAGTGCCACCTACAGACCTACATGTCAGAGCGTCCAAGCATGAATGAAGGCAAGACATGATTAATATATAGGACAATGGACCTGTACTGAAGGGTGTAAAGTCCTAACTTACTTGATGGAGCTTTCCTGGGGACCTCCTGCCGTCTCCACCCTGGTGTAGTTTGTGTGTTGTGCTGTGATTTGTGCTGGGCCTTTGTTCTAGTTGGGGACAGTCTGGGGGCTTGAGAAACATCCCTCAGTATGGTTTCTCTATACTCTCGCTCCTTTACACATACATACATACATACATACACACACACACACACACACACACACACACACACACACGGTTCAGTAAACTGGGACAAATTTTTCCAACTGTCACAAGCACTCAGCAGCAAGCTTAAATATTTTCCATTTTGCCCACCTGCCTTCCTGAAGGCTTTGTTGGTAAGGTTAACATCCTTGGGTTGTTACTTGTTTAAGATCAGAGCAGCAGCTGCCATTTTATACCAAGAGGCATTTTGGGGTTAAGCTGGTTTTTACAGGTTAGAAAAATGTTCACCTTCAGTTTCCAGTAGAACATACCAGGGTATAAATGAGGTGCAAATTATAATTTTACAGTTCAAGTTGACCTAAAAAGGTACTCATACTGTACTACACTTTATGCTAATGACTTACGGCTTCCTGAGCTTTGAGCCGCGCCTTGTCCAGATCTGCCCGTTGTTTGTCTTCATATCTTTTCAACTCTTCCTCATAGGCCTTATTCTCCAGATACTGAAAGAGAAAGTGATTGAAATTTCTAAGCATGATGGACGAAGTAGAAACAACAGCAACAGACATACTTAAGAACAGACATTACTGAAGATAAGGTAAACACGAAACGTATCATTAATACCTTGCTATGTTTTCTGTGAGACAGTCTGTGATGTAGCTCTCCTCGCCTTGAATGATCAGAAGCTGTGAGGTTTGTCCGTCTCCCATCATCCAGGCTCAAGGCCTCTGCCATTGCATTTTCTAACTGCCCCTGCAGGGAGCGACGGACTCGTGGAGGGGAGGGGGACAAGGAGCGTGTCCGGTGCTTAGATTCAGCGTCAGGTGTTCCTGAAACTAATAAATGTTACAGTTCAATACATTAAATTGAAATCATTGAGATTTTAAATGGCTAAGTTCATATATTTTTTTGAAAATTGTTAGGAAGAATCAAACCAGTGTTTTTTTTATGTTTTAACTAATCAACTACAAATTTCTGCAAGCTCATTCTCATGCAGTTGTGAAATTAATTAGACATCAGTGGCTACCTGATAAACAATGAATATTACAAACTTGTGGTGTGTTTTTGTAGTTTTCAGTTAATAGCCTACAAACACACAAATCTTTAAGGCTGCAGTTTGATTTTCTCTTTCTAAAAACAATGTGTTGACTGTGCTCTAGCCATAATGTGTTTGTACCTGTGTGCTGCCTGGGAGTCTTGCGACACTCCATGATGCTGTCGCTGTGGTGGGACTGCTTGTCCTCCTCTCTGACCTCACTGGACTCTCCACTTTCTCCCAGAACTCGTTTAAGCATCTACAGGAATTACACCATAACAAACCGTTGTAAGCATTAAAGGGCTAATACACAAATACAAAAATGTCACAGGCACATACAGCACATCTTCTAAGTCCATGACAAGGTGCTGAGACCACTTATGAAATACACACACCTCGTCAAGTTCCTCAAGTCGATGGGACAGTTTTTCAGAAATGTGCTGCAGCTCCTCCTCCGCTTTCCTGTTCCTCTGCCTGCGGTAAGACAGAGGCTCCTCAAAACCTTCCCCTAACCTGTTACTGCTCAGGCAGACAATGACAAAGACGGCAAAGATGGTTACAAAATCAGAAAGCAACCATTGCAACATTGTCCCCTCATCAAATAATAAAGTCTTGGAGGATATTCCATTCCTTATTCTGTAGCTTCCTACTGATGCACCATCTCTCTTACCTGAGGTCTGTCCTTTCTCTGTGATGTATTCTTCTGCCCTGTAATCTTCTTGTATAACTCAGATCCTCCTCTTCTTGCTCTTCCTCTTCAGTGTCTGGTGGAGAAGGGGTGGTGGGTGGCATCTCGTCCTGCAGGGTGAGGAAGAGCACATCTGGCTGGGTGCGGAATAAAACCCTCCTGGGACCTCCGTTAGTTGGCTGAGATTAGGAAAAAAAAAAGAAATAATTTAATAAACATAAAATAAGACATCTGAACAGGAATGAGACAAAGCAACAGAATGCCCGTTGTCACAGATATGTGGCATATATGTATTAAACTGTATTATTACAGGGAATTAATGAGCCAATGGAAACAAAGAAACGTGTGATCATATTTTTCCCTGATTACTTTTTTCTGACTTTTTCAGAAAGTCCATCAGATTGCAGACTGTGTGTCACAGTATATGTAAGTTAGTAATACTATTTCCATTCTTTTTATCAGAGAGACCAGTGTAAGACACGCACACCCACCCACACAAGTCCAAACCTGACTTTAATGAGGATTCTTGGGCTGACACAACACTAAAACACTAAACATCCCTCAGTGTCTATAGGAGGTTAAAGGCTGCTGTAAATTTGTTACAAGTGAAGACTTCTTGTTCTCTTACCTCTAGTGTCTCCCCCTCAACTTCTGTCCTGGCTCTTTGTTGACTGGAGAAAGACTTCTCACTCACAGCTGGAAATTGAGCAAAACATTACAAAAGCATGTAAGGGTCAATTTACGGTCTCCCAGAGCGAAGTCTAAAGTAGTCCAATTGGCAGCAGGCTTTTTAAATCCTATGATATATGATGGCAGACTTAAAACATTAAACAGTTATATCACTTGATAAGTTGTTGTTATTTACAGTTAAGGTACATGCATTTTAACTCACCGGGAGAATGACAAAGGGGAGGAGACCGTAGTCCATTGCCAAAAACAGTCTCAGCTACCGGTTTATGGATCTGTATGAGAAGGACAGTGAGAAAGCGAAGAGGAGAGAGAAAAATTGTAAAGCTGACAAGAAGCTACTAACACTGACCGACACTGACCATAATCTCTAGCTCACAAAAGTCAATTTTCCGTAACATATTGACAACAGTGATGTGTTTTAGTGCATGCAAGTTACTTCAAAGACAGAGAATGAAATAACTTCTGTAAGTTTGAGCTTAGTGGCTATTGTTGTGTACTGTACTGTCAGCTGTAGAAGCAGGCCTTGTGTTAAAGTGTGTGTGCGCAAACAGCCACACAACACCAGGCTCTTGTGCATGTCAGGGCCTGACACTAAGTCCGCTGAGGTGTCCAGACTGTTTTTTATTAGAGTGACTATCAGCGTATATACAGCAAGATATTTGTAATTTAGTGTGCTGTATGTTCACCACCATTAAGTTGCCTATTTGAGTAACAACAAACTGCTGCTTAACACTTTTAGTTCAGGTATGTGGAATAATTAAGAGAAGGTTAGGTCAAGATTTAGTCACACAGAGTGAGAAGGTATTTGGTCATGATTGTAGGCCAGTACAAAAACAAGCCCATACAGAATATAGAAATGTGTTTCTTCCAAGATAATTCACATTCAAAAGACTTTGATAACTATAACTTTAATTGCCTTTTCACAGTTTTCTTAAGTGAATGCAGAACTGAAAGTCTGAAAAGTAAAGTACATATAACATATATTTTGTTACTGAAGTAATTCTTTATCTCTGCCATTTTGAGTTAGTCAGCAAGTGCCTATCTTTTAGGTATTATCTTGGAATCATTAAAGTAAGAAATGTAAGTGTGTGTGACTGAAAGACAGAGACAGTCTTGCATTGCTGGCACTGCAGTAACATATCTTCTTACTACTAGAACTTTGGTAAATTTGCATGTCTTTTCAAATTTCATGCAAATAACAGGTAAACTGACTATAAAACAATTTAACATCATCATATTGTATAAGGCTACCTCTGTAGTGACAGGGGCAGTTTCTTCCTCTGTGTGCCCGTGGCTGAGCCCAGTGGCTGTGGGGGGCTGGATGAGTGCGTGTGTGTCTGTGTCGGGTCTGTGGGGAGTGTTGCTCTGGTTGGGTGGTTGCAGGGCGATGGCCGAGTGCATCGGCTCAGTCAGTGGAGCATTCTGGGTGTCCAGAGGACCAGAAGTGGTGACTGCGTCTGAGGTTTGGGGGAGGGATAAATTTATCGTAAGAAGACTTAATACAGTTACAAGTTAAACATTTAAATAACAAATCAATAGTAAATGAATCAAAATGCAAATGATTGTTAGAGGCAACATGAGATTATAGAGAACACACACGACTGTAATTCTTTTGGTGCATGTTGAGCAGGTTATGCCTTTTCTGTCAAACTCTGTTGATTCTAAATAGTGTCAGAATATCTTCATGGTTTGGAGCAAAGCCACATGAGATATTAGATTTTGAGAATTCATGTTCCACTGAGGAAACAGGGATTCCAGGCACAGTTTTATGTGACACCTTGGCCACAGCACAACTGGAAAACCAGAGGGGGAAAAGCACTGGTATAATAAATACTAATACTACTTGACAGAGATGTTGCCTAAACACAGTCATTGTCAGAAGTAAAGATGGTCTGTGTTTTTGCGTCTTACTTTCTTGTTTGCCTGTAAATGTGCGTGCTGAGACTCCCAGCCCAATCAGCTCACTGGTTGATCCCATCTCCTCAGCGTTCCAGGAATGAAGGGAATGTTTACTGGACTGGGCAGCTGACCTGAATGATAAAGACATGATATGATCTACCACAGGTTCACCATTCACTATACATTAAAGCAGACAACTAGTAATTTGATACATTTCCTCTGAATTTATCAAACCACAACCACACCTGTGATTAAATTATGGAATTTAAACAAAGTCAGGGAGTGTGCTGATGGCCTCATTGCTTTGATTTGTTTGTGTTGTTTTCTTTCATCTTGTGTCTATTGTGTGTGTGTGTGTGTGTGTGTGTGTGTGTGTGTATCTGTTGATCTGGGTGGCTACCTACTGCATACAATTGCCCTTACAGGGATAAATGAGGTTGTACTGAATTGAACTGAACTGAACTGTAGCATCAAACACAAATAAACAAATTAGCCTTAGCTAAGATCAGGTTATGCCAGTGTGTCTGTTAAAAACCATGTAGTCTTCCTTGTGGTGCTTCTGTTACTCACAGTAACACCAGTTTTACATTTCACTTTTAAGAGTATGAATCCACCAGCACTGCCACAACCTGCGCACAAACAACTGAGTGAGTTGCAAGGATGTCCCTGTTTGACAGTGACCCATTCACATATTAATATTTACACTACTGCTACTGAAGTTGTGTCAACAGGATGTTCAGCCCGGATCTACACTTAAGCTGAGTGATATGCTGTCATGTGGAGCAACTGTCAGCAGTTTTTTGGTCTACAGTAAAGCTCAGCACAGAACAGTTAGTAATCTTTTGCTTTGTTTGAGATGTCATTTAAATACAGGAATAACGGTGCACATTTTCAGGTAGTCTCTCCAGACTCTCTCACAGTTTTGGATTTGGCTGTACTCATGAAAAGCTCCACAAATAGCCGAGTAACAAATTTGTACTGTATGCATATAAATGTATGTTTGTTAATATTGACCTATTTTAACACAAGTCTTCAAGACTCTGATACACTCCCCTTCTTATCAAAGTAATAAATCACATTGATAAATCAGACTTCACCAGCTGGAGCTGACCAAGCAACAAAGTGACAGTGCTTAAAAGACCCTTTGCTCTCTGAATCACTCTCTGAAACACCTGCTGCCTGGCATGTCTCTCCAAAGAGCATTCTTTGCACAGAGAAAATTTTGGATTTCTAGGCACAGCAAGAGTGATATGTTTGGGTTAAACAGAAGAACTGCATACGTGGCATGAACTGTGGTAACCACAATACCAGAAAACACAAAGAAAAAGAGTGTCACCTACAGAAATTCAAATTTCATCCAAAGCAAAGTAAAGGAAAGGGGTCATAGTATTGCCCACACTGTGTAACCCAGTAATCTCCTGGGAGTTTGGTCAAGACCACCTAAGCAATAAAAGATTAACACCCAAGATATCACCATGATTAAACCATAAAAACCCTCCTTATTTATCTCACATTTAATTTATCTTGTGAACTTAAGATTTCATAGGCATTTCATAAAGTTATACTGTGTTTTGTAGTGATTGAGAAGGATATGCAGTACATCTAGGAGAAGCTCTTACTCTCCAGTGGAAGACAAAGATGCTCCATCCAGTTTAATCTCCTTGTGCTCTGTAGCATCGCAACTTGTTGACTCCTTGGTTTCACTAGGCACATCCTCACTGAGACCGTTATTCAGTTCCTCTGAAAAAAAAAAAAGAAAAAGAAATGAATAATACAAATGACCCAGAGGCAGAAAACAAAGAAACACAGAGCCAATGACAAAAAGAAAGCAATACTTGTGATTACAACATGTAATGCCCTCTGTGGAATTTTAAAGAGGAACCAACTCATACGACCTTTAATTCGACAAACTGACGGACAAAATGTCAGTCATACACTGCCTTGAAAATTCACTGTTTCGTTTAAAATAATAATTATTTAGCAAGGTAAATCTCAAAGTCTCACAGTGAAAAAAGTCTGACAGTCAACTGAGGTCACGTAGTAGTTAGCAAAAAAGCAAGCTCAGCCAAATACAGCAACTATTAACCAAACAAAATGCAGAAGTGAAATTTGTCACTGCTTGACACTGAGGTGAGGTATCTCGATGTCACCACAGCTCAGATTAATAAACACTTCAGCCCAAAACAACTCAAACATTCGACATTCTCATTACAACAAACAGGCCACTGTTAGTTTCTATTGAACTCAATTACCAATTTCACTATATGCTACATCCAGGACATTCACTCAGCCTTTTAGAATCACACATTTATAAGTGCAGACAGAGTCATTAACTACTAATTGCTGTTTGGCAGTGGTCTGAGGGACAGGCTCAGTTCTACTAAATGAAGAGGGCTGATTGCTCCCTATAAAGTCCTACACCAGCTGAACTGTGTGCAGTTCATGCTGGAGGACAGACAGGCAATCTCATCTCTACAGAGACTTGTGTCTTAGTCAGAAAAAGGGAGAAGTAGCAGTTTCAGGAAATTGAGGACACAGATGATAAAAGCTGCAATGAAAAAAGGCCCTCTCACCACTGTTCTGCAAAGCAAAGCTCAAAGTTTTGCATCGGTGAAAAGCTTCTCACATCTTTTGATGATTTAAAATTGATCCCAGTTTTGATGCTTTCTTTCAACACCTCTTTATGTAAAATAACCAACCATTTTCTTGTAAATTGGTGTTATTAATAATATAACATGGTACCATCTTGAGTTAGCTAAAAGCAAAAATCTTATTAAAATAATTTTAAATCTAAACAGATTATGAAGTCTTTAAAATAGACAATAAAAAATAATAATAGCACTAATTTGTTACAGGAAAGCAGCCATTTGGTATGTAAAAATAGTTCAGATTAATTTCCTCAAAAATGTCTTTCTTAAAGACTAAAATGCATATTACTGAATTTTTGTTGTGAACACAAGATTTCATGGCCATTTCATAAAGTTATACTGTGTTTTGTAGTGTTACTCTGCCTACCACCATTCTGAGACTCCACGCTTATCTCCTCGTTGAGATATTCCAGGAGGCCATCAAAGATTTCCAGGAGGTTCTTGACAGACTCTTTGTCCCCTCTGACAACATTTTCTCCTGTGAATGGACAACCATCCTCAGAATTATACTCAGAACTCATCTTTTGTTTTTCTTTGACAAGAAGGAGATTATATAAATCCTTGTGTTTCTGCATACCCCTTCAGGAAATCTGCCACAGTGCCCAAAATAAATTGACCTGGTAAAATATTCTACCATTTCAAGTGACTGCAAGTGAATGTTATGTTTGTATGTAGTAGTGAATCATAGTTAATCTTCTCTTTCACATGCACACTTACAGACATGTAGTCTCTGTGTTGTTGTTACAAATGAAAGGCATATACCCGTAATGTGTGAGAGGCTGATCTGAAGGTAATCCAGGGATAGTGAATCAATCACAGACTGAATGTTGTGCACATCATCCTCTTGACTGCATGGCCCTGCAATATAATCTAAACACACAAAGAGATGCACACAAATGTGAATTATACAATGCATGTACACATGGGACTGCAGGAACAGTGAAACATAGAGTACACACACGTTCAACAATGCCAAACTGAAAGAAACACACAGTCACACAAACTTCCTTGAGCTGTACTTTATAATGCAGGAAAGAATTCAACAGCACTAACAGTCTCGTGATGGCATGTTTGATAGTCTTAGGAGGCATTCCTGACATACTAAGCACACTCATGTTCTAAACTAAAACCTCAGGGCTTGTCATTGTGGCTTTATTACTAGTATTTAAATACCTAACAAGTTTCAAGGTCATAGCTTGAAGGACAGTTTGTAAATATTTGGGTTACAATTAATTTTCATCCATTACTCTGATGATTTTTGCTATATTAATAGAGTAATCTCTTGGTATGTAAATGTCAGGTGATGTCATGATACAGCTTTTTTTGTATGAGCAACAACTCAAAGATATTATTACTGCATAAGACAAACAGCTGCAGCAAATCTGTACAACTGAGAGAATATTTGACATTTTTGCTTTAAAAAATAACCAAAATAAGAATTGCTTATTAAAACACTTGATCAACCAGTCATAAGACATTTGATAGATCTGCAGTTTGCTCTTACCTGGAACTTTCTCCCCCAAGATGTTCTCATACAGAGCAATGAAAACATTTGCATCACAGTCAGTCAGTTTCCTCAGCTTCAGGTTTATGTGACACTTGCTGAATAAATCATTTGCCACATCTACCCAATCTGCAGACAAAAACGAAATAGTCTTGTTCAAGCAGAACATTTGAATTTATAATCCAAGTTATAACTGAAGCAAAATCATGCATCTTTATATATGTACAGTATATGTAACGTTTCCTAATTAAGGGGGACGGTGTACCTTGTATGAAGCATGATTATTTTACTTGTAAGGAGCTGATTTTGGTGTCTTTAACTGGTTATTTATTCACAAACCAGGTTCGGGACCTTTTCCAGGAGTGCAAACTTTAATTCAGGGATCTATGCCGATCCGCGGCAAACTTCAGTCTAAGAGCGGGGAGTAATTTCTCCCTGTCTCATGCACACTGACTGACTACTACACTAGCTATCGAGGACATGCATCCAGTTTACGATAAATAAGACCAGTGGCTTTGAATTTGGGATGACAAAACACCAAGCAAACACTGAAGGTACCTCCTAACTTAAGCCACCTCTAACGTTATTTACCGTAACTTTACCGATCGGTTTAACTCAAAAGTAGCTGGCTAACGTTGCTATTCGGTCTGTTTGCTAACGGGGACGTCGTCAGAAAACATTAAGCTATGAGCTCTTACTGTTAAAAGAAACTCATCTGTAAGACATGAAGTATGTACAGGTGCTCGGTGACAACAGGAACGCAACAATAACCTGGCGGCTAACGTTAGCTGTGAGTTAGCGTTACGTGTCGCTAGCTTTCTCCGAACCGGGGCTCACAGTCTCGGCTGCCTTACCTCTCTCTCCCTCCTGGGTTCCCATGAAACAACTGTCGACGAGAGGCAGCTGTGGCTCAAAAACAAGTGACTAGCTGAAAAAAGAGTCTCTTATAATCCAAACTTGTTAACAAGTAGAGTTAGTTGTGGTGTTGTTGTGGTTTTCAGTAACAGGGAGAAGGAACTATCGAATCTCATTTAAAATTGAAGTCCTGTTTGATTGGACGTTACGCTCGTTCTTTGTTTCCGGAAGTGTCCTGTGATGGGCGCGTACCGCCCTCTGCTGGTGACTGTATGTAACGCAGACAATAATAAACAGCTGTACAATATATATAATCTTTGTTAAACTGGTATTGTTCAAAATGTGTCACAGATGTCTTAGATGCAAACCTGTGGTGTGTTTTTCAAGAATGAATTTAAGGAGCTCCAGTCTTACTGTGTACTGTGTACTAGTTTGTGTTATTTTAATTTGATAATACAGGTGATAATAGCTCATTCTTCTAATGTGGTAAAAGTATAAAAGTTTCACAAAGAACAGAAGGAGTATAAATTATTTAAATGCTTTTACTACTCCTGTATTTTATTTAAAACTACTTTCTACTACTCCTTCACAGATAACCATCCATCCATCCATTATCTATACTGCACGGGGGCTGGAGTCTATCCCAGCCTTCATTGGGTGAGAGGCAGGGTACACCCTGTACGGATCGCCAGTCCTTCACAGGTAACCTTCACACCTATTTCTCAGTTAATCTCATATACTGTCATATCTTCGTAGTTTCAAGTACAGTTTCGTGTAAATCTCCTACAAACATGACCTTATAACATCTGATTATAATCAATTATTTGCATCTAAAATGCAAGTGAGTGGTAGTCTAATAGACACGGTGAACTGATTAAAAAAATAGGACAACTACAACAACAATATTCTATTTGACCATGAATGACACAGGTAGCTATATACTGTATGTGTGTGGATATCTTATCAATTACATTTCAAGTCTCATGGTCCAACTTATACATACATACATTTGCCTACATGAGTAATTTTTCCAAAATGAATAACATAAGCTGCTGTAACTCTGTCAAAGGAAAATTACATCTGCCCCATACAATATTAAAACAATCTGTTTTATTTTCAAAAGAAAGAGAATGTTTTTTTGTCTGCTTACTATGATGTCAAATAAAACCTCACTCTCATTTCAGTAGAGGAGACACAGGTATGCAGACATTTTAAAATATCATATACATTTCAGTTTCATCCCTTTTTCTTTTCTTTCGGTCTTTCTTTCTTTCTTTCTTTCTTTCTTTCTTTCTTATTTTCTTCTTTTTTTTTACAGCAGCCATTATGAATTTGTATTTCACTTACACATTGCCATCTATTTAGTTTTCCAACTAAATTTCATTCTATTTAGTTTTTTTTTTTTTGGGGGGGGGGATGAAAATGTAGAGTTTACAAATAATCA
The DNA here is from genome assembly GCF_001640805.2 of Lates calcarifer. NCBI lineage: Eukaryota > Metazoa > Chordata > Actinopteri > Centropomidae > Lates > Lates calcarifer. Next base: position 19,200,463 of record NC_066837.1, on the reverse strand, counting down.
TACAGAAACACTGATGATGATCTGTTCTATTCGTGTCCAAGTCAACATACTGATTGCTTCAACAGTGTGACAGTGAGTCAGCATGATCAATATCAGGACTCTGAAACAGAAAAAGCTAAATGCAAATATTAGCTTTATTATTTACACCTTTACACCTGCTTTTTCACCTGTTGTGGAATAACACCCTGCCCCATGGTTTTCTCAGTCAAATTAGCTGAAGATTATGCATGTAGGTTAGACATAATATAAGTTGAAAAAACAGTTCAACACTGGGGCTTTCTATAAGATAGTTGTGAGATAAGAAAACATAGTGACTGGAGTCCCCTACCATTTCAGTTTGTACAATGCTTTAGTAGTGAAAATACCTTATGAAATAGAGTTATGAAATAAAAAGCCTACAAGACACATTTATATTCACCTCGAGAGATACAGTAGGTTAACAGTGTAACAGCTGTAACAGTGTGAAAAACCTCTCAGGAATTAATATCTGAGAGCTGAAGTGTACACTGTCACTCTACATGCAGGATATATATTCAAGGACCGGAGCTCACAGATATCTGATAGAAATCTGTGTGTTTGCAGTTTTCTCCAACATCTGCCAAAGAAAGGATCCAGTTCTTTTTACATTTCAACTTCAGAAGAACTGTGCTCTGTGAGTAATCTTATTCAGAAACACATTAAATCTTCCTCCTGTTTCAACAACTCATTACTCACACTTTCTCACTTTAACTTGCCTTTGCTGTCTGCCCTGCAAATGTATCTCTTGCAACCTCCGCTATCAAAAACAGCATTCACAAGACCAAGACGCTGAAACAAATGAAGCTAAACTGAGTTTGGGAATCACTAATTAATTTTTTTGTAGCTTTACTTTCACTATGGTTACATGTCAAAATATTTCCTATGAAAAAGGCTTATGAAGGCACACTAACTTATGTGTTTGTATCTGTGCAGTTCAGTGAGTCACTTTCCCTGCAGCTCATCAGTTATCAACCTGGTGGCTTTGGATGCTGAGTTAAAAGGCCACCGTCTTTTCACAGATCCAGTATTTTTGTGACGTACATGATGCATCATTCCAGCTGTTTTCACTTCCATAGAACCGTATTTCCCCACAGTCTTCATCTCTGCCTTGATAGGAGTTGGGCTCCCCAGTGGCCCAGTAGCTGAAATGCAAAGCCAAAGATGTATTTAACAGACAGCAACATGGAGCCTGATTTAATATTAATATTAAATACATTATTATTCTTGTACTGATATTTTACTAATGTAGCTTTAGTGTGTTAGCATTGCGAGAGTTGTTTTACATTTCTGATAATCAAGGTCAACACCAGCAGCAGTAGAAAGGCCAGATGCTCCAGCAAACATTCAGTCACAAATACAAACTCACTGGTTATGACTTATAGGCAGTATTGGGCAGTAACACATTGTTGGCTGTAAATCCCTTAGTCTCTACCAAAAGAGGAGAAATGTGCCTCCCGGCCTCTCCAAAGTTACATATTTGTACATTTGTATATATTGTTTTAGCTGCTAGCTATAGATACCTTTGCCTGGCCTCGGTTTGTAAGCCCACAGTCAGGAATCACCTGTCAAAGTATGGATGTACTGAAGAAATACATAATTTACTCTGACCAAGAAAGGTGCAGTACTGTTTAGCCTTAAAATATAGTGTGATACTCACTATATCAGAAACACTTCTGATGTGATAACTCTTGCAGACACGTGTCTGTGCTGTCATCCTTATAAGCAGTTCTTCCATAGACCTTGTTTTGTACTGAACTCAGTGTAACAACTTAAACCAGCAACAGACTGAACTTATTACTGAATGCATCATCAGTGAACTGATGATGCATTCACTGATTCAACTGAACTGCATTTGAGCAGTGATGTGATTATTTAGCTTAGAAGTTAATGAACTACATGGTCACTGACTACAATATATTCTAAATGAAACAACCTGAATCAGCAAAGTGATTTGTAATTTGTACCTCCATGATACATACAATGTAAAATGGTGCAACACGGTACAGAACTAACTCCAACTATTAGTGTGTGTCTGAGTAGCAGTATATTCAGTGCTGCCACTGGTGTTTGGAAAGTTTAAGGAGACTACATTTTTATTCAGTAATATTGCTATACTTTAGCAATACTGCTAATAATCATTCATTTAAACAAAACAAACAAACAAAGAAACAAAAATTATGAACCTTGTGTTCAGCAAAGTCCCATCCACCCATCTCCACGTTCCCTCTGTCTCTCTGTCAGTCAGTCCAATCCATGTGAGCTGTTTGAATCGTCTCATGAATTCCTTGTTTACAAAAAGAGAAACAGACAATAATCAACATAACTTAAATGTAATTTGATTTTATTCTTTTTCTTTCTTTTCTATCTCTTCTCACAGAGAGATGTCACTCTCATACACACCTGTTCCTCTTTGCTGTTGATAATCATCAGGTCTGCACCTCTTTGCAGGCAGTCATTTCTACTGTCTCGCCAAAATTTTGTTGTAGAAGAAATGTAGTAGAAACTGTGTTTGAAATACACCCATCCTTGTCGGGTGTAGTTATCTGTTGAAAAAACTTCATATCTCAGTAAAAACAACAACAAAAACAAATTAAAATAAGTTTTAATTAGATTTTTTTTTTTTTTTTTTTTTTTTAGTGTTCACCTCATACTCACCAAAAATATTCAGCTCCCTCTTCAACTCGTCTCTCTCTTCAGTCATGTTTTTGATCATGGCCTCTAAATCTAGCATCCTTGCATGAGATCTGTCTGTGTGAGCAAAAAGATTTACATATTACCCTCTATCACTGTAGTTAACAGTGAGGTTAGGGTACCATAGGAAAAGCTGCCCAATAATTTCACCTTTTGTATTTAGAAAGCTCTGACCTCAAATAATTATTTTAGTTTGTAGATGTACAGTAGTTCTTTAAAATGAATATCCAGTAAGTCACAGGGGGCACAGGATGAAATTACAGAGAAAATTTAAGAAAACTCACGGAGAGCAAGACGCAGGGAAATGTTCAAAGCAGCTAGGATAAACAGGAGTCCAAGGCTCACACCAGCCAGTCTGTAGAGTTTTCTCACTGTGTGCAGATATCACACACACACATGCAAAATCACCATTATTATCAGGCATGCAGGCCTGATGTTGTGTTCTTTGAAAGAGCAAACCTTTAAAGCATTTATATTTCACGTCTTGTACACTGTCTCTACATGAAAAAGAATGAAATTAATCTGGAGCTTGTTGCTAAATTATGATATTTTCTGAAGTAAAACTCCACCAGTATCTGACAAAAACAATGCCCTCCGTGATGATGGGTTGTTTGTTCCACACATTGCACTCAAACAGAATAAGATACTGTCAGACCATGTGGAATATGATTAGTTTTCCAAATCTAAAGTTACTTACTCCTGGCTGAAGCATCAGGTTGGTATCTGTTATCCATAATAACCTCTGATTCCACTTTAAAGATGGTTTAAATTATCTCTCAGATACTTCTTCTTTCCTGTTCTTGATCTGCTCACTACAGCAACTTCTCCTCCTCCTCCTGTTCTTGATCTGCTCACTACAGCAACTTCTCCTCCTTATCTTTCAACAACTCATCACCCCTACTTTTTTCATTTTGAACTGCCTAGTTTCCTATACTGACTATGATTAGACTGTAAATAAATAGAAGTGTTTTATATAATGTAATATTGTAAATCTCTGTATATGAACTGTGTTGCATCTCTCACTGGAAAAATACAAATCTTGCTTTACTGTATTTAACATAATCAGATGCTGATTGAACTGTTGTGTGTGAATCCAATGTCCTTTAAATACAAAATGTAATCCTTACTTTTCATAAAGTGGATACACAATTTACTGACAACAAAATTGTGATTTTGAACACACACACACACACACACACACACACACACACACACACAGTCTTGACAGTGTTGCCAACACCACAGTTCATCTTCTGAGGACAACATCAAATTACTTGGATTTGATTTTGTACATCAGTATGACTTGATAATGTTGTCAGAAAAAACAACACAGTTAGTGTTAGTGTCCAAAATGCCATTATTTTGGACTTGAAAATGTTGTTGGTTCTGTGTAGATAATCAAATGGCTTAGTCAGCAAATACTGTTAATGTTAAAAGTTAGCAGTAAATCAGACAACATCATATGGTGATCTCAAATTCATGGTGCTATAGCAACACAAAGCAAACCAGCTGATAGAATAAACATAAACAGGTGTGATATTTCCATTACACCATTAGGCCACTACAATAAAATAGTGGTCAAGTCAGCCTGTTTGTAAACATCATTTAGAGCCAGTCTTTTTAAGTTAGTCAGGCCACACAGACGTGAAGTGACATACACGTACTGCTATGATATTATCAATCTGTTATAAAAGCCGTACAGCTATAAGAGCTTTTGTGCCATAAAACAATAAATTATCATTATCTGCAAACAAACATTAGCAAGTTTTGAATAAAGCAGATTAGTGTCGACAACACTGACCTGTATGATCAGTTGGGTGTCTCCTACAGCAGCACATCAGCACACAAACTGATCTCTGGGTCACAAAACTCTCAGGGTAAAAGACATTTACACTGAAAGTGGGACATATTTGTGGAAAAAAGGTGTTGCGTCATCCCCTGGTTAGCAATATATCTTAAGCAGTATAGTAATGAATTGTTTATAACATACTTAGCTATAGGAACATTTTAAGCACTCATAAATGTACAGTAATTTCTCATATCATATCAGACATATCATATAACATTATAACTATACTGTATTGTCATTAAATATCTGTTCATACATACCTCCAGTTATGGGTGCCTACAGAAGGAGTTATAGTTGTTCACAAATACATTAATAAACCGTCAGATGTATTTTAATCACCATTTAATATTATTATTAAATTATATATTAGAAAATCTGCATTGGTTCATGTGGTCTAGTTTAGCCGAGCACTGAATATTTCCAGATAAGATAATGAAAGCCTGTATTTCATCAAATTGTATCTGTTTTTACAGTATCTGTGCTGGTGTACAGGATGCGATTGCTATGTTGGACAACTATGATTAGAGTTAATACATTTATTAAATGTTCCTGTTTATATGGCAGCTTCCTTTCACCCACTCCTGATTTTATCACAGCGAGAGCTGACACTCCCTTTTCTCTCTCTCTGTCTCAGTCAGTGAAACATACATACTTCTTATTCAGGAGCTTAAAGGAGAAGAAAATTTCAGAATAATTCAAATAAATATGAAATCAGCTTAGTAAATGTTTAATGTATAATGGCTGCTGTTAGATCTGCCCAATATCATAGAAAAGAGTTGATGAGAAAAAGGATGTAACCATTAAAATGTAAATAATTTCTTTACAGCTATCAAAAAGAGACTCATATTTTACAGTTCTTTACAAATAAGCCCCCAACCCCCATGTTCTCTAATTGTAGGCACTAGTTGCAAAAGTTCAGTCAATTAAAAACAATCACACAATACTGGAATAACCACATACACAATAGATGCTTGACTGACGGACCAGATACAGACTCTGTTGCAGCCCTTTAGTTTTTCTTACATCACCATTTGGTTGCATGATTTGGACATGCCACCAGGGGGTAGTCAGTCCAAACAATGTCGGACGTGTGGAGGCTGTGGTTGGCAAAAGTTTTTGATGACCTATATTGTTAAGGATGCTAAGTTGCTTTTTTTGGTCTTGGAGGTGCATTCAAATGCCCTCATCATCCACAGCATGGTATGCCGTGACAACCTCAGTGAACACTAACTCAACATTTAAACTGTTAACATTAGGAGAACAGTTTCGTACAGTAGCATTAGGAGGATGTGATTACTGTGTTGATATGGTGTGAAATCAGGCGATAGATGGAGGTTGTCCTTTGAACTTCACTGAGTGTGTCTGAGCAGGCATTCATCATTTAAAAATCTGGGCTTAGTGTGTATGTGAGGCCAAAACAGACAGAAAAAAGGCGTTTTCAATTTTAGCTGAGCTAGTTTCACTGGCACTGTTAAAAACTGGAATTGTCCTGGCTGAGTTACAGAGGTAATTTCTTTTCACAGATCCAAAAGTTTGGATCGTCGCATGCTTTATCATTCCAGTTGTCTTTTATTTCATGGAGCATCACTTCTCCACAGTCTTCATCGCGTAAGATTGTATGGCCGTTAGGCTCATTGCTTGCCCAGTAGCTGAAACCCAAAAAGAATACAACCCAAGAAAGATTTAATCAGCCAAGTTTAACTGCACCTAATTTCTCAAGTTTCATTGACATTCATTACAATTTAATTAAGCGAATAAATGAAATCTAGTGTGCAAGAAAATTTTAAAACATTTTCTTATCAAGAGATTGAAAAATGTGTGAACCTTGTTGTCAGAGGTGTCCCATCAACCCATTTCCACGTCCCCTCCGTCTCTCTGTCAGTGAGTCCAATCCATATATTATCCTTCCACTGGCTTGAGAATTTCTTTATATGGTGAGAAACAAACAATCATCAATATAGCTGTGAACTTTAACAAACTTGAATCCAATGTCCACCTCAGTCAGTGTGCATTTATCATTTTTTAGTACATGCACAAATAGACACACTTTACCTGTTCTTCTTCACTGTTGATAATCATCAGGTCTGCACCTTCTTGAAGACAGTAATTTCTACTTTCTTGCCAGGTTTTCTTGACAGAAGAAATGTAATAAACACTACCACCGAAATACACCCATCCTTGTTGAGTAGAGAGAAAAACAGAAAGAGCCTTAATATTCCATTCACAATAAATTAATAAATTATTTTCTTCTGTAAAAAGCAGAAACAGAGAAACAACAAAGAAAATCAAGCAAGATCAAAATAATGCAGATTTTGACAGACAGCCAAAATAGCTATTAGTCAAAACTGTGACCCCTTGTCATTCTCAATGTATCTCCACCCAGTGTCAAACTGAGTAGATGTCTTATCAGACAGAGTAACACTTGTGTTTCAGAAGCATAAGCAGACTGTGCTGAGCTAAGACATAAATTAAGAATAACAATTAAGGAAAACACGAGCAGCATGCTCCCTGGAATCTCTGCAATAAATAACAATAGAAAACACAAACAAACAAAACAAGTAGTGGAGTAAGTAGTTTACTTTAAGTAAAAGTAAGTATAGTATTATCAGCAATATATATATATATATATATATATATATATATATATATATATATATATATATATATATATATATATATATATATAAGTTGAAGATAATTTTCAACTACTCTATGTACAGCTGGGTAGTTTGATTTTATTTTATAAGATTAATTTCAATCTGTCTGTGTTCAAAGATAGTCTTTCGCATCTGACTGTCCCCCATAATCTTTCTCCCATTCAGTGCTGTGACGATTTTCATTTGTTTTGAGAAGTTGTGCTTAAAATACTAGTACCTTGACACCCTCTCTGGAGATCATTTCTGTCTTTGGTCATGGACTCAAGTCTCTTTTGTAGCTGGTCTTTCTCTCTAGCCAGGGTGTCGTATCTGGACTGCAACTGATTTAGAACTCCATGCAGGTTGTAAAGACTGACCTGCAACTGGTCTCTTTCATTGGTCAGATTGTTGTAACTGGTCTGCAAGAGGGCCATCTTCATATCCTTTTTGGTGTCTGTATTTGGCACATAAACAAAGAGGTAAAGAAACACTGTCAGTCAGTATTACTTATCAGGGATTTGGCAGCATGCTAACAAAGTACTCACAGAGGGAGCCCAGAGTTATGAGTCCAGCCAGGAGGAGAAGACACAGCAGACCCAGAAACAGCACAGCAGCTCTGCAGGAACTCTTCTTCACACTGTCAGCACCTGAAGGGAAATTATTTGTCATTTGTCTGTTTTTCAGTATCAGATCAAATAAAATCAAGTCAGCCTTTGTATTGCCACTTCCCATAATACATCACATTATAGACAATAAATTGATCTGTAAACTGAAACTGGAAGCCAGGCAGGGCAGTGGTTGAGGTGCTACGATAGAATTACAAATAGGGAGGTTTGTCAATGTAATAATGCCACATGATGTTCAGAGAAAAACTCAACCATTGAAACTCAATCATCCAGAAAAATGTATAATATATGGCATATAATAACATATAGTTTTGTATGAGTTGACATAAATATGTATTCAGGCATACATTTGCATAGCTTTGTGTGTTTTCATCAGGCGCTGTGGATATCTTGCATATCTACACATTGCTCAATATTTAGTTCAGTCAGTAAGCACAGCGGAAGTCATTGTGGACTAAACCTTGGACCACTGTCCATTGATCTGACACAAAATGCATTCAGATACCACATCTTTCAAAATTCATGACCAACTAAACAGGTACATTTATGTTTGTAACACAAAATTACTGTAAATTAGATGGACATTTACTACATTCTGCCACATCTATGCATAGAAATAAATATATATATATTTTATTTACTTCCAATAGGGATATACTGAGTGCCTATTTTCATCCCTTAATGATAGGATCAGATGATCCTCTTAGACACAATGAATCCTGGATGTCTGGACATTTGTCTGTTGAAGACAGAGATAGATCAAGCCACAAAAATATTCTTTCCAAGGTGTGTGTATTGAAGAGAGTATGTAATGTGTGATGTGACTGTGACTGGAAGCCAAAATGCAGAACACAGGGTTGACTATTGCTGTTATCTGAATATAATATAATATACTTTAAGGTAAAATGAATGCCAGTCTGTTTGCCGTAATGAATCTTGGATTATCCCAAACAAATAAATAAACAGAAGCTACAATAGCGATCCTTATTATAAGAAACAAATGTGTGAAGACTTAAAAAAAGAAAAAAAAAAAAAAAAGAAATGCATGTTACCAGTTGTAATTATCCGTAATAGACAGTCTTTTCAACTTTGACTCTCACTCTTTGATGGTCTCTCCGCATTCATGTTTCTTACACATTTTGATCTTTGTTTTTTAAAAACAACAACAACAACAACCAAACCCATCAGTTTTGTTTGTGTGTTCCTGTGTGTTTGCATGTGTTCATTACCAGAGAGCGCAGGTCCAGTCCTGTTTGGCTCCAGAGTGTGGAACGATACATTTTCATAAATATTTTCAGAATTTTTCATCTGTCTTGTCTCAGCATCGACACAGGTATCCATGATGTTCAGGTGCACTGATGGTTCAGTGTTTGTCCTGAGCTGCCTGAAGCTGTCAAAGTCTTTAGAGTGTGATACTGTCTTAAAAGAAGCTGGTGCTCTCTACTTATGCATATGTTTCTCTGTATTTAACAGGAACTAGAGGATGTGGCAGGAAGCTGTATGATGGTAATTTCTATTTTTGCTTATAATTATTCATCTATTTTTCTGCAGTTTAGTACAGTACAATACACAAAGTCATTTTCATTACACACAGCACAAGTAGCAGAACATGACAAGCCATATGCTGTGGCAGAGGTGAAAGCAGCACTTAAGGCCATCCAAAAGCTCAGATCTCAACTAGCTCAACTACAGTATTTCACTCCATACACCTGGTATTTTGACTTTCTCACTCACATTTATTTTAGACAATGGTTTCATCATTAGATGTGGGCAGTTGTAATGTATAAATAATGAATTAGTCATCAGTTGGTTAGGGTTTTTCTCATCTTGCCTGATCAGGTGGGGTTCAGTGCACTGTCACTCTGGATGAAAGACAGTAACGAGATCAACGCACCAGAGGGTTGAATAATATAGGTAATTAGGTCTCCGTCAAGAAATGTCACTCCCAGCTCTTATATATGCTGACTTATAGAGCCACTGTCTTTTCACAGATCCAGAAGTTTTGATCTCCACATGGTATGTCATTCCAGCTGTTTTCCTCATCATGGAACTTTATTTCTACACAGTCTTCAGTTTTGCCTTCATAATCATTGGGTTCACCAGAGCCCCAGTAGCTGAAACCCAAAAGACAAATTATGTTTTACAAAGAACACAACCTAAGATGCATCTGTGCAATGTAAGTAGTTGAATAAAAGAGTAAAGCTGTGAACCTTTTGGTCAGTGGAGTGCCATCCACCCATTTCCACTCTCCCTTTGTCTCTCTGTCAGTCAGTCCGATCCAGCTGATCCTGTGAAAGTTGTTGTCCTTGTTTATGAAGAAAAACAGGAATCAGTAGAAATGAAATAGATATCCAATAATCCCACACTAAGGTGGCCATTTTCCCTGCTGTACAGTAATAACATCTACACTACAACCACAAATCTGAAAACACAGGTAGCCATACATATTTTCTGAGTCTGCTGACTGAATAGTTTAAAAGCATAAAATGGGGACTTGATTGATATTAATAAATACTACCTGTCATTTAAGGTGAACAACAATATCTGCTCTGGTGCACTGGGGAAAGATGTTGCATACCTTACTCACGCCACTCCTCATAGTCCAACTACAAGAATAATTATATGGTTTAATTATTTTACAGAATAATTAACTAAACTAGTAAATTGTGGGCTTAGTGTAGATGTGAGGACAAAACAGACAAAAAAAACAAGCACATTCAATTTTAATCTGACAAACTGGAATTGGTCTGGCTGAGTTATAGAGGCAATTTCTTTTCACAGATCCAGAAGTTTGGAGAGTCACATGGTTTATCATTCCAGTTGTTTTTCCATTTCATGGAGCATCACTTCTCCACATTCTTTTCCTTTTAGGAGTTTCTGGCCGTTTTAAAAAATCTAAAGCGCAACTGAAAAATGTGTGAACCTTGTTGTCAGAGGAGTATTCAGAGTCATAGCAGTTCACCGACATTTTCATTTATCAATACAATAGATGCCAACCGGCCCTGACATGATGATTTATACCTTACCTATTTCGTAAGACAAATAAGCCTTTCTTCTTGACAATATTTTGAACTTTGATTAAATAAAGTCAACTCACTACCTAAGGTGATTTGAACGAGGCTGCTGTTAGATCTACTAAATATCATAGCAAAGTTGATGGGATAAAGGCTGTCACCATTAAAATGTAAAAATATCGCCCATGCTTTTTATTTGTAGCCACTACTGTTGCAAAAGTTAACCCCCCTCACAGCAGATGCTTGACTGACAGACCAGATACAGACTCAGTAAACACTAATCCAACATTTAGACTGTAGACATTAAGAGAACAGTTTTCTACAGTGGAAGTATGAGGATGTGGTCACTGAATGACAGCTGAGGCACCAAGACAGACTTCCTCCTTTACAGTGAGAAGCACTCTTCACTTAGAAGGTTGTTTTCTGATTAAATGTTGAGATTAAAACTTGAATTTCTTCACCTACTGTATATGATGAATAAAAAATACAGGGTTGACTGTCTCCTGCCACTCTCCTTCCACCCACCATATTATCCTCAGACTTTGCTCTCTATCCAAGTCACCTGACTGCCAGATCCATCTGCTCACCCCTCTCCTATTCCCTGATCTCTACTGGTTGAATGTTTCCACACTACTGTAATACACTGTTGACTGTGGTTAATCTCACATAGCATGACCAGTCCATGTTCTCACACTGAAACAGCCCTGACGAAAGTCTGAGGAGATTACAGACTCTAAATTAATCTTGAATTAAAAAAACTCTAATCATGGCACAGTTTCATTGTTGTTCATTAATAAAACAATAAAAGTTGTATGAAATGTACAAACAATAATAGTAATAGATTACATTACTGTAAGACTATATAAACATGCTGCTAAACAATAACTTTTAAAAACATTAATTACATTTGTAAGGAGAAACTGTGGGAATCATTTGAGAGAATTTGAGTGCAAATGGCCTCATTTCTGAATGCAACAGACTTATTCTATAGTTTTGACCTCATAAACATTAGTCTATAACTCATAAATTGACCATAGCATAAATTAATTATCCTCTCTCTCTCAGTCCCTCATCTTTATGTTACAATTTATGTCACAAAAAAGAAAAAATAGAAACCACAAACACCAAAAAATTTGTTTACATGTTCTCTACACTTTTCATACAATCAGTGTTGAAACAGAAAATACTACAACAAAATGTCTTTGACAGCAAAATGACAACCAATCTTCTTTTTCAAAACAAATGATCAATAAATTCAATTATTCACACCTGCAGTTATTCAGTGGAGACAAAATTAGAAAAAAAAATTTACAAAATATTGTATGCAGTCCGTTTCTAATCATATCGACCACTCAAAGTGCTTTACACTACAGGTCACATTAGCCCATTGAGGATAAAAGATTGTTGTTATTGTTGGATGGGCTGAAACACTGTACTGAAGTCTGACAACATGTCACAAAGTCTAATACACTGCACTGTAAGAAGGCCAGTGATTATTTACTGTTAAAGCTGTGCTCTAGTGCCACCTGCTGGACTTTAGGTGAAGCAGGTGTTAGACCTCTTGTCAGGACTGTGTTAGCGTGTCCTGACTGTGCTTAATAGGCCATTTTCAGACATTTAATAGAACAGAGTAAATGTTATTAGTGACACTTGTGCTTTACCTACCGTGATAAGCTGAAATGTCTGATATGAAACAGGCCTATTGGCATCTTTCTCTCTTTCCTGAAGGGCTAACTGACATTTTCCAAAACTTTAGCTACAGGTTTATATTGGTGGTCTAAGTATTGAACATGATATGATTGTGTTTTGTCTGCCCATCTATTCACCCCAACTTCTTTCCTATGCAGACTTTGCTGCTCTTTACACCACATCACCTGACTTCTACTGTTATTCTGATGTAGAATAAATCACCAATTCTCAAAGTCCATGTTGTTTCCAAAGCTTTCAAGCACATCTCATGGCCTTCCTCAGAAGATGGTGCTATTGTGCTATTGTGTGCTATTGTGTTACTGCCCCTTTAAGTAAGGTGGATAGTTTTGTGGATTGTAGTGACATCTGGCATCAGCATGACATCACCATGGCACCTATGTTCAGGCTATCACAGAGTTCATTAAAAAAAACAGAAACAAAACAAAAAACAAACAAACAAAAAAACAGGAACATGTTCCCAGAACTGCACTGAGGTAAAAGTACGGTCACTGAGCATTAAGACCTGAATCCCCATCTGCTCTTCAGCCTCCCCAACATCCAGTGATGAGAACCAGATATAGAACTCTTCCTCCCAAACCAGGGACAAAGGTCAACTGGCCTGTTCAGGAGAATCAACTCTAATGGACCACAGTTCATTTGGACCTTGGGAATGAACATTCTCCAGATTTTTAATCTATGCAACAGACTTTGTCTCTGCATTAAACATTCAACTGTTACTTTACCAAGAAAGTAACCTGAAAAAGAACAATGCAGATTGGACTCAGATCCACAGACCTAACCAGGATCTTCTCCTCCTTGTTTATCTTTCTCTGCACCAGAGCTGTGGCCGTAAATTCTGTCACATTCCTGTGTACCCAGATCAACATCTACTCACACTTTCCCTAATGTTTAAAACTATATGAAATCACTGTCTCACCATTCTGTAAAGCAAACCATTTTATTGATCAAATGTTCAGTAATTTGGCAAAAACTGAATCTTCTACAATGTTGCTAAGAAAGTAATATGAGGAATTAATTCAAATATTTGTTATGGAACCATACTGCCATCTACTGACCATGTCTAAGTTTAACTAAAGAAATTGGACATATTTTTTCCCACAGGTATTTGAATCAAATGATTATTCTTCATGTCTTGTAAGGCCACTCATTTATTACTAATGTTGAAAACAATTTATTATTTTGCAGTTTAATCAGTTAATCATCTTAATTGTGTTGAGATTTGCGAGTAATGTGTTTTGATTCACGTTTGTATCAATGCATTGACTTTCTTTAAGTATTAGTGCCACCAACTTTATATCTCGTCTTGTACAATGTCTTAATTGACCATGGTGGAAGGCGAAAATGTGATATGTGTGCTATCTATTTGGAGTCAACACTGCTACACGTTTGAGTAGAAATACATCCATTATCTTCCCGTCACTATATCGTAATTATCTGATTTAATGCAATGATAAATATATATATTGTTGTTGAGAATTAATCGTGGCATTCATACTTGAGATGGCTTTTGTTGTGATGTGGCGCTATATAAATAAAACTGAACTGAAAATTGAATTGAATACTGGGGCACGGCTCATTGATACTGGGGCACGTAAAGGGGGTCTGACTAATAACTTGAACACAATCAGTCACGACAGTGGACCTAGCAACAGAAATGATTTTCTAGTCCCTACTTGTTGTATAATAGCTGATAAACCATGCTGACAAAATATTTTCCTGGGATATGAACTATGTCCTTCAGTGTCACACACACTCTGTGCTGTCTTTTCTTTTACCCCCTGCAATAATAATCTTACAGCAATCCTTGCTGTGCTATGTAGAGGACAAGAGTGTCACAACAGGCTATTGTTAACAAAAATAGGTTCTTTTCCAGTGTTTGAAGAAATTACCATTATTGTTTTTTCAGGTGAGAACAGACTTGATGGTAATGCCATTATGTCAGTTCTTCTTCTGAGGACAACATTAAACTACTTGTATTTGATGAATTTTGTACAATAATATGATGTGATAGTGTTGTCAGAAAAAAAAAAAAAAAAAAAAAAAAATCACATTTAGTGTCCAAATTAGTGTCCAAAGATTATTTTGGACTTTTTAGTCAAGCAAAATTTGACAGTGTTTAACAGTGAGCTTCTTTAATATTTATTCATTATTTAAGCTGGATAGAAATCACATCATAAATAAGATTCTTATTCTCTGCCTTTAAGTACAATATAGAGGATGTTGATGTTGTTCGTTGTCTTTCTGTGTAGATAACCAAAATGCTTAGTCAGCAAATACTGTTAATGTGAAAAGTTACCAGTAAATCAGACAACATGATATGATGATCTCAAATTCATGGTGCTGTGGCAACATGAAGCAACTGTAACCAGCTGATACATTAAACATGTAGGTGTGATATTTCCATTACACAATTAGGCCACTACAATAAAATAGTGGTCAAGTCAGCCTGTTTGTAAACATAATTTAGAGCCAGTCATTTCTTTTTAAGTTATTAAGGCCACACAGACATGAATTAACATACCTACAACCTATTATACATGCTATAATATTATAAGAGACATTTGCACTGAAACTTGTTGCAAAATCTAATAGAAACTATCACTGAAATTCACCAATCCCTGGTGTGATTATTCAGGATCTCAATTATTAACTATACTCTTCAATATTGTCATGTATTATCTCTTCATACACCAACCTCCATCTGTGCTAGTGTACAGGATGTGGTTGCTATGTTAAACAACCATGATTAGAGTTCGTACGGTAGTTTCCTTTCCCCCACTCCAGATTTTGTCGCACCAAGAGTTGACACTCTCTATTCTCTTATTCAGGGGCTTAAAGGAAAAGAAAATGCCAGCATTATTAAAAAAAAAAGATTTATATTTTCTCATTTTGATGAGTAGGATAAGTAGCTTTAATTCAAAAAGTGTGATCTCTACGTGAGCTGGAGGTAACACACAGTTAGTTGCCTCCTAACTTTAATGCTCCTGGTTGTGTCCGAGTCTTCTTCTTGCAAACAAAGGGTTTCATTTTCCACCATGCCTGCAAAAACACATGAGGTTACTACCTATGAAAACACATCAGAAAACATAATTGCTGGTGATGAATGCGAAGAAAAGCTATTGATTGGTAACAGAATGCAGTCTGCTACAAGTAAATATGAGAGACTGGGTGAAAGACAAACCAGTTCCAAGACCTTTGTATCAAAAAAAAGATTGTTGTGAAAACTTTGAATAACAGCATGACTCATGACTAGGGATAGGTAATATAGTATAATTTGCGATTTACCAGGGGAAAAAAATTCCCACAGTAAGAATAAGTCATCCTGCAATAATAACAATAAAGTGTAGTTGATGACATGTGTGTATGTGTGTGACATACGTTGCACACACACAGAGTGGAGGAGTGCCCCACTCAGGGATTTCTGTGGTACTTCAAATTAATTATTTAATTGATACAAGTGATTATGGAAACTGGATAATTGACATTGAAGAAGAAAATGTATTTAGTGTGGATCTGTCACATCTGAAAGATTCACTCCATAAGGTCAGTATTTGCACTGATCCAGGCAAGAACAAATGATAGAAAAAGATTATATTGAATGTTACACATGTTATATATATATAGGTATGGGTGTACAAGGGGGCTGCATATGATTTTTAGCTATGTACTTTTTCCACAAACTTTTTGAAGCCCCCTCGTATGCCAACTATCAATGACATGATGATTTTTACCTTGCCCATTCTGTCAGACAAATTAGCCTTTCTTCATGACAGTCCTCTGAACATTGACTAAATAGAGTAAAAGGTGATTTGAACAAGGTTGATCACACAATGCTGGAATAGCCACACATGCGATAGATATAATACAAACTTGATTGACAAACCAGATACAGACTCAATGAACACTATCTCAGCATTTAGACTGCAGACATTATGAGAGCAGTTTCCCACAGTAGAATTAGGAGGATGTGGTCACTGTGGTGCACATGTATGGACTGAAATATGATCACTAGAAAATGAATTTGAATTAGAGTTGAATTACAGGTTAAATTAGAGCTCGAAACTGTATTTTTAAATTGGAAAATTGGCTAATGCATTAAGAAACTTAATTTGAATTGCATAATTTGTAATTGAATGTAAAATTCAGTTCTCTACACATTTTCACATTCAGTTGTCACATTCAATGTAAATTCTCAAAAATTCAGTTTTCACACATCCGGAACATTGAGGAAGAGCAATTGAGTGCAGAGTGCAGAGCTCCTTTTTGGCCACTCATTGGCATCTGTCACCTACTGTTTGTTTTGTTTTTGACCATTTCCTTCACTCTCATTGAGCCATGAACTTGTAGGTAATGATAATTTATCACTGGGAATTATACATGTTAAACAAACGTTATTTTACCCGCTTCTACTGTGCCTATTATCGGCCCATGTATGCTGACCGCTAACATTAGCCTAGCTAATAGATCAAAGAGTTTTTACCAATGGGGCAGAGTAATGTAAGGTTTTCATAAGCAGCCTCAGTCATGATGAAGATCTTCCACAGGCCAAAGGGGAAATCTGCCATGCTGCAGCCAGTGATGTATGTTTCTCTAGTGATACATATTTCAGCCCACAATATAGACAAGATAGAGTCACCTACTGTGAGAAGTCAACTTCACTCAGAGGATTTTTTTCCTGATTAAATGTTGAGAGTAAAACGTGAATTTCTTCACCTACTGCATATGATGAATAAAAATACAGAAGTGACTGGTGCAGATACACAAAATAAGCAAGCATAGGTAGAGTTGGAGAGGAATTTTCTGATCCATTTTTATCTGGTCTGTTAATATTTCCTTCCCTGCCTCTTGCCCCAGCTCCCCCTGGCTTCAGGATTTGAATATCATACTTACTGGCTATAGGATATTGGATTGGACTCACTGACAGAGTGATAGAGGAGAAATTGAAATGGGTTGATGGGATTCCTGATAACTAGGATCACAAATTTTTTAGTCTCTTGACAAGAAAATGTTTTGAATTTTTAATATATAGTTTTTTGAAGTTTAATTATTCTGTAAAATATTTGTACCAAATAATTATTTTATTCTGAACTGTGAGGAGTGGTGTGAGTAAGGTATGTGATGTCTTCTTTCCCCAGTGCACCAGTGCAGAAATTGTTGTTCTGCCTAAATAACAGCTAGCATGCTTTTCTGCATTGCAAAGTGGATTTAATCCAGAAAATGTCCTTTTGTTTTATTTCAATATTTTTGCTTTGTTAATGTTTTAGTATCTTGTGTAATCTCATGCACCTTTATTTTACAGGTAAACCACTTGCTCTATTTTACTATCTGACCAACATAAATCATACTTAACATGCATGCACAGGCTGTGATCTTATATAGTACCAACATAACCTCACAAGTGACTTGGGTGCTTGGGTGGCATAAACCATGTTCAGTGTTCAGTTATTTTTATTACAAATGCAGCTATAGCAGTTTTGTTAGCAGTCGACAAACTGTAGCTGCTTGTATGTTCCAGTTACTGACTTATGCAGGTGCTACGTGTACATATTGTTGACACTGCACACACACATTTGCAAATGTGATAGTACGAAGCTTTCCACATTTGGCATGCCGAGAGGTTAAGAAACAACTGTGGTCAGCCACCTTACTTGTGCAAGTATTACATGTATACAATGATGCAGACACAGCACAAATGCATTTGTAAATTCGATGGCATGCTGTTTTCCACAAACTCCTGTGATGTGTAGTACATTTGACACACACACACACACACACACACACACACACTGTCTCATATAATTGACACTAAGAAAGAATATATATGTGTGCATGTGTGTGTGTGTGCGTGTGTGTGTGTGTGTGTGTGTGACAGGTCCACATTTAAATACATTTTCTTTCTTTCTCAATGTCAATTATAAGGGTCAGTTCCACAGTCACTAGTATTAATTAAATGTTAAATGTATGATGTTAACTTATTAATCACAATATGTCAGCAGTCATGCTGTTATTAAAAGTTCTCACAACAATCTTTTTTTGATACAAAGCTCCTCATGGAACTGTTTTTGTCTTTCACTCAGTTACTCGTGTTCACTCGTAGCACACTGTATTCTGTTACCAATCAACAGCTTTCCTTTGCATTCACCATCAGCAGAGACACGACTATACAATATTAACAGTCGTAGTAGTAATTATGCTTTCAAATAAAGAATGCATTGAGCTACATTAAACATTTACTATGCAGATTTTTTTTTTATTTTATTTTCCTTTAATCCCCTGAATAAGAGAATAGAGAGTGTTAGCTCTTGGTGTGACAAAATCTGGAGTGGGTGAAAGGAAACTACCATACGAACGAACATTTATCAACTCTAATCATGGTTGTTCAACATAACAACCACATCCTGTACACCAGCACAGATAGTGTAGAGACAGATGAAGTTTGATGAGGTGCAGACTTTAATGATCTTATCTAGAAATATTCTGTGCTTAGTTGAACCATCATTATGCCACATGAACCACATGCACAGCACAACTGCATCTTATGTTCCCCCATATCTAATTGTTTATTAACGTACAACAACTATAACTCCTCTTGCCGATGACTATAAGTGGAGGTTGGTGTATGAAGAGATAATACATGACAATATGGAAGAGTATAGTTGATAATTGAGATCCTGAATAATCACACCAGGGATTGGTGAATTTCAGTGATAGTTTCTATTACAATTTGTTCATCATCATTTTGTTCAGTTTGTTTTATTTTGAACATGGTAGGTTAAAAAAAAAGTGCAGTGCCATACATGGAACAAATTGTTAAAATAATGCAACAAGTTTCAGTGTAAATGTATTTTACCCTGAGTTTTGTGACCCAGAGATCAGTTTGTGTGCTGATGTGCTGCTGTAGGAGACACCCAACTGATCATACAGGTCAGTGTCTATACTAATCTGCTTTATGCAGAACATGTTTGTTGCAGATAATGATAATTTATTGTTTTGTAGCACAAAGGCTCTTATAATATTATAGCATTTATAATACGTTGATACTATTACAGCAGTATGTGTATGTCAGTTCATGTCTGAGTGGCTTAAAAAAAAACTTTTTCTAAAAGAAATGACTGACTTTGAATGATGTTTACAAACGGGCTGACATAACTATGATGTTATTGTAGTGGCCCAATCATAATGGTAATATCACACAGTTCGTTCATGTTACCTTAGCACCATGAATTTGGGGAATGAGCATAGGGTTAGTGTGACATTAAAGGACATGGTTCTCCAACAAATATTTAGTCAGCATGGTCTGTTAACTATGATGGCAATGCTTTTGTAACCTTAACTATGACCACAATCTCACTAATTTTAATTAGTAAGTTTTATTATTAGAACCATACCGTTCACATAAGACATTTATATGCAAATATTGAAACTTTTGTAACTGTGATTACTTCTCTGACTCTTTTGTGTTCAAAATCACTTTTGTATGAGTAAACTGTATCCATTTTATGAAAGGTAATGAATTAATTTTGTATTTAAATGAACAGGACACTGTTGTATTTACACCCAACAGTGGGCATCTGATTATGTTAAATACTGTACTATACTGTGCAAGATTTATACTTTTGCAGTTTAAACACAAACATTTACAAATTACAACAGCTGCAATATAAATGTTTCGCATCACAATCACAAACAAATGATGAATGTATAGAAAACACTGCTCTCTATTTTCAATCTATATATAATCTGTACAGGAAACTAGACAGATAGCAGGGTCGAAATGAAAAAAGTGGGAGTGACAAGCTGCTGAATGTGTAAGGACAAGAAGTGCGTTCTCAGAAAACCCTTTCATATGCTGTTGAGTACAATATTCTGAGGTTTGTCTTTAAAGTGGAATCAGAGGTGACGATGGATAACAGGAACCAACAAGATGCTTCAGCCAAGAGTAAGTAACTTTGTGTTTGGAAAAAGAGTTTTCTGTTTCAAAGAACACATCAGGCCTGGCTGCCTAAGAATAATAATGATGTTGCATGTGTGTGTGTGATATCTGCACACAGTGAGAAAACTCTACAGACTGGCTGGTGTGAGCCTTGGACTCCTGTTTGTTCTACAAGCTGCTTTGAACATTTACCTGAGTGTCGCTCTCTGTGAGTTGTCTTAAATTTTTTTTAAATTCTTCAACTTTTTTGCAACTTCATGGTGCAGTAAGTGATTGGAGAGTATTTTTTAGAGTCAGAAAATAATGGGGCTTCACAGTGGTGAGTATGTAAATCTTTTTGCTCACACAGATGCAAGGACGCCAGATTATCAGGCCATGATCAAAAACCTGACTGAAGAGAGAGACGAGTTGAAGAGGAAGCTGAATATTTTTGGTGAGTATGAGGTGAACACTAAAAAAATAAAAGGAAATTCACAAATTCATGATGCTTTAGACTAGGGTTGGATAGGATTTTAAGATTAAGTCAGAAGGGTCCTTCATTGCGTGTTGAGAGAAAGGGTGGTTGACGTGCTGCGGTAAGCGTGTTTTGTCACTTCTGGTTACCTATGTCTTGAGATTATTGTTTCTTACCTGTCTGTCTCGGATTAGATAATTTCTCTCTTACCAACACAACATCTGAGTCTCTATCACCAATTTAATTTGCACATTCACAGTAACAGTAGTTGATAATTCACCCACAACTCTCCTCTCCTGTGCGACTCTTGATAATGGTATGTGTAATAAATGTAGTTTGCTGTACATGAGGTGAGGCTTAGCAAATTAGAGTCCCGGCTCTGCACCATGGAATCAAATTCAGCAGCTAATGCACCGGTAGCCGGTGCAGAGCAGTCTAGTTTAGCTCCTGTTCCCAAGCAGCCGAGAAAGCAGGCTGGCTGGGTGACTGTTTGTAAGGACAGGCATAGTCGTAAGCAAAAGCCCACTGCTGATCACCACCCAGTTCACATTTCTAACAGATACTGTAGTATAATTTTTCAACAGATATGTGATAAGCAGAGAAAA
The DNA here is from genome assembly GCF_001640805.2 of Lates calcarifer. Taxonomy (NCBI): domain Eukaryota; kingdom Metazoa; phylum Chordata; class Actinopteri; family Centropomidae; genus Lates; species Lates calcarifer. Next base: position 19,178,927 of record NC_066837.1, on the reverse strand, counting down.
TGATGAGGAAATATATTGAATTAACCTCTGACAACTGAACAATGCTGCAAATGAACAGAATTAAGAATATGCTGTGTGAGATTGATATATTATTACTCATCATGTGATTTGGACAATAATAATGGTGTATGTTAAAAGTCACCGTATGAAATAGTTGTTAGTGCTCACGCATGCAATGTATATCATGTATGTAATAAGCATATGTATGTGTGGAGAAAAACATATAATTAAAAAAAATACTGCTGAAGAATTGGGAAATAATGGTGTAAAATACAGGGATAGAGGGACTGTGTTAAAGAAAAGAAGGTTGGGACATGTCCAGACAGGATTTTAGGGACTATCCAGCAACAGTAAAATTTTTTGGGAAAGAGCTAATGGTGTAATTTGATAAGATGGCAAAGGGTAGCCAATAAGCGTAAACAATGTTCTAATGGTGTAATGTTGAAAGCCAATGAAATGATCAAATAGGTGTGGAAAACCTCAGCGCAGAGAGGTATATAAGGTTGAAAAGGTTCATTTTAGATCATGTTTCTGGGGTTGCTTGAGTGCACATCAGAAAGCTCTTGGGTTCTTTGTTGACAAATAAACTACTGCCTTGAACTCTGACTTTTCCTGACGACTTTTTGAAGACCTATATGTAATTTTTGAGACCCAACAATACTCCCCTCTTAGCTAGCCAACTCTGGTGACTGGAGACTCCATCTTGTGGAATGTGAAAATAGTGACTCCACCAACCATAGTCAAATGTATTCCTGGGGCCAAAGCGGGCAACATAGAATCATATTTAAAACTGCTGACTAAAGATAAGCGCAAATATGGTAAAATTGTTATTCACGTCGGCGCTAATGACACCTGACTACGCCAGTCGGAGGTCACAAAAGTGGAATCGGTGTGTAAATTTGCAAAGTCAACATCAGACACCGTAGTTTTCTCTGGTCCTCTGCCCAATCTGACCAGTGATGACATGTATAGCCGCGTGCCTTCTTGGGGGAGACCTGGTCTGATTAGGAGAGATGGCATTCATCCCAGTTTATTAGGAAGCCAAAGCCCTGATAATTAAGAGTTCAGACCAGGGGGAGTTGCAGTCTCACATGCATCTCTGTAAATTTTAAATAAATAAGTAAACAGCTTCCTGAAGTTTTATAAAGTAAATAAAATAAAATAAAATAAAATAAAATTTGCACAGAAATGTGAGTCTCAAATAAGCAGCACCAGATTGTGGTGCAAAAATCAGAGTTGTTCAACGTGCTCTCCAGTGAGACGGCTTCTCTTGCTCTCATAAACTACAGAGACTTTGACGAAGACGTGCTCACTTGGGACTGATGAGGGTGGTGCACAAAGAAACTTTCTTGCTTGTTTGGCAAGTAGCTTGAAGCGCCCCTCTTTCTGTCTCCACCACTGGAGTGGGTCTCCTTTCCGCCTGTCGATCAATGGGTCCATGAGGTACAGATGTAGCTCATCCTCAACGCAGCTACTGGCCAGCAGTTCACCAGTGTGGGGTGCCAGCAGAGAACTGAAAATCTCATCAACACGGCTGCAGAAGGATGTGTGTTCTCTCCGTTGCCTTGTGTTTCCGTCATTCTTGTGTGTCCCAGATGCAGCAGCCTGCTCCTCCATACTGGCTCCTTCTGTGGCAGCATGCTCCCTTTCGAGTGGTCTCTGTGTGGCAGCGTCCTCTTCCTCTTTCAACCATCCTTGCTCAATGTCGTGGCAGAGGAGAATGCATAACTCTTATAACGAGGATCTAACAGACAGGCCAGCACCACAGTTTTTGTGTCTTCTACTTTTGAGAAACGCTTGTCCAGGCTCTCCCTCATGGCTTGCCTGAGTTCTGATGATGGGAGTTCAGCAAGCCTGATTCCCTTCACAATATTTGCTCCGCTGTCTCGAAGCACTAGTGCTACACGGTCTTTGCTTATCTTCCAGTCCTCAAGCATACTGAGGAATGTCTCTTTCAGGTATTTCCCAGTGTGGGACCCATGCATCGCTCTTGTATTTAAGACGACCTGCTTTCTTGTCCATTCAGCGTCAATGAAATGGCATGTCAGGCTCAATATTATCAGCAACCTTTTTTCAAAGTGATTAAACCGTTAAATACACTAAATAGCCTACAGCATCTTCGCTTTAATAATCAGCGTTTATCATAGGATCAGACAGCTGCTGCTAACGTATTGGGCCTCACAGTAACGTTAGTAGTCATGAGTTGTAGAGTGTCTCATGTGGCTTCCATACAAATACACACTATTCTCTACCATAACAGACATACTCCCCATTGCTACAGTCTGCTGAGCGTCTAGAGCCAGAGGAGATCCTGGAGAAGGCAGTGGCAAAGCAGTTGTGTGACTTTCTACAAGATAATAGTTTGGCAGATGGCTGCCCACCCTGAGTCCGGTTCTGCTCAAGGTTTCTGCCTCTTAAAAGGAAGTTTTTCCTTGCCACTGTCGCCCAGTGCTTGCTTTTGGTGGGATTTGTTGGGGCACTCTGTGCAAACACCATATTTTATAGAGTATGGTCTAGACCTGCTCTGTATGAAAAGTGTCTCAAGATGACTTTTGTTGTGATTCGGTGCTATACAAGGGGGCTTCAAAAAGTAAGTGGAAAAAGTACATAGCTAAAAATCATATGCAGGAATTTTGATCTCAATGCACCTGTACATTCTCGTACTAATGTGTCATAACATGTTCTAACATGAACTCTTAAATGCATATTACAAAGCAAAACATAACTTAAACCGTTTTTTCCAACTGTCCTTTTCCAACTTTTTGAAGCTCCCTCGTATAAATAAAATTGAATTGAAAGATAATGGAACTTTACAGTTGTGAATCATGATTCATAGTGTTTGCCTTAAGCTGTGACCCAGATAGCAACTTTATGTCTGCAGTGTCTCCACTATATACATTTTATAGCAGCAGCCAACCACGGGACAGTTATTGCTGCTGCTGCAATAGCCTGCTATAAATTTGCAAAATGCTTGGTTGAGCCGAAGGGGCGAGAAAGAAGGATGAAACAAAGAGAGCAAATAGTAGCTAATGTTAAGTCAGGTTTGTATTTCCTACTGGGACAAATCCCACAGAGTTTTTATCAGCTGTGTCTGTCACTACCGGATCTCTGTACCTGTCAGTCCTCTGTCATTTGGGGCTGTGTCTGTTGGGGCGTCTTCTTCAGTAACTCTTTCGCTTTCATTAACATTTTCTGTCATCATTTTTTCTTTTATCTCGCTCCAACTCCTGATATACTGCTGCACGTGGCTGCAGTACCCAAAACATTAGCATGTGTTTAATCTTGTGCTCTGTGCTGTTATCATTGGCTTTTCATATTATCTGTCAGATCATAGATGAAATGTCTATCAACATTGTTATCGACCATGTTATATATGTCTATCGAGGAAAGGTTCTATCACAATATATATCAATATCATTTTATCACCCAGCCCTATGTGAACACAAAAAAATAAAAGGAAGTTCACAAATTCATGATGCTTTAGGGGTTGGATAGGATTTCAGAAGATAATGGGGCTTTACAGTTGTGAGTCATGATTCATAGTGTTTGCCTTTAAAATAAAAGCAAAGTCTATTCACGTTTTGGCCTGTAAATGGGTTTGTGTGTTAGTTTTCTAGTTGTGTGAGTGGAGGAGCCTAGAACATAATAAAACAGACTAAAAATACACATAGTGCATATAGGCTAAAGGCCAAAGGTGAAATTAACATAAGTGTGGCTAGCTTTTCCCATGATACTCTAACCTCGCTGATGACTCCGGAAACAAAAGGGAATGTGTACATCTTTTTGTTCACACAGATGCAAAGACACAAGATTCAGAGGCAATGATAAAAAAACTGACTGAGGAGAGAGACAAGTTGAAGAGGGAGCTGAATATTTTTGGTGAGTATGAGGTGAACACTAAAAAAATTAAAGGAAATTCACAAATTCATGATGCTTTAGATTAGGGTTGGATAGGATTTTAAGATTAAGTCAGAAGATAATGGGGCTTTACAGTTGTGAGTCATGATTCATAGTGTTTGCCTTTAAAATAAAAGCAAAGTTTATTCACGTTTTGGCCTGTAAATGGGTTTGTGTGTTAGTTTTCTAGTTGTGTGAGTGGAGGAGCCTAGAACATAATAAAACAGACTAAAAATACACATAGTGCATATAGGCTAAAGGCCAAAGGTGAAATTAACATTAGTGTGGCTAGCTTTTCCCATGATACTCTAACCTCACTGTTGACTCCAGAAACAAAAGGGAATGTGTACATCTTTTTGTTCACACAGATGCAAAGACACAAGATTCAGAGGCAATGATAAAAAAACTGACTGAGGAGAGAGACAAGTTGAAGAGGGAGCTGAATATTTCTGGTGAGTATAAGGTGAACAGTAAGAAAAAATAAAAAAAAGAATTTCACAAATTCAAGACAAAGTCAGAAAATAATTGGGATTTCCAGTTGTGAATCATGTTTCATAGTGTGATGACCCCATAACCTTTTCATCTTTGTTTGGTGTTCTTTCCCCTTCCTCTTTAGAAGGCAGTGCTGATGGGTCAGGTGACTGGAATGGGCACCTGAGTTCACTCAGATCCTGATTGCTATAAAAGAAGACTGGAGCTATCAACTCTCTCTCTCCAACCATCAGGATGGCCCTTTGGGTGGGTGGGGGGTCGTTAAGACTTTAGTTTTATGCTCATGCCAACACATTCTTTCCACTCATTCAAACACACCACATTACTGATTTTACTGACTTACATTACTTTAAGTAAACTTTGATTTTGACTTGTCATTGATTAAATAAATTTAAGAATAAACGTTGATTGTTTGTGTGGTCTACATATACCATCTTAACTTTCAGATTTTCAACTATATGTCATCACAACTAGCAAATGAACTTGTAGTTAGTTGTCTGGATATGAATTTATTAAGTATGGTGAGTATGAGGTCAACACACACATGCATAAAAAATCCAACTCATTTTATTTATTTTTATTGTTGTTTTGACTTGTTTTGTTTTTACTAAGAAGGTTTTCTTAACAGTTAACTACATCCAGCAAAGATGGGTGTATTTCAAACACAGTTTCTACTACATTTCTTCTACAACAAAATCTTGGCCAAACAGTAGAAATGACTGCCTGCAAAGAGGTGCAGACCTGGTGATTATCAACAGCAAAGAGGAACAGGTGTGTGTGAGAGAGACATCTCTCTGTGAGAGATATGAAAGAAAAAGAATAAAATCAAAAATACATTTTAGTTTAATAAATAAATAAATAAATGAGAATCTTTAGCTTTATTCTCAGCATCCGACCACGTCATTGCTGACAACTGACTTCTGGCCGATTGACAGTATTGTGAGTACCTGTGTATATATTGTAAATTCTATTGTTTTGACCTGCGATTACAGACATCATTGTTACACTTCTGGGTTATCCAGTTTTCATTTGTTTTGAGTGGATCTGTGGTAAAACCTTGAGCAGAACTTTCTTTCACCTGTATGAAACTGGATTGAACTGGACTGTATTTTGGGTTGTGCGGAAGTCAAACGGACTCTGTACCAAGTGGACTGAACTCGGGAACTATGGAGCTCACACACACGTACACACACACCATTACTGCTTACCTGCTGGGTTGATTGATTAGATTCCTTTCAAACTGAGTGGTGGTCTATCTGTGGTTGCAGTGCTGGTTCTTTTGAGTGTTGAATAATGCATTACTGTTTATTTGTTTTGTATGGTTTGACTATTCTAATCTGTCAGACTGGACTCTGATTGGCACTCCTCTTCATCTGAGTCAAACCTGCAACAAGCTGTTCCATCAACTGGGGGAATTTGTATTGGGAGTAATAATAATAATAATAATAATAATAATAATAATAATAATAATAATAATAATAATAATAATAATAATATTCAGTAACTTCACTCTTATATAGTGTAGTGAATACTGAATATTATTTCAAATAAAATAATCAAAAATGATGAAAAAGCACATTTTTCTAACTAATTTGTTGTGGTATAACCACCAGGAGATCATTAATGTGTGAAGTGGGTTTGGTGACACTACAATGTTTAAGACTGAAGTTGGATGAATATTTTGTCTCTGTGGTATTGCACTTTGTAGACGGTCCCAGCATGTTTATCTCACAGCTGCTCAGAGAGACTAAAGTTATTTCTATTATTAAATTCTAATCATGAAGCCACAAACAATGAAGGTTAAAAACCTGTGAGGTTTTAATTTAATACTTGAGTGTGCTTAGTTTGATATGTATATATATATTTAAATACAAAGTCAAACCCAGACTTTTTTCTAAAGTAGATGTAATACATTTATTCATAACAAATTGTGATTTTGAACACAAAATAGTCAGCAAAAATAGATTTACAGTATATCTAGAAATTTCAGCATGTTAGTGTTTCACTCCAAACAATGACCTGCCGCCTGTCGCAGCCACCAAAAACAGTGGCTTACATAAAAAAGGGTGGTGTCAACTTTTTCAAAGAATTCACCAAAAGCCTGTCCATATTCACTCCAAATGGCATAAAATACTCCAGTCAGTGACTCTGCGGTTAAAAATTTGGACCTGAAATTTTGACATTTTTTCACTCGTTGACGATGACCTGCCGCCTGTCACAGTCACCAAAAACAGTGGTGTCAACTTTTTCAACGAATTCACCAAAAGCCTGTCCAAATCCACGACATGACATAAAACATGCCCTTGAGTGACTCTGAGGTTAATATTTTCCATCACTAATACTGCATATGTAGTCTACAATTACAACAACCTCACATTACATTGTCTTTCAGGACAATAACGCCCCCTACCCCCATTCAAATGATTATTCAAATCCATAGCACCATCTTCTTTGCTGCGGTGTCCTGGGATGCAAGCATCAAGGCAAAGGACGCCAACAGACTGAACAAACTGATCAAAAAGGCAGGGTCTGTGGTTGGCTCAAAACTTGTCACCTTGGAGGAGGTGGTGGAGGAGAGGATGCTGGCAAAGCTGCTGGCAAAGCTGCTGGCAAAGCTGCTGGCAATCATGGATAATCCCTCTCACCCCTTCCACTACACACTGGACAAGCTGAAGAGCAGCTTCAGCAACAGACTAATGCTGCCTGCCTACCTGCTCTAAGGAACGATACAGGAAATCGTTCCTACCTATTGCAATAAGACTTTACAACTCATCTGCCTCTGTGAGAGCCACAATTACACAACTGGACTAAATCTACATGTCACCCTGTGCACTGTCATGCATCCCTTTGCACTTTTCTATTTACATATTCATAGCATATTATTTATAGTGTATATATCTGTCTAGCCAAGTATTTATCAGGCATATTATACCTTTGTTAATATTCTATTTTTTACTGTCAATATTCTATTTTTTTACTGTTGTATTTATATTGCATTAATATATGGACTGCTGTAACAACCGAATTTCCCTTCGGGGATGAATAAAGTCATCTATCTATCTATCTATCTATCTATCTATCTATCTATCTATAATATGCAACACTAATGATGTTAAATTCTGAGTTTGACTGTGAGAACAAAATTACAAATTAAAATAACTGAAACTGGAAATGGAAAATGTGGAATTTAAAAAACAGCATCCTTTGGTCCACACTCTCTACCATCCATTACATACTTTTTTTTGGGGGGGGGGAATATTGACGGCCTTTAGACAACCCCATCCTACGGAGTCAGTGTCTCTCAGTTGTTATGCCAATATTTATTGGTTCTTCCACCTGTGGGGCGGTACTTAGGTAGAATAACACAGAGTTAACCATGAACATAATCTGCTCGAGGCACTTTAGAAATGCAGTGCATATTACCATGGCAGCAGTACCTGGGTAAAACCTATTCACATTTTGTAGTACAGGTTAATCAGGAAGTTACACCTGACGTCACTAAGTTACTCCTGAAGTTACCCTGATAAGCCAGTAACCTCACTTTGTAGTACAGACGTCTGTACTACAAGGCGAGGTTATTGTCTTTCCACCTTTAAGTTTGCCAGAATATTATGTGATGTTGTGTTCCAGTGCACTTCTTGTTTGCCTGTGTTTGCACTCCTGCCCCTGTCGTGGACTTCTTGCTTATTGTTTCTTCTCTTTTGGATTTATGTGCATTTGGGACCTTTCCTAACCAGATCAATAAGTCAGTTGGAGAAATGTTGTTAAAACACAAGTGATGCATCTGTCCAGTCGTACTAAGGTAGACAACGAGCTACAACATCATTTTCACTCACAGGCGCCATCCTTTTAGCTGGAGAAAGAACACTGGTATCTATGAGGAGGTGGTTGTGAGATGAGTGTGCAGGAACCAAATACCAAAAAGAGATACTACAGAGATATTCAATAACTTCACTCTTATACATTGTAGTGTCACCAAATTACTTCATACATCACTGGTGTCCTGGTGGTTAAACTTGGATTTTAAATTAAAATATTCCTCTCAAAAACTTTACTGCTGCACATGAAGACTATTTCCTTTTTGTCTGCAGATCAGGTAGATGATCTATTCAGCAAGTGTCACATAAACCTGAGGCTGAGCAAAATGCAGATCTATCAAATGTCTGTTGTTCCAACCTCTCAGTTGTGATGATTTGCTGCACTTTTTTGTCTCATGCAATGATAAAGTCAGTATTGTAATATTTGTATATTAAGTGTTGCTCTTACAAAACAGGTTCATAGCATCACCTGACATTTACAGACCAAGAGATTTATTGATTAATATAGAAAATAATCATGATTAATAATCATCAGAATAACTGATGTTGAAAATAATTATTGACCATAACCATAATATTTACAAGCTGTTCTTAAACTTGTTAACAAAGTAATTTAAATTCTAATCAAAATAGCACAATCACTGAAAGTGAACAACCTGTGAAGTTTTAGTTTAGAACATGAGTGTGCTTAGTTTAAATCTGATTCCATAATCTTCACAGTATCATAATGAGAGGACCTCTATGGTGTGTGTAAGACAGACTTGTTTATTCAAACACAAAATCAAACCCAGGCTGTTTCATAAAGTGGATGTAATGCATTATTTATAACAAATTGTGAACTTGAACACAAAATAGTCAGAACAGCAACAATAGACTTACAGAAGCTACAGTATATAAATGAAAACATATGGCACTGCTGATATAGTACCTGTATCTCTTACACCCCATGCTATTTAAAAACCAAATCCAGCATTAACAATATTTAACAAAATTAATGCAGCTAAGTGGAGTTAAGCCATCACTAATTTTATTCTTTGTAGCTTCACTATTATAACGGTAACATCAAAATGTCTCCTATGAAAAAGGCTTGTCAAGGCACAACAGTTTGTTTGTATCTGTGCAGTTCAATTAATCATTTTTTCACAGATCCAGAGGTTTTGTAACGCACATGATTCATCATTCCAGCTGTTTTCCTTGTCATAGAGCTTTATTTCTCCACAGTCTTCATTGTTGTGATTGTTGGGCTCCCCAGTGTCCCAGTAGCTGAAACCAAATGAGAATTAGCTTTTAACTGAAACACAAATATGCATTTAATAGACAGCAACATGGAACCAGATTAAACATTAATATTAAATATGCTTATTCTTGTACTGATATTTTACTAATGTAGCTTTAGTGTGTTAGCATTGTGAGAGTTGTTTTACATTTCTGGTAATCAAGGTCAACACCAGCAGCAGTAGAAAGGCCAGATGTCCAGCAAACATTCAGTCACAAATACAAACTCACTGGTTATGACTTATAGGCAGTATTGGGCAGTAACACATTGTTGGCTGTAAATCCCTTAGTCTCTACCAAAAGAGGAGAAATTTGCCTCCTGGCCTCTCCAAAGTTACATATTTGTACATTTGTATATATTGTTTTAGCTGCTAGCTATAGATACCTTTGCCTGGCCTCGGTTTGTAAACCCACAGTCAGGAATCACCTGTCAAAGTATGGATGTTGTCACAGGGTTCTTTCTTAACCCTCCCAAAAATCCAAAAAATGGTGGAGGTAAGAGGGAAAATCCCAGGAAAAACTCACAGGCGTAGTCAGAATAATAATCTGCTGTGCTGATTTCTTTATTTGCCGGCTTCCCAAAGTGCAAACAGTGATAAATTTTTACAGTGTGAAAAACTACTTTTGAAAAGAGGAAAACAAACAAACAAACAATGTAAAAACTACAAGAAAAACATTCAAACCCAGTAGAGTTCTTCATTAACTCCTACTCATGTCAGTACTTGCTACCTCCTCTGCAACAAAACTGGGCCTTCCCTGGGCCACAGCAGCCCCTATAAACCCATAGCCCCTCCCTCCAGGCTCAAGAATAAATAGAAAAAATACATTTTCTCACTAACAACGCCTCTAAAGGCTCCACAACACAAATATAAACTAAACAAAAAATAACTGTATTTTCATAAGTACAGTTCTTTGCATCCACAATGCATTGACAGGAAAATCACAAATAAAATAAATGACCAAAAATATATATTTCAAATTGGTCACATGACCCAGAAACCCCATGAGAACATGGCATATAATAGCGGCAAATGTTATGCCCCCGTTTTGCCGCATCATGCTCCGCAACCGGAACGACTGATATGCCACTGGTGACTGAATGACTGAAAAGTTTGTTAACTGAGGGAAACGGGATGAATCGGAAGTTTATGTGTGTGCGTGTATGTGTGTCTGTGCGCTGGTATGTGTGTGCTGCCCGCCGTCAGTGATGGAGCCGCTCCGTCACATCATCCCCCTCTTCCTGAGGGTTGGCGATGTGCGGCAACCTGGAGAGGTAACCACATTGGTCTTGTGTGATCTGTGGTGGACTCTAAACCTGAATGGCTGAAGAGAGAGGTACCATCAGGTGAGGCAGCTGTTGTGGTCCTTCATGGAGTTGATCCAGGTGAGAGCTCTGTGGTCAATCTCCAGATCAAACTCCCGTCCAAGCAGGTATTATCGTAGGCTCTCCAGTGCCCATTTCATGGCCAGGCCTTCTTTTTCCACTGTAGAATACCTGGTCTCATGTGGCTGCAACTTACGACTCAGGTAAAGGATGGGGCGTTCCTCTCCAGAATCCCCTTGGGCTAGGACCGCTCCAAGGCCAACAGCCAACGCATCTACCTGTACCAGGAATTTCCTGCATGCTTTAGAGCAGCAGAAGACCTTTTCACAATCATCTGACCAGATAACTGGGTTGCTCTGGCCCTTGCTGGTCAGCGCGGTGAGTGGCACTGCAATAGTGGCAAACTGGGGCACAAACCTTCTGTACCAACCAGCCAACCCCAGGAAGGACCGTACCTCCTTCTTGGTGTGAGGTCGAGGGCAGTTTAGGATAGCCTCCAACTTATCCACTTGCGGCCACACCTCCCCTCGCCCAAGCTGATAGCCCAGGTAGCGTGTCTCCTGCTGTGCCCACTCACACTTGGAGGGGTTGAGAGTCAGTCCAGCTTTTTGAATCTTTTCCAGGACCAGGGACAAGTGATGAATGTGTTCCACCCAGGTGTGGCTGAAAATCACCACATCATCCAGGTAAGCTGTGCAGCAGTGGTCGCATCCCTGAAGGACCCTGTCCATTAGCTTCTGGAAGGTGGCTGGAGCACCATGTAGGCCAAACGGCTTCACAGTAAACTGGAAGAGCCCAGCTGGTGTTCTGATGGCTGTGTTGGGCCGGCACGTCTCCTGCAGGGGGACCTGCCAGTACCCCTTACACAGATCGAGGGTGGTGATGTATTTGGCAGCTCAGATCTTCTCAAGCAGGTCATCGATTCTGGGCATGGGGTAGACATCAAACTCTGAGATGGAGTTGAGTTTCCAGAAATCGATACATATTTGGAGTGAGCCATCCTTCTTAAAAACAATGACCAGTGGGCTACGCCATTCAGAAGTGGAAGGTTCAATCACTTCAAGTCTCAACATCTCCTCCACCTCCTGATGAAGTTTCTCCACCAGCTGCTGCGGGACACGGTAGGGACACTGGCTGATTGGTCAGCCATCTTTTAAGCAAATAACATGCTCAGTGTATTTTCCCTGGACTGGCCGCAAAAAGGGGAGAGGTCTCCTGAAAGACATGGAGGAGCTGTGCAGCTTGCTCTGGTGTAAGATGGGCCAACATAGGGGGAGCAGTTCTAGTCAGAGCCTCCAGTTCCATTTCCACTTCTTCCTCAGGGTCCACCTTCCAATGCCTGTGCTGGAGCCAGGATGGGGTCCTCCTTCCATTCTTTCAGCAAATTGATATGGTAGATCTGCTTTGGTTTCTTCTTTTCTGGGTGTATACCTTCATAAGTCACTGGCCCCATTTTGCGGTTGATGGTGTACGGCCCCTGCCACTTTGCCAAGAGTTTGTTGCTGGAGGAAGGAAGAAGTAACAGCACTTTTTGGCAAGACTGGAATTTGCGATGCCTTGCCTGTTGATCATACCAGGTCTTCCGGCTTTTTTGTGCTTCTTGCATGGAGCCGCTCCGTCACAGATGTACTGAATAAATACATAATTTACTCTGAAGAAAGGTGCAGTACTGTTTTCAGTTTAGCCTTAAAATATAGTGTGATACTCACTATATCAGAAACACTTCTGATGTGATAACTCTTGCAGACACGTGTCTGTGCTGTCATCCTTATAAGCAGTTCTTCCATAGACCTAGTTTTGTACTGAACTCAGTGTAACAACTTAAACCAGCAACAGACTGAACTTATTACTGAATTTATCAGTGAACTGATGATGCATTCACTGAACTGATGCATTCACTGAACTGAACTGCATTTGAGCAGTGATGTGATGGTGCACAATTTCTTATTTGTTCACTTATTGGAGTGTGTCTGAGTAGCAGTGTATTCAGTGCTGCTACTAGTGATTGGAAAATTTAAGGAGACTATCTTTCTATTCAGTAACATTGCTATACTTTAGCAATACTGCTGATTACTATCAATTTAAACAAAAATCTATTTCATGAACCTTGTGCTCAGCAAAGTCCCATCCACCCATCTCCACGTCCCCTCTGTCTCTCTGTCAGTCAGTCCAATCCATGTGCGCTGTTTGAATCGTCTCATGAATTCCTTGTTTACCAAAAGAGAAACAGACAATAATCAACATAACTAAAATGTAATTTGATTTTATTCTTTTTCTTTCATATCTCTCACAGAGAGATGTCACTCTCACACACACCTGTTCCTCTTTGCTGTTGATAATCACCAGGTCTGCACCTCTTTGCAGGCAGTCATTTCTACTGTTTGGCCAAGATTTTGTTGTAGAAGAAATGTAGTAGAAACTGTGTTTGAAATACACCCATCTTTGCTGGATGTAGTTATCTGTTGAATTTAAAAAATCTCAGTAAAAACAAAAACTAATGAGTTGGATTTTTTTTTCTTTCATTTTGTTAGTGTTCACCTTGTACTCACCAAAAATATTCAGCTTCCTCTTCAGCTCCTCTCTCTCTTCAGTCAGGTTTTTGATCATGGCCTTAAAATGTGCTGTCCTTGCATCTGTGTGAGCAAAAAAAATTCTGCATTTTTAAAAAATTGATTAAATTTTTCTTCATTTAGGTATGGGAAAAGATGATTTCATCTGCAGCTCAGCAGCTTGATAATGACTCAGCATACTGTAGTATTTCATACTACCTCCATTGTCTGACAACAGAGACAAAAAATACAGAACTGGAACATGTCCGAGGCTACGCTAATAATCCCATGCTAATTGAACAGTGATGGTTTATAAGGATGCAACAAAGATAAGATGCCCTTTATATTCTTTTTCCTCATAAGAACTAATTTCAGTAAGTTTCAGGTGTCCACTCATTCTTGCTAAATTCATAACCATACAACTAACTGCAAGTTTACGACTAATGAACATTATACTCACCAGAAATATTCAGCTTCCTCTTCATCTCATCGCTCTCTTCAGTCAGGTTTTTGATCATGGTCTCAGAATCTGACGTCTTTGCATCTGTGTGAACAAAAAGATTTACACATTGCCTTTTTTTTTTTTTTTTTTTAACAGAAGTTAAGGTATCATGGAAAAACCTGCTGTACTAGTTTCCTTTTTGGATGTTAGCTCATATACACCATGTTTATTTTTATTCTGATATTGTGTAGGCTCCACTGTTCATGCAAGTATATCATTAATACACTAACTCATTTAAAGGCCATAACACGTCAATGGAGTTTGATTTTAATTTAAATGCAAACACTATGAAACATGACTCACAACTGCAAAGCCTAATTATTTCCTGACTTTATCTTAGAGTACTCTCCATCCACCGCACCGTGAATTTGCACAAATGTTGTGTAACATTTAGTGCAGTGTATAGCCAGTAAGTCACAGGGGGCACAGGATGAAACAAATGAGAAAATTTAAGACAACTCACGGAAAGTAAGACGCAGGGAAATGTTCAAAGCAGCCTGTAGGATAAACAGGAGTCCAAGGCTCACACCAGCCAGTCTGTAGAGTTTTCTGACTGTGTGCAGATATCACACATACACATGCAAAAATCACTATTATTATCAGGCAAGCAGGCCTGATGTTGTGTTCTTTGAATAAGCAAACTTTTAAAGCATTTATATTTCACTTGTACATTGTCTCTAAGAACTAAATGAATCTGGAGCTTGTTGCTAAATTCTGAGTTACTTACTCCTGGCTGAAGCATCAGGTTTGTATCTGTTATCCATGGTCACCTTAGATTCCACTTTGAGGTCAAACTGGTTCCCGGAGCATCATAGGGTTTTCTGAGAGCTTAACTTATCTCTCAACTGCTTCTTCTTTCCTGTTCTTGATCTGCTCACTAGAGCAACTTTTTCTTATCTTTCAGCAGCTTGCCACTCCCACTTCACTTCATTTTCACCTTGCTATCTACCGCCTGTGTGAGTTCTAAGATATGGTTAAGTTTAGGCAAATAAAAATTCTTAACGTTCTTAAAGTTAGTAAGATTGTGGTCGTAGCTACAATTACAAAAGGATGCTGACAAAATATTTGTTGGAGACTGGAAACAACTATGTCTTTGAATGTCACACAAACGCCATGCTTTTCTTTTACCCCTGCAACAATAATATCATACCACTCCTTTCTTTGCTACGTAGAGGAAAAGAGAGTCACAACAGACCACTGTTAAGACAAACAGGTTCTCTTGAGAGGAAATTACCAAGAGTGTTGTTTTTCATGGGGAGAACAGTCTTGATGGTGTGGCCATTAACTCAGTTCAGCTACCAAGAACAACATTAAACTACTTGTACTTGATAAACTGTGTTCTGTGAATATGAATATGATTATGTAATATGACTTGATAGTGAAAAACAGGAAGAAACTGTAACCAGCCGAGGTGTCAATGTGAATATGATGGTGTTATATTTCCATATTATGCTTAGGCCATAATACAACCATGTTCATGTCAGCCTGTTTGTAAACATCATTTAGAGCCAGTCATTTCTTTTTAAGTTAGTCAGGCCACACAGACATGAAATGGCATACGCACACAGCTATGATACTATCAATCTGTTACAAATGCTATAAAAGTATAAGAGCCTTTGTGCCATAAAACAATAAATTATCATTATCTGCAAACGAGCATGTTTTGCACAAAGTAGATCAGTATAGAAAACACTGTCCTGTATGATCAGTTGGAGAAAGTAATCACACATACAGGTTCAGTGAACACTAACTCAACATTTAGACAGGTGCTTCATTTAGAGGGCTGTGTTTGATTAAATGTTGAGAGTAAAACCTGAATTTCTTCTCCTACTGTATATGATAAATAAAAAATAATTGTCTCCTGCCACTCTCCATCTACCTACTGTATTGTCCTCAGACTTTACTCTTTATCCAAGTCACTGACGTCATGATTTTTACTGACTTTTAAAATGAGTTGTCACAGAGAAAGTTAAAGGGGAGACAAAAGTTTGTGTTCAGGTACAGCATCAGACTATCTGTTCCCATACCTAAATTAAGAAAAATTAAATACATTTTTTAAATGCATAAATCTTTTTGCTCACACAGATGCAAGGACACCACATTTTGAGGCCATGACCAAAAACCTGACTGAAGAGAGAGATGAGCTGAAGAGGAAGCTGAATATTTTTGGTCAGTACAAGGTGAACACTAACAAAATGAAAGAAAAAAATTCCAACTCATTAGTTTTTGTTTTTATTGAGATGTGAACATTTTTTAAATTCAACAGATAACTACACAGGACAGGATGGGTGTATTTCAAACACAGTTTCTACTACATTTCTTCTACAAAAAAAATCTTGGCCAAACAGTAGAAATGACTGCCTGCAAAGAGGTGCAGACCTGGTGATTATCAACAGCAAAGAGGAACAGGTGTGTATGAGTGTCACAGGGTTCTTCCTTAAATCTCCCAAAAATCCAAAAATGGTGGAGGTAAGAGGAAAAATCCCAGGAAAAACTCACAGGCGTAGTCAGAAGATAATCTGGTGCGCTGATTTCTTTATTTGCCGGCTTCCCAAAGTGCAAACAGTGATAACTTTTTACAGTGCGAAAATTAGTGGAAACCAAACAAACAAACAATGCAAAAACTACAAGAAAAATTCAAGCTCAATAAAGTTTTTCAGTAACTCAGTAAACATGTGCCAGTAGTCGTTACCTCCTCTGCAACAAAACCAGGACTGCCTTCCCTGGGCCACAGTAGCCCCTATAAACCCATAGCCCCTCCCTCCAGGCTCAAGAATAAATAGAAAAAATACATTTTCTCACTAACAACGCCTCTAAAGGCTCCACAACACAAATATAAGTTAAACAAAAATGAACTGTATTTTTATAAGTACAGTTTTTTGCATCCACAATGCATTGACAGGAAAATCAGATAAAATAAAAATATATATTTCAAATTGGTCACATGACCCCGAAACCCCGCGAGAACATGGTATATAATAGCGGCAAATGCTATGCCCCTGGTTTGCCGCATCATGCTCCGCAACCGGAACGACTGATATGCCACCGGTGAGTAACATGTTTAAATGTATGCTTAAAGAGACAGAACTACCAGGTGCGCAGCCCTGGTCGCTCTACTTCAACAGGAATGGGAACATGACTGAATGATTGGAAAGTTTGTTAACTGGGGGAAACGGGATGAATCGGAAGTTTATGTGTGTGCGTGTATGTGTGTGTGTATGCCAGTACATGTGTGTGCGCTCCCCGCCGTCAGTGACGGAGCCGCTCCGTCACAATGAGAGTGACATCTCTCTGTGAGAGATATGAAAGAAAAAGAATGAAATCAAATTACATTTTAGTTATGTTGATTATTGTCTGTTTCTCTTTTTGTAAACAAGGAATTCATGAGACGATTCAAACAGCTCACATGGATTGGACTGACTGACAGAGAGACAGAGGGAACGTGGAGATGGGTGGATGGGACTTTGCTGAGCACAAGCTTCATAAAATATAGTTTTGTTTAACTTAATGATTATTAGCAATATCATCATAGTTAAGAAATATTGCTGAATAAAAATGTAGTCTCCATAAATTTTCCAAGTACTCAAAAAAACACCAGCAGTTGTGCAAGTAAGAAATCCTCAGTAGATTGTAGTCAGTGACCATGTAGTTCATTAACTTTTTTCTAAGCTCAACAATCACATCACTGCTCAAATGCAGTTCAGTTCAGTCAGTAAATGCATCGGTTTCTGACGGTCTTCAGTAATTATGTTGCTGGTTCAAGCTCTTATATTGAATTCAGTACAAAACTTGGTTTAGTTAAATTTAAAAGATTCTATGTTAAAGCTTTGCTCGCACATGTACCAAGTAATCAAATGCACTGGATTTAATGGAGGGGACCTTTCTTGGTAAGGATTTGTGGCAATACCGAAGGGGAGTCTGGGTAAGAGGAAGCCAGACAATGCCACCCTGGGAATTTCACCCAGAGAAATATTTAGCAGTACAGACCATAAGGCACTCAGGTTTGTCCTACAGATGGGCAGGAGACATGGTTCCAGTAAGAAAAGAAATGCTTCATTACAATTTATTACAATTTGATTAAAAAAACAAAAACAAACAAACACTAAAACTAACATACACACTGGGACAAGAGGAAATGGCCACAAGTCAGCTATATGGCGATTATGACCAAAGTAACAAAATCCCAAAGAAGAAATCAAAAACAAGAATTAAACCCAACCACTTATTCATACATTATAAAATAGCTAAAAAGGGCTGGCGAGTCCAACTATAGTGCTGGCTACTGCATGCAAGTGGCGAGCATCAGGCCTATGTCTGAATAACTGGTCAATAGAAAAATATTTGGCAGTTATTTTTATAAGTGATTACATGTTTAAGTTATTTTTTGAAGACCAAATATTCTGTTGTTCCAGCCTCTCAGTTGGGATGATTTGCTGCAGTTCTTTGGCTCATGTGATAATAAAGTCAATATCTAAAGATTTTAAAATGTTGCTCGTACGTTTCATGACATCACCTGACATTTACAGTGATAGCAAATCATCATCAGAGTGACTGATGTTGAAAATAATTATCAGACGTAACCCTCATATTTACAATTTGTTCTTAAAGCTGTGGCTTTTAACTTGTTAACCAAGGCATTTAAATTCTAATCATAAAGCCACAAACAATGAAGATTAAGAACCTGTGAGGTTTTAATTTAATACTTGAGTGTGCTTAGTTTGATATGTATATGTATATTTAAATACAAAGTCAAACCCAGACTTTTTTCTAAAGTAGATGTAATACATTTATTCATAACAAATTGTGATTTTGAACACAAAGTAGTCAGAAACAATAAACTTACAGTATATCTAGAAATTTCAGTATATACATGAAAACATATGGCACTGCTAATATACTACCTGTATCTCCTCCACCCCACGCTATTTAAAAACCAAAGCCAGCATCCACAATATCAGGACCCATAAACCATTGCAGCTAACCTGAGTTCAGGAATCCCAAATTTTATTCTTTGTAGCTTTACTTTCACTATGGTTACATGTCAAAATATTTCCTATGAAAAAGGCTTATGAAGGCACACTAACTTATGTGTTTGTATCTGTGCAGTTCAGTGAGTCACTTTCCCTGCAGCTCATCAGTTATCAACCTGGTGGCTTTGGATGCTGAGTTAAAAGGCCACCGTCTTTTCACAGATCCATAATTTTTCGTATGTACATGGTGCATCATTCCAGCTGTCTTCACTTTCAGGGTTCCTTATTTCCACACAGTCTTCATTTTTGTCTTCATAGGAGTTGGGCTCCCCAGTGATCCAGTAACTGAAACGCAAAGGCATATTTAGTAGTCAGCAACATGGAGCCCGATTAAACATTAATATAGTACTGATGTTTTATTAATGTAGCTTTAGTGTGTTAGCATTGTGAGAGTTGTTTTACATTTCTGGTAATCAAGGTCAACACCAGCAGCAGTAGAAAGGCCAGATGCTCCAGCAAACATTCAGTCACAAATACAAACTCACTGGTTATGACTTATAGGCAGTATTGGGCAGTAACACATTGTTGGCTGTAAATCCCTTAGTCTCTACCAAAAGAGGAGAAATTTGCCTCCTGGCCTCTCCAAAGTTACATATTTGTACATTTGTATATATTGTTTTAGCTGCTAGCTATAGATACCTTTGCCTGGCCTCGGTTTGTAAGCCCACAGTCAGGAATCACCTGTCAAAGTATGGATGTTGTCACAGGGTTCTTTCTTAACCCTCCCAAAAATCAAAAAAATGGTGGAGTATGGATGTACTGAATAAATACATAATTTACTCTGAAGAAAGGTGCAGTACTGTTTAGCCTTAAAATATAGTGCGACACTCACTATATCAGAAACACTTCTGATGTGATAACTCTTGCAGACACGTGTCTGTGCTGTCATCCTTATAAGCAGTTCTTCTATAGACCTTGTTTTGTACTGAACTCTGTGTAACAACTTAAACCAGCAACAGACTGAACTTATTACTGAATGCATCATCAGTGAACTGATGATGGGGATTTCTTATTTGTTCACTTATTGGAGTGTGTCTGAGTAGCAGTGTATTCAGTGCTGCTACTAGTGATTGGAAAATTTAAGGAGACTATCTTTCTATTCAGTAATATTGCTATACTTTAGCAATACTACTGATTACTATCAATTTAAACAAAAATCTATTTCATGAACCTTGTGCTCAGGAAAGTCCCATCCACCCATCTCCACGTCCCCTCTGTCTCTCTGTCAGTCAGTCCAATCCATGTGCGCCCTTCCAGTCGTCTCATGAATTCCTTGTTTACAAAAAGAGAAACAGACAATAATCAACATAACTAAAATGTAATTTGATTTTATTCTTTTTCTTTCATATCTCTCACAGAGAGATGTCACTCTCACACACACCTGTTCCTCTTTGCTGTTGATAATCACCAGGTCTGCACCTCTTTGCAGGCAGTCATTTCTACTGTTTGGCCAAGATTTTGTTGTAGAAGAAATGTAGTAGAAACTGTGTTTGAAATACACCCATCTTTGCTGGATGTAGTTATCTGTTGAATTTAAAAAATCTCAGTAAAAACAAAAACTAATGAGTTGGATTTTTTTTTCTTTCATTTTGTTAGTGTTCACCTTGTACTCACCAAAAATATTTAGCTTCCTCTTCAGCTCATCTCTCTCTTCAGTCAGGTTTTTGATCATGGCCTCAAAATCTGACGTCTTTGCATCTGTGTGAGCAAAAAGATTTCCGCTTTTTTTTGTTTGTTTGTTTGTTTGTTTTTTTCGTTTAGGTATGGGAACAGATGGTCTGATGCTGTACTTGAACGCAAACTTTTTTTCTCCCCTTTAACTTTCTCTCTGATCACTCATTTTAAAAGTCAGTAAAAATCCTAATTTAATCTGCAGCTCAGCAGCTTGATAATGACTCAGCATACTGTAGTATTTCATACTACCTCCATTGTCTGACAACAGAGACAAAAAATACAGAACTGGAACATGTCCGAGGCTACGCTAATAATCCCATGCTAATTGAACAAAGTGATGGTTTATAAGGACGCAACAAAGATAAGATGCCCTTTATATTCTTTTTTCTCATAAGAACTAATTTCAGAAAGTTTCAGGTGTCCACTCATTCTTGCTAAATTCATAACCATACAACTAACTGCAAGTTTACTTCTAATAAGGTGAACATTATACTCACCAGAAATATTTAGCTCCCTCTTCAACTCCTCTCTCTCTTCAGTCAGATTTTTGATTATGCCCTTAAAATCTGGCGTCGTTACATCTGTGTGAGCAAACTGAAGTTAAGGTATCATGGAAAAACCTGCTGTACTTAGTTTCCTTTTTGGATGTTAGCTCATATACACCATGTTTATTTTTATTCTGATATTGTGTAGGCTCCACTGTTCACGCAAGTAGATCATTAATACACTAACTCATTTAAAGGCCATAACACGTCAATGGAGTTTGATTTTAATTTAAATGCAAACACTATGAAACATGACTCACAACTGCAAAGCCTAATTATTTCCTGACTTTATCTTAGAGTACTCTCCATCCACCGCACCGTGAATTTGCACAAATGTTGTGTAACATTTAGTGTAGTGTATAGCCAGTAAGTCACAGGGGGCACAGGATGAAACTAATGAGAAAATTTAAGACAACTCACGGAAAGTAAGACGCAGGGAAATGTTCAAAGCAGCCTGTAGGATAAACAGGAGTCCAAGGCTCACACCAGCCAGTCTGTAGAGTTTTCTCACTGTGTGCAGATATCACACATACACATGCAAAAATCACTATTATTATCAGGCAAGCAGGCCTGATGTTGTGTTCTTTGAAAGAGCAAACTTTTAAAGCAGTTATATTTCACTTGTACATTGTCTCTAAGAACTAAATTAATCTGGAGCTTTATGGAGAACTCTCGCCATATTTTACTTACTGACTGGAGACTGACAATGGTGACAAAGAATGTGTTCTCCAAGAATGTTACTGATGCTTAACCCACTTCCTCTTATCTTTTCCTATGAAGCAACACATGCTTCTCGTTTTTCTCATTTGTGTTCTTTGAAAAAGCAAACTTTTAAAGCAGTTATATTTCACTTCTTGTACATTGTCTCTAAGAACTAAATTAATCTGGAGCTTGTTGCTAAATTCTGAGTTACTTACTCCTGGCTGAAGCATCAGGTTTGTATCTGTTATCCATGGTCACCCTTAGATTCCACTTTGAGGTCAAACCGGTTCCCGGAGCATCATAGGGTTTTCTGAGAGCTTAACTTATCTCTCAACTGCTTCTTCTTTCCTGTTCTTGATCTGCTCACTACAGCAACTTTTTCTTATCTTTCAGCAGCTTGCCACTCCCACTTCTACCGCCTGTGTGAGTTCTTAAGATATGGTTAAGTTTAGGCAAATAAAAATTCTTAACGTTCTTAAAGTTAGTAAGATTGTGGTCGTAGCTACAATTACAAAAGGATGCTGACAAAATATTTGTTGGAGACTGAAAACAACTATGTCCTTGAATGTCACACAAACGCCATGCTTTTCTTTTACCACTGCAACAATAATATCATACCACTCCTTTCTTTGCTACGTAGAGGAAAAGAGAGTCACAACAGACCACTGTTAAGACAAACAGGTTCTCTTGAGAGGAAATTACCAAGAGTGTTGTTTTTCATGGGGAGAACAGTCTTGATGGTGTGGCCATTAACTCAGTTCAGCTACCAAGAACAATATTAAACTACTTGTACTTGATAAACTGTGTTCTGTGAATATGAATATGATTATGTAATATGACTTGATAGCGAAAAACAGGAAGAAACTGTAACCAGCCGAGGTGTCCATGTGAATATGATGGTGTTATATTTCCATATTATGCTTAGGCCATAATACAACCATGTTCATGTCAGCCTGTTTGTAAACATCATTTAGAGCCAGTCATTTCTTTTTAAGTTAGTCAGGCCACACAGACATGAAATGGCATACGCACACAGCTATGATACTATCAATCTGTTACAAATGCTATAAAAGTATAAGAGCCTTTGTGCCATAAAACAATAAATTATCATTATCTGCAAACGAGCATGTTTTGCACAAAGTAGATCAGTATAGAAAACACTGTCCTGTATGATCAGTTGGAGAAAGTAATCACACATACAGGTTCAGTGAACACTAACTCAACATTTAGACAGGTGCTTCACTTAGAGGGCTGTGTTTGATTAAATGTTGAGAGTAAAACCTGAATTTCTTCACCTACTGTATATGATAAATAAAATATAATTGTCTCCTGCCACTCTCCATCTACCTACTGTATTGTCCTCAGACTTTACTCTTAATCCACTGACTGCCAGATCCACCTGCTCACCTCTCTCCTACTCCCAATCACCTGAGCTTCCCGGCTACTCACACAACCTGTTCCCGGTTTCCTGATTTTTCCAGCCATTACTTAAACCAGCTCCTTGTCAGACTGTCTGTATCCTGTATTACTATGTCTCAATTTGCATACTTACGTAAATACTCACATGTGGTATTTTGAATGCATAAGTGTGTTTATTGACAATGGTGGAAACATGCAGTGCACTATAAGCACCCAGATGGCGTGCTCAAAATGGTCAAAAAGAGTGAAATTCTGGATACCTCTCACCCTCAATGGATGCCAGATGGCACCAGTTTCCATGTTGCATATGGGAAGTAAAACATCTTTACATCAAGTGAGCAAAGTAACCAGCAATCAAGATCACAAGTTGCGATTATCATTTCCAGTAACTGCACAACATTGTGCAACAGTTGTCAAAATCCACACACTATGCCCATGATTATACTGTGTACACAGTGCACTACATGTAAGTGTACTAATTGAAATATCCAATTTGTGACACAGCATATGTTCCCATGTGCCTGCTATCTGTGTGTAGTAGCCTGTACCTGCCTGCCTGTCCATCCATCCATCCATCCATCCATCTGTCTGTTAGCCTGATTCTCTTCAGTTCATATATTAACTGCACTTGCCTGCCTGTGTGTCTGTACTTGGATCCTCCCTGCTTGTGCTGCTACCACCAAGTGCAACAGTAATTGGTTTTACAGAAATTAGGTCATAATGTGCCCCAGCAAAGACTCCAGCCTACCCAGCGATTCAGAGTTATTTAACCGGCCTCTTAACAGGCTCTCGTCAGGTGAAACCACCCCATCATCCTCCGATGATGGCTCAGCAACAGATAGCTGTCTCCCTACTGTATCTGCCGCTAGCACAGGTTTAACAACACGCTGCTGCTGCTGCTGCACAGGATTCCCCATCCCACAAGACTGTGACCCCTGATGTAAATAAGGTTTTAATAAATTTACATGGCAAAGCTGAGTCTTATGTTTACGCTCAGGTGTTTCCAACAGATAGTTCAACTCTGAAACATGGCACAAAACAGTGTATGGACTGTGGAAGTTTTCCTGGAATGGAGAAGTTACTATTGGCAACAAAGCAAGAATCTAGTCATCAGGACTGAACTGACGTTTTTCTGTCCTGCGATCATATAGCCATTTCATCTTAACCTGTGTGGAGGTTAGGTTTTCTGTAGCCCTCTCCCCCATCACATACAACAGATGCCGGAACCCACTGACAAAAATCAAGAAGGTCGACAGGGAGTTCAGACTGCGCCACATGATCATACAAGAGAGTCAACGGCCCACTGACTGTATGCCCAAACACTAGATCATTTGGGTTAAATCCAGTGCTTTCCTGCACCACCTCTCTAGTGGCGAACAACAACCAGGGCAGTCCCTCCTCCCAATCCTGAGCCAGCTCGACACAGTACCCATGTAGCAGAGACTTAAGGGTCTGGTGAAATCTTCCCAGCGCCCCTTGGCTCTGAGCATGGTACCCAGAAGCCTGATTGTCCTTCACCCGGAGCTGTCTCAGAACCTGAGAGAACAGGTGGGACGAGAAGTTCGTGTCCTGGTTGCTCTGAATCACCTTAGGGATCCCAAAGATCGAAATGAATTCTGTCAGTGCCCTAACTACTGACTTGGCAATGATGGTGCGCAGAGGATACGCAGCTGGTTATCTTGTGCTTTGACATATCACTGTAAGCAAATAGTTACTACCAGACTTGGCTGTGCCATGGCTGGTGTAGGGATCAAAAGAAGTCTGATTGGGTTTCCCGGTCAACTGACATGTGACATGTTTTAATGTACCTGGATACATTCTTCTTCAACCGTGGCCAAAAATAAAATAAATAAATAAATAAATTAAAACAGTTAAGGACATAGTTACATGTCTTACCAACCCCCAAATGCCCCAACTGATCGTGTGAGGTCCTCAGCACCTCCTCCCGGAATTTCCCTGGAACAACAACTTGAAAGACAGGGTCACCGATAAAATTCCCTCCTTTTCGGCTACCCACACAAAAAGAGAAAAACATGTCCGAGTCTCGCTCACAAAACTGGGGGACTATGCGCAGATTCGTGGTCACGTCAAACCCATGTGAGGGTTCAGCAAACCCACCAGGAAATTGAATTAGTTATATTAACTGCTGCGCCAGGCTGCATGTTGGTAAAAAGAACCAAATGCCTTTATTTTTGGAAGAAAAAAAAAATCAGTTTGTATTTTCCTGTGTGTTCACATGTGTAACCTCAGAGTGCAGGTCCAGTCTGGCTCCAGGGTGTAGAACAGTACGGTAGCTTTTCATCTGCCTTGTCCTGTTGCTGTGATGAGGGGAAGGTGTCTCAACATTGACACAGATATTCAGCCGTTGATCCATGATGTTCAGGTGCACTGACAGTTCAGTGTTTGTCCTGAGCTGCCTGAAGCTGTCAAAGTCTTTAGAGTGTGATACTGTCTTAAAAGAAGCTGGTGCTCTCTACTTATGCATATGTTTCTCTGTATTTAACAGGAACTAGAGGATGTGGCAGGAAGCTGTATGATGGTAATTTCTATTTTTGCTTATAACTATTCATCTATTTATCTGCAGTTTAGTACAATACAATACACAAAGTCATTTTCATTACACACAGCACAAGTAGCAGAACATGACAAGCCATATGCTAAAAGAAAGAAGAAAGAAAGAAGCTTAAAAGAAGCTGGTGCTCTCTACTTATGCATATGTTTCTCTATATTTAATAGGAACTAGAGGATGTGGCAGGAAGTATTTTAAGGTGACAATTATTACCTATTTGGTTAGAGCTATCTCTATGTATCTACATCTATCTAGCTTTCTACTTAGCTACAAGTTAAAACAATGAGACATTTGAATTATAGCTCCATCAGAGTTGTCTGTACATTTTTATTTTTATAAAATGTGCCTCAGTATTTTGTAGGCATACAGTACCAATAGTCATACACATAGTCATTTTCATTGCTTCTGCACAAGTAGCAGAGGTGATGGCAGCAGTTAAGGCCAATCTAAAAGCTCAGAATTAAATGATTGCATTGTTACAGCATCAAAATCCAAAGTTCAACTCATTCACATGTACAGAGCCACATTATTGTGTAATAGAATATACTGTATGTAAATTTGTACACTTAGATTAGACATGAAGAGGATTTCAGCTTTGGGTTTATATGCTGACTTATAGAGCCACTGTCTTTTCACAGATCCAGAAGTTTTGATCTCCACATGGTATGTCATTCCAGCTGTTTTCCTCATCATGGAACTTTATTTCTACACAGTCTTCAGTTTTGCCTTCATAATCATTGGGTTCACCAGAGCCCCAGTAGCTGAAACCCAAAAGACAAATAATCTTTTAACAAAGAAGACAACCTAAGATGCATCTGTGCAATGTAAGCAGCTGAATAAAAAAAGTAAAAGTGTGAACCTTTTGGTCAGTGGAGTGCCATCCACCCATTTCCACTCTCCCTTTGTCTCTCTGAGAGTCAATCCGATCCAGCTGATCCTGTGAAATTTTCTTGTAAAGTCCTTGTTTACAGAGAAAAACAGTAATCAGAAGAAATGAAACAGATTTCCATTCATCCCACACCAATTCATTACATTGTCACTTTCTCTCTTAATATTGTCTTTCTTAATCTCAAACATATCTATGCATAAAACACACCCACCTGTTCTTCTCTGCTGTTGATAATCACCAGGTCTGCACCTCGCCGCAGACAGTCATCTCTACTGTCTTGCCAGGATTTCTTTATAGAGGAAATGTAATAGAAACTAGGTCGGAAATACACCCATCCTTGTTTAAAATAGTGATCTGTTATGGAGGGAGAGAGACCTTCAATATCTCAGAAATTAACAAAGTCTAGACAGTCAAACGTTATTGAGCCTGGAGTGTGCAACTGGAGCAATGTTAGACTTTTACATTTAGTTATTATATATATTGAATAAAATGACTGATTTCTGATTAGTCATCACCTGCTGCTGCTCTGTGAGTTGGATTTCATTCAGTTGTATGTTTCAGTAAAAAATCTGTTTTCATCTGCAGTTTTTATTTCTGTTTCACTGAGTCATGGTCTGTTAAACTGGGTCAGCTCTACTGTGATGTGTTTGATGGGTTTTTTGTTGTTGTTGTTGTTGTTTGTTTGTTTTTTCTGCTGCAGTTCTTCCTGTGATCATTTTTGCCCCATCCACCTGGAACACACTACAAAGCACTTTAAAAATTCATTCATTTTTAACTCTTGGTCATTTTAAATCCACAATCCTAAACCTTTTATCCTCTGCTTGGACCTGTTTTAATTGATTCTGTTGTGATATTATTTATTTATTGTATTTATATGCTTATTTTAACTTGATTGTTTTTGTTTTATCTTGTATTTTTTATTTATTTATTTATTTGCTTGACGTCATTGTAAATTGAGGGACTCTGATCTCAATGAGTTACTAAAATAAATAAATATTGTACATGTGTAGCGGATCATCTTATCAGTGTGTTTGGCAATGACACAATGTATCGGGGTATCATAAACCCATAAAGTATGTAAATCCTCACACTTACCAGAATCAGCCAGAATTTTGCAATTGACTTCAACACCTGATGTCTTATTATCAGGTCTGTCTGAAAGAGCTGAAACACATATCCAAATCTTTATATGTGATTTCATGTATGTAAGAGTATAAGCAAGTCTGCATGCTGAAAATTGTGACTTGGGTTTCATCTTATTCTAAAAGTGGAGATATGAGGCATGAAGTATGACTGGAAAGTCCCATGCTCCTCTTCAAGTCTCACGTCAGTTATCATGCACTGTAATTACGCCTTGTTTGTCTCTGTTTCTAAACTTCCCCAAAGTTGTGTCTCTATCAGAATATTTGCCATCCATAAATTCTTATGCAGCACAGATAAAGTGATTGTCATCTTGTATTTGCAATATTTCAAACTGTGGTGGTAGCCACATACACTTTCTACTCTTATGAAATAGTTAATTTCCAAAACATCGGGGGAAACACGGGGCAAAAGTAGAGACACAGTTTTAAACGACTCACAGAGAGTAAGTCGCAGGGAAATGTTGAGAGCAATTTGGAGGATACACAGGAGTCCAAAGCTCACACCAACCAGTCTGTAGAGTTTTCTTCCTGAGTGCAGAAATCACATCAACACAACACACACGGAAAAATCATTTGATGTCCAGTGGACTGATGGACATGGACTGATATGTAAAGATCCAGTCCGGGTTGTTGTTATTCAGTGTTATTCAGATAATTCAGTCAAACTGCTTGTCATAAGGTTGTAAAAAGGCCAAAGTAATTTTTATACATTTCCACATACAGAAAATACTGAAAAACAGATTATACTTGCTTTTTCAAATAAGATACATTTTAGTCCAGTGCTGCTTTTATGGTTGAAACAGAAAATATGAATTCAACTGTAGGATTTCTGTCTTACCTGACACGGCAGAGATCACTGCACTGTCTTTACCTGTGTGGTTCTTTGAGGGGGAGCCTCTGGCCAATTGATTAGGTGCATTGACGTAGTCCACATGGATCTCAGATTGCTCTTTATGGAGAACTCTCGCCATATTTTACTTACTGACTGGAGACTGACAATGGTGACAAAGAATGTGTTCTTCAAGAATGTTACTGATGCTTAACCCACTTCCTCTTATCTTTTCCTATGAAGCAACACATGCTCTCATTTTTTACTGCCGCCAAGGAGATTATGAGGTTATGTTACATTTTTCTTTTTCTTTTAATAGTTGCTCCAGCTAGAACTTGTGCAAATTCTTTGTCAACCACAAAGTGCAAAATGTTAAAAGTCAAAGAGGCTCCTAATTTCCTGTGTCTTACACCAAGGATTCATCAAACTCTATAGGAAGTAAATTTTTGATAAACAAACAATTACTTTAGAGTTTAATCCACACCAAATATTAAGTCAAATATCCTCTTACACTTTCCTCTTTAAAACTAGTAAATTTTTTATACAATTCTCATTACTTGTGCACTTAAGTAAAACATTTCTTTGCCTCAGAGCAAAGCTTGACCTTTTAATTTTTTACAAATGAATCACAGATTATGCAAGAGAAATAAATCAAAATCACAGGAATTTGTAACACATTACATTAGCTAATAAATGGAAAGACAAAGCACTTGTGGCTTTGTTAAAATATTTCACTGCAGAGGAGTAGATATGTAAAGGCTCTGAGAGTGCCATTATTACACAGTAAGACTCTTAAACTCTCTAAAGTATTGGAGTTAAGTATATAGTAATATTGCTTATATGGATGTAACATCCGGGCCCTTGTGAGCCATTTATATCAATATATGTTTATGTATATGTTTTTATCTAGTCATGTAGTCATGTGACAATAGAATCAATAGAAACACAATGTCATGCTATATTGCAGCACAGTATTTCCAACACTGCCTACACTTCTCGAGGTCCTCTGCCAAAGCTGTGTCCCAATCTTTTAACTAACACGAAGCAGAAGTAGGCTGTAGAGAATTTGTCAACTGGTTACCGGAGATGATGGTCATCAGTTACTCAGCACATGTCAGATTCATCTTTATCAGGTCTGTTCTCCTGAAGCAGTCCATTACCTTCCATGCTTCTGCCTCTTGCTATGGTCAGAAAATATAACTTTAGAGTTGGGAGAAAGAAAAAGAGGAAGTTCTCAAACCTTATTTTCATGGTTAGACGTCAGGCAAACAAAGGAAGTGAAATTGTAATGAATTTAAAGCATGTGAAACCATGATCTCACATGCACAAGACAACCAACTTCTATCTCTCTATCTGTTTGGACACCAATAGTTCAAGAGTGACGCATTTCAGCATGTGACCTTCGTCAGAGTTAAGGCCACGAGCAAAACATTAATAAAGGTAAAATTATGCCATATACAATAAGTGTTGCTGGAGTTTTGTGTCTTTAGACCTTTTCCCTCCTTTGTGCGCTTCAAAAGAAGGTAATGTTGTTTTAAACACTCTACTCTGGTACACAGAATGTAAACAGGAAAGCATGATTACACCTTTTCTCACTCATTTATGTTAAGGTAATTTAATGTGCATGCCATCAGTGTCACCGGGGGGGGCATGGTCTGTTGAATTGGGTCAGCTGTATTTGGTGGGTTTTTTTGTTGTTTTTTTTTTTTGTCTGCTGAAGTTCTTCCTTTAATGTTGTACATCGGCTGTTTACATTTAAGGCTTCTTAGCAGTGAGGAGCTGGGCATGGTTAAATTGCATGAGGGAGAGTGAAAATATTTTGCAGTAAATGACATTCTGTTAAATCTGGTGCTTTTATGGATATATATGTGTGTGTGTTCCCATAGCTGTGATGGCAGCAATAACTAAGGAGTTTTAGCAGAATCCTTTGTTTATTTGTATTGTGTTGTTTGATAACTTGAATCTGGCCACCCTCTTCCTACCTGAGCAGCAGTAAAGTACGGCTCAAGTAAAATGCCATTCTGTGGGAGAGAGAGTAGGCGGCAGCCAGCTGTGAGGCCATTGCCTCTGTGTCTGACTCCTTGCGAGCCATTTATATCAATATATGTTTATGTATATGTATATGTTTTTATCTAGTCATGTAGTCATGTGACAATAGAATCAATAGAAACACAATGTCATGCTATATTGCAGCACAGTATTTCCAACACTGCCTACACTTCTCGAGGTCCTCTGCCAAAGCTGTGTCCCAATCTTTTAACTAACACGAAGCAGAAGTAGGCTGTAGAGAATTTGTCAACTGGTTACCGGAGATGATGGTCATGTTGTTTTAAACACTCAGACAGATCTGTGGACTCCTGCCCACAGATCTGTCTCTACAGCATCACTTTTAAGGTTTAGTGTACTGCCCCTTACAGCATGGCACTGCATATAATTTTTGCTTTTCTATAAATTGAAACAGCAGTGGATAATGGTCGGGTTTAATGTTGTGGCACTCATACAGTCACATATTTCAACACAAGTGAAACTTCTTTTCATGGACAGGAGTAAAGACTGGTGGAGCAGACAAAAGTGTTTCTGTCTTTGTGAGTTTTATTTGTGCCGCCTGCTTTTTCAGGTTCAACCAAGTTGTCTAGTTTGCCAATGTATTATGATTGCTGAGTCAATTCACACTGGTCATTTCATGATGCACAATGGTGGAAGTGTTGTCTTGAATGTGTTACACAAACACACATGTTCCATGTAATGCAGTATGTACCAGTAAGGAATTAGTTTTCAAAACCTCTGTCGTCAAACTCTTGCACCCTGGTTCATATTCATTTCTACTGACCCTGTCATTATTTTTTCCCATAGATGCCGTAAGACTTTTGAGGTAGTTTAGTTTTGAGTTATATTCAACTCCACAACAAGAAAACTGAATTTGAGGGGAAACAAATGTAGTGTAGTGTTAATCACATGTTTGATTTCCTTTTTGTTTCTTCTGTTATTTTGTGCTCTTCCAAAACTGTCTGCTGAGTGTGTTATGTCACTTATGATGAAGACACACACCAGAAAAGGGAACACACAATTTGCCAATCATATCAACTTGAAGTTTCACATACTGCAGAGGCCACCAGGAGTATGCAGCAAATGGAGATGTTGGATTCTGTGAACGAGCAACCGAGATGTGGACAAAAATGTAGGAATACAAATCAAACAGGTAATAACACTCATCATCTTAATATTAACACACAGTACAGTCAAATAGCACTGGTCAATATAGTCTTTGTACTTGATCATCAAGTGTTTTCTGTATGTTTAGCCACACTAGCACCATGTCAATATCCTCCTGAGACCTGGCCCATTCATTTATGTCCTTTATAATGGACATTTTGTTCACCTTTATCTTTCTTAAGTATTTGGAGTTACCCTTCCAAGCCAAAGATATAATCTGCTCCTTTTTTCTTGTTTTCTAAATTTAGTTCTATTTTCACACAGATATCGTCCTGTTGTCCTCTACAATGGACATGCTGTGAAATTAAAATAAAAAATATGTTTAAAAAAATTAAAATTGTAAGGTGTTTTTTTTGGCCCAAATAGATAGGAAATCACACAAAAACAGAAATTGTTTTGTTTGGTTCTCAGGAGGATATAATAAGGAAACAGTTTGATCTGTAAAACTGCAAAATGTTCTAACTGAACGCATCAGCACAATGTTTACATACAATGTGTTCATAATACAGCTCATAGCAATACAGTGGTTATAGGCACTAAAAGGACTTGGTTAAGGTTGGTTAGAGGAACTTTGTTGTCTTGGTTAAAATCTTTAAAAGTCAACACTAACTTGGAGCACAAGACATGACATGAGGTACAGGACATGAATTACACCACATCAAGGAAGTAATGATAGGATTTCCTTTTAAGGTGTTTTGACAGTGCACACTTTTTTCAATCACATTTCTGAAACCAAAAGATCAAGAGAACTGTAACCAGTGAATTCCATGTGTGTTTGTCTTAAGTTGAAAACATTAGCCCACCTGGCTAACTGGTTACCTACAGTGATGACCTGACATAATCATGACATCGTAACTACAGGTTACATTAGATAAAGCCTTATTCAGGATACTGATTGTGTAGTGTCTTAGATTATCTTTCTGGACATCGTTTTGGTTTCACTTTCAAATTAACTGGCTCGGGTAATGTGGATAATGTGTTTACAACACTTTTGTGTTGAAATGCTGCATGTTTCCAGATCTCAGGAATTGATTTGGTGAGAGTGATGTAATTGCAACTGATAGAAATGATGACAAAACCTACAAGACTCAAGCTGTAATTATCCATGTTAACATGTTAATATCCATTATAACATGTTAGTGGTTTCTTAGAGTTAACAAGATAACTCAATAAACTACATAGTAAACATGAACATTGCCAAAGAGCAGAGGTGCCGTGTCTCTGTCTTTAATACATCAACAATAGATCATGGCTGCTACTATTGTTATGGACTTTGATTGTTGTTGGTCTGTGTGTGTTGATTTTGCAGAGAGAAGATTCATTCAGCTGCTTTTCCTCAGCTTTGGTGTGCTGTGTATCACACAAGCCATTCTCAATGTTTCTTTACGTCTTACTTGTGAGTGTGGTTTCTTGTCCTTTAATGTGTATTTCAAAAACATGGCATTGTGTAACCTGAAATTTGCTAAGACAGCTGCACAGACAACACCACAATTTTGCACAAACAACACTCAGTGGTGTAATGTCACAATTTGTTGTAAAGGAAAAAAAAACAATTTATTTAGATTTCATTAAAAAAAATAGAATTTAACAATTTTCTGTTTTTTATTTTATTTTTTATTATCAGTGTACTCCAACAAGGAATCAACTCCCCCATTCTGCAACACAACTCATATTACTGACCAAAACCAGAAGAAGAAGTTGGGAATTGATTATGATCAAAAGAGGCTTGGTGATTGCAACAGGTTACACGAGAGATTCAATGCCTTGACCCGAGATAAAAACCTGCTTGAAAACAGAAACACTGAACTCAACAACAGGATAATGACATTGGAGGAGGAGAGGGACAGACTGAAAATGATACTACGGGGTAAGAAAAAAATTGGTTTAAGTCACCAAATCAAATCAAAGTTGACTTCAGTTCTTACTTTAACAACAAATATACTAAATGTTTTTCTAAATGTTTGTCTAAAACATAAAATATGAATGTTTTAATCATTTTAGCATCAGCAGCATGTTAGACCTTTATGTGAGAAATTGTTAGTTATGTTTATATTATTCTAATTATTATTGTCAATTGTAAAAGTAAGAATAGCATCTGTGTCTGTACTGCACCCAAATGCATCAGAGCCTAACATGTGATGTGTGGTTTGTTTATTTCACCTTCCAGAGCTGAGTGGTTCTGTGACCTCTCAGCAGTGTCCCACAGACTGGAAGAACATCAGGTCCAGATGTTACTTTCTCTCCAGTGAGAGTAAGACATGGGAAGAAAGCAGAAGATACTGTCTGAGTAAAGGAGCTGACCTGGTCGTGATCAACACTGAACAGGAACAGGTACTGAACAGTAAATCTGTGTGTGTGTGTGTGTGAGAGAGAGAGAGAGAGAGAGACAGAGAGATATTCATTGATGTTGAAGAACAACTGTTGAAGTCATGGTCATTCTGTTGTCTCAATCTCAACAGAGAGACTTGTACCGTCTGGATGGGACTTCTAATCTCTTGTTCTGGATCGGTCTGCACGACACAGGTGGGACCTTCAAATGGGTGGATGGATCTGCGCTGACTAAACCGTAAGGCCTTTAGGACAACCCTCAATCTCTCTGCTAGACATCAGATATCAGTAACACAGAGATGAGTGCTATTTAGGCAGCTGTAGCAGTGCTTGGGCTCATACAAAATAATCAGTGTTAGCACTGCCAAGAAATACTCAGTTTAAGAGTTGCTCTGAGTTTTTATTTTTAATAGTGATAACATTTTCATTTATTAATTATCATGATTCTTATTATTATGAAACTCACCACTTCCTGCAGATGTTTAAGATCATGTTTTTATGATGTTATTAAAACCAATCAATCAATAAAGGGGGGGACTTTGTCTTTTAATGTGAAACATTTGTGCATAATTTTTTACTGTGGAGGTGTACAGTATTCTTCTCGGTTTATTGGTTCAGTTTGATAATCCAACATGAAAATTTAAACTGCACCTCTCTGACCTCCATCATTGTATCGTCCTTTAGATTTTGGCAGTCTGGTCAGCCAGATCGTGGTGGTCCTAACAACAGAGAGGACTGTGTGGAGATGTATCACTCTAACCCAGTGCTGGCCAACTGGAACGACGCCCCCTGTGGAAGCAAGCGGCACTGGTTGTGTGAGATGGATCCATTTACCAGTTAGTGTCAGATCAAGAACATAATGTAATGTGTGTGTATATGTGATTGACTTAATGTGCTTTTGCGTGCAGCAGCTCAAAGAAGTTCACATTGTAAAAATCTCTGAATAAAAGCTGATTGTTAAACAACAATACATGAAAACATTACAATACATTAAATCCTATTACTTTATAAAGGGAGACTTATAAGAAGATTTTACCCAAGTAATTAGTAAAGATATCTGCTGGCAAACTGAAATACAAAAGATGACGTTACTGTCAGTAAGGTACTGCTTTTAATTCTTTAAACCAAATTTCTTTTAAACAAATAGATAAATATGAGCAGGTGCAATCCAGTACTGACAGTATGTATCATTACAGTAATAATGACCTTAATAAGAATTAATAATTGAAATTCCACATCAATGTAATTTCTGCACCATGTGACCCTCAGACAGAGGGAGTGTTCATGACAGAGCTCGCTGGTAAAACATGAGTCATCTTTAAAGGTTCTGAAAGTTTCATAGGTCAAATACAGAGAAATCAAATCTCACATTTTCCATGGTGGAAGTCTGTTGTGCTGCTTTCGTCAGTTTCTCTGAGTCTTTAGTCTTTGTCAGGATGGAGGAAGTTCTCAGCAGAAGTGATAATTTTGAGGAAACAGAGTCAAGTGAAACTTTTCTTCACTGTTTTGTTTACATTTAAAAGATGATCATGTATAAATGATGTACCTGGAGACAAACATAGCAACCATGGAATCCTCAGCCTCCATTTTGTGCACACCAGTTTTTACAGACACATCTCACCTCTGTGATCTGACGTTTTATCCAGTCCATCTGCAACAGACCTGAGATCAAACCCATGTTTATCTATGTAGAAATGTTCACATCTGACAGTGTCCTCAGTCGTAGGAGAAAACAAGCACCTTCCCTTTGACAATTATGGCTCCAGGGTGTTGTAGCAGTCCTCCACCACCTGAGGGAGCAGAACAACTAAACATTTCAGCAGATCAGAAATTAGAGCGAGCTATTGACCTCCATGGAAGCAGATGGACACTGTGGACAATGTTACAGTTTGTTGTAGTGGCTCTGACATTTTGTGTTATTTTAGCATAAGAGCACTTAAATTACTTTTATATCTCTTCATTGTAGAGACTCTTTAGTGACCTACGTACTGTGTAATGAGTCAAGGATTTTTTTTTCACAGCAGACACTTTGACCTGTCATAGTAAGAAGCACAGGTGTTGCTAATTACATGGATGTGTTGTATTGTATCT
This sequence comes from Lates calcarifer, assembly GCF_001640805.2. NCBI lineage: Eukaryota > Metazoa > Chordata > Actinopteri > Centropomidae > Lates > Lates calcarifer. The sequence goes on along the minus strand of NC_066837.1, from coordinate 19,142,639 downwards.
CAGTAAGTCATGACAGTGTGACAGTGAGCCATGATTTATGAGGGGCCCCTAGGGACGTAATATAGAATTACCATGCACATACAGATATGAAACCAACTCACTCACATTATATACTGAAATCTCTCACACATACAAGTAATTATAAACTCTTACATATACAACTGAAATGTTCTCTCACACACAATATTGAAATGTTCTCACACACACACACTTGAAAAAATGTTCTCACACACATATTTATATAAACAGTTGTGTATGTAAGAGCTTTTTACTGGTATGTATGATAGGTTTTCAGTATATAATATGAATGAGTTCGGTGTCACGTGTATGTACAAGGTAATTCTGAATTATGTCCCTTGGGGTCCCTCATAAAATCTGCTGTCTTGATTCTCTGCAGCTCTTCTTCTGCAGATAAATGGATGATGCTGACCTTTTTTTTTTTAACATGGCAACTAGAAACTGTGAAAACTGACCTGGAGCAGTAAAAGATAGACTACATGAAACTGGCTCTTGCAGGTGGTAAGAGAAATGGCCTGTGAGTCCCGGAGCATCATGGGCTGCACAGAAACCCTGTCATACTAGGTAGTAGTAGAATTAGTATGTGTAAAATTCCTGATTTTGGCCAGCAAACTGTGCCACATGTCTACAGTTATTTCTACAAATTTTCTGAAAATGTCTGAAGACAAATGTTGACTTATGCAGAACTGTGTCAGTATTATTTATCAGCTGCAATGGAACTTGAGAAGACATGCTACATATCTGTGGATCACTGACTACACCTGTCTTGGATTTTCTAAGCCATCATCAATATTATTAGTAACACCTGTGTTTTTCCCATTATTAAAAAAGGTGAAAAAGATGTGAAAAAAGCCTAATGATGTCCAATTGTGATGTTGAACATCCAAAGATTGTCATCCTTATGCTCCTGATTGTGACTCTGCAATCCTCTGATATATAACATCATATATGAAATTTGTGCTGTCGCTCTTGTATGTGATTTGTACTTTGCTTGGGCCACTGTAACAAACAGCCATAAAAATAATTGCTATCGATGTTCTTTTAATTTTGACTTTGTTCTGATTAATGCTTGGTGTCCCTAATGAACAACCACACAAAAGTATGGAAAAGGGGGTTAAACAACATGACACTAGACGACACTCAGCAATATTACATCAGGAATTTGATTACTTTTTATATGGGATATCACTAAACTATTCTCAGTGGGTAAGGTTGATGCATGGTATCAATAAAAACTGAATAAAGTACACAATTAGTCCAAACAATAGACAATAGACTACATTACTGTGATATTATGTAAATATGCTGCTCACAGTTTTTATTACAAAAAAAATTAAAGTCAAGAAATAAATCATGACAGTAATGATTCCCAAGCTGCAGATATTGGAAATGTTTTAGTTAATGTATGAGTATAAATCTATGATTATACATGCTCATGTTGTTATAGTGCTGTGGATGTGTTTTTATTGATACAATGCAGTGTTGTTACACACTGGGAACTACCATCTGTGATACTGGAAAAATAGACATGATCCACTGCAACAGACACTTGATGGCATCATCACACATGCCCCACGGATCACACAGTATCCAGGTTATGTCAGAAGTGAACATAAAACAAGCTTCATTTCACTGTGGCACATCAGATAATGAATTATTTTTGAGGATAACAGTGAAACACAACAGATGTTTGACAAGTTCAAAACTTTATTGAAAGCAAATGTATATATTTCAAATATATTTGAAATTAGTCTCAATAACAAGAACCAGAGTACACACTTTAATCTGATCATCTCCAATAATCAGATTATTAACAGCTTTAACATACATTTCATTGTCATATTTTCTTTCACACATCCACTGTTTCACAAACCCAGAAATTGTTTTGTGAACAAGGTATGTCATTCCATTTCAATAAAGGGTCATGGTCATCCACTGGGATCTCTGCACAATCCTCTTCTCCATAGTTGTCAGGCTGTGAAGGTAACCAATACCTGTGAAGAGAAAACAGAGCAGAAATCACTTTTCTTTCACAGTTTCTGTGTGGACTGTGATTCTGCTGACTGTACTCAGCTCCAGCTTTAGGGTGAGTAAATTATATTCATCTAAAACTTTCATCCACATATCATGACAATGAGAGCTAAACTTGACTTCAAATAATACAGCTGAGTTATTGTTATGTGTACATCATTAAATGAGACTGAGATTGAAGAATAATGATAAGTGTCAGTCCCCACTGTTACTTTGGAGTTGTGAGTTAATAAGAACAACTGCCTGACTTGTTTTTCTGAAACTTTTGAAATTTGTTATTTGATTTGATGAATTGCCATGGAATTTTTTACAGACAACCATGGTCTCCAGAGGATGAATTCTAATTACTTTGGTGATCCTCTGACTTTTCATCGGTCAAAATTGGAATTTGTCAACTAGATTTTTGACAAAATACCTGGTCATTCCCATCTGCCTCAGCTGTTCTTTGTGTTTACTGTAATTATAACACAACTTTTTGTTGTTTTTTGATACCTTGTGCTCAGAGCTGACCATCCACCCATTTCCAGACACCCTCCTCTTTCTTGGTCAGTCAGCCCGATCCAAACTCTTTTGTTGAGAGCAATAAGAAATCGCTGTTTGAAAGAAAAATTAAGATACATGAGACATGATAGTTAAACACAATAGCACAAAAACACTAGGTGTGCTTTCATCATTGTTGAGTACTTATCAGTAGAATTCATAATGAATTCTAGATAATAAAAAAAAAATTCTAATTGAAAATTATATAGGGTATTTTTGTCTCACCTGTTCTTCTTCACTATTGATGATCACCAGGTCAGTTCCTTTCTGCCGACAATCCTCTGTGCTCTCCTCCCAGGTCTTCTGCTCAGAGGATATGTAGTAATATTTGGAGCCAAAACTTCTCCAGCACCCACAGTGACGTTTGTCTGTGTCAACACCATCAAAGTAACATCATCATTCACAGTAATCAATTTTCATTCATGTCCTGAACTAGCCCCTTGAAAGAGCAAACACAGTTATTTCAAGTGAATCAGTGACTTAACTGTTCCTTAATTCATACATTTACAAGTGATGGGGGTGTCATTTTGATCATACATTAGATGAATATGAAGGAAGCACTGAAGCACTGAGAGGTGCTTTCTTCTATTCCATGTTAGTTCTTTAGTAATAAATAAATAAATAAATAACATGGCTTAGAGTATAAAAGGCTGTGAAACAGCTGCAGTGCACACAGAATCATACATTAGATGAAAGATATTTCTGAAGCACTGTGAGGTTCTTTTCTTAGTCCATGTTAGATGGAGGACCAGAGGGTCATCAAAGAGTTATCCACTGAGGACCATGAATATTAAATGGCATAGCAATAATTGCTGACAGACCTTTCCCATGTAAGCTGATATATCAATAATGAACTTACAAAGCACATAAGCACTGAATCAAACTTTGAGTGATTTGTCAGCAAAAATGAAGAAATAAATAATTACCTTGAATCATTCTTGAAAATCTTTTCTCTCATTGTTCATCTCTTCAAACCTTTTTTTGAAGTTGGTCTTGTTCTTCAGCCAGGATGTTGTAGCTGTTCTTTAACTCATTTCTCTCTCTAGTCAGGATGTTGTAGCTGGTCTGTAGCTGCTCTAATTTTTCAGTCAGGTTGTTGTAACTGTTGTTTAACTCATTTCTCTCTCTAGTCAGGTTGCTTGTAGTCGGTCTGTATCTGGACCATCTCCTTTTCCCACTCAGACCTGCCTCGGGTGTCTGTAATAGCACAAACAAACAAACTGTTAACCATTATCACCTGCTGTGCACTCTATGAGCTTACCAACTCACTACTCACAGAGGAAAACCAGAGTTATGAGTCCAGCCAGGAGGAGAAGACACAGCAGACCCAGAAACACTGCAGCAGCTCTGCAGGAACTCTTCTTTATATCGTCAGCACCTGAAACTAGAAGTCAGTATTTATCATGTGTTTGTTGCTCCATGTGAACTCAAATAAAACTGTGTAGCGTAAACTTATTTTGGTCTAGATATTGTTTCTCTGAGAATAATGATTATAGAGAAATAATTTGCAACAGCCAATAGGAAACTTGATGTTGATCAGATTAAGTTTTCATAGACAACATTTGTTTTCTGCCAGAATATTTGTAGTGTGTAGTGACTACAGCATCATTAATGGTTTTTATGGTTATGTTCAAGAGCTCACAGCACTCGGTTAAAGTCAGGAAAGGATCATGGTGTGGTTTAACACGAAAAGGTGTCACAGTCATTTCAGACACAGTGTGTTTATTTACAGGGGAGACTGTGATCACAAACCCTGATCTCTGGTAACACGGTCCTGCCATCCCCAGCTGCCTCTTTGTGCATCTGGCTCAGTTCATAAATACAGCGCTTATGTTAAAAAAAAGAATTAACTAAAAACCATGAACATGATCATGATCCAACCAGTAATTTAGTCTATATGGATGTAATTTCTAGGCAACCAAGTTGCTCTATTGCAGTGTTGGTCAGTCACAATACAACTCAATAGATACATATATTTATATTTCATTTTGATAGTAGTATGTTGCTCTAAGCACTGCTATATGCCTGAGAATGAGAGAATGTCAAAGTGGGTCTGTAATGTTATTTTTCTCTGTTTTTTCTGCAGTAAATATAAACTATTTGTTCTTCATGCTGGGTTTGTGTAGGTGTAATCCCTTCAGTTTTAAAATACTGCTATTTAATCTAAACGAGGTAGATTATTGATATGTCCTCTCCATAACATCTGTACATTGACAGAGCTAAGCATATTGTAACTTTGCTTTTCGATTTCATTTTTGACATGTATTCATCCGTTGTAAGTTTCTTCTGGTCTTAAGCTAAAACCATAAATGACAAGAAACTAGACTCTTACTCTTTTCTCCGACCTTTGACCATCCCCATTAATGAACAATGTTTTTTTGACAAGTTTTCTTTTTTTTTTAAAGAAAATATTGTCTGTTCTGTGTTTGTGTGTGTCTGTGTGTAAGGAATGTCCACATACAGTATTTGCATGAACCTGCAGTCAACGTCCTATTAGATTATATGTAAAGCTGTGTGTCTGTTTGCATGTTCATTACCTGAGAGTGCAGGTCCAGTCCTGTGTGGTCCCTGAGCATGACTCTTGTTTTCATTTCATAAATATTTTCTGAAAATGTTTTCCTCTTGCGTCGATTATATGATGGTTCTTCTACATTGCCGTAGATATGTTGATCCATTTCGTATATTACTAGTTCAGTTTGGTCTTGAGGTGTTAATGATCCTCAGGGTCTTGAGAGTGTGCCTTGTACTGTGCTCAGACAACTATGATACCTAGTTAACAGATAGCAGCACAATTATTCACACATTTGATTCTCTGCTCAACAGGAAACTGAGGGCTGGAGGGATGTATGACCACAAGTAGTTTCTGTTGTACCAGTACTATATGTATTATTATTATTTGCATCTGTTTTACTGAAGGACAGGAGCATAGAAAATATCCTAATAATCCATAATTCAAATAATTCAAACCACAATTTTAATTAGCTGAACATTGAGGCACCCATTATCTGTGGACACTACCCATAGAAAAAACAAGTAACGAGTAATCACATGAGGCGGCCAGAAACAGATACCATATAGATATGAATGTTAGATTTACTTTATGTCTGCTGGATGTGAAAGTAAACATTTCTTGTGTATCTAGTGGCCAAAAATGGATTAAATCAGATTTGAATTTGACATAAAAAAAAAACATGCACTATTTATATTATATACAATATTTTTCTGTCCTGTCTCACATCTTGTTTGACTTTCTTTCATATGCAGCAACTTTTCCTGACTCTGTTCCTCAGTCCTTAGAAGGAAGTAACCTCCAATTCCTGAGAATCTTTCAGTGAATGCAGGAAAGCTGATAACACTTCACAGTCTCCTATTACATTAACTATATAACAGCAAATCTCACCCAGAAATGATGGCTTGATCCAAAAATGACCCAAAACTCTTTGGAAACATGTGGTGTAGTTAAAAGAAAACTGGCCAAAATTCAGTCCTATCATTGTATGTATTCAGATTATTTAAGTTCATTTAATATTTTTATTGAGACTAATTAAGTTAATTCTCAATCTTAGGATCATATTTGAAAAATAATCTCACCACAGCATCCCTTCAGTAACTGTTCTAGAGCTGCTTTATCACAGCTGGGCAACTCCATCGGCTACAAGAAGGTCGTGCTCCAGAAAGCTTCTTCACTGAATGGTGATATTGTTTTGTTAAATATATTTACTGTTTTTTAAACCCATAAGCGCCCAGACTCCTTTCTCCTCTTTAGAAAAATTATAAATTATGGGGGATATAAAACAGACTAAATGGACCACATGCAACACATTTCCAAAAAAGTTTCACTTTTTAATATAACTTTTTATTTTTGGGGGACTTCATGAGTTAAAAGTCAATTATGAGGAACTTTCCACAGCATTTAAAAGGTTGGTGACACCTGTGTCACCATGGGTTCTTATGGGAAAAATAATAATGGCTGAAACTACAGTTAAACTGAGATGAAATGAAACCAAAAATCTTTAGTCTAAGTTTTTTCTTTTGACTTTTCAGCAGGCTAAAGATCAACAGACCACAGCTCAGATCACAGCTAACTGTCAACACTGGTCTGCGGTCAGCACATTAGAGCTCAGAGCTGACAGAGATCAGTGTGTGTCTGCAAGAGGCATAGCTGAGACCGAGCAGCATTGCTGTGGTGTTGCTGTGCTGAGAATAGACTTCACCACAGTAAGTAAAGCACATGTAAATGTTCATGTTCATTTGCTCTTATAGTTGTGACTGTGTAAACTTATTTTATACCTTGCAAACCATGTAATTTATGTAGGTAAAATACATAGAAATCAAATCTCACATTTTCCATGGTGGAAGTTTGTTGTGTTGCTTTTGTCAGTTTCTCTGAGTCTTTTAGTCCTTGTGTGAAACTTGAGAGAAACTTTTCCTTGACCATTTGATGTTTTGTTTACGTTCAAAAGATGATCATGTAGAAATGATGCACCTGGAGACAAACATAGCAACCATGGAATCCTCAGCCTCCATTTTGTGCACACCAGTTTTTACAGGACACATCTCACCTCTGTGATCTGATGTTTTATTCAGTCCCATCTGCAACAGACCTGAGATCAAACCCATGTCTAACTATGTAGAAATGTTCACATCTGACAGTGTCCTCAGTCATATTGTTCTTATTCTTTATTGGACCTTGGCTTATATGTCAGAGAGGCTCTGTCTCCCACTCTCCAGCAAATCTCATGCCACTGAGAGGAAACCACAAAAACTATTCCCTGATTGAAAGTTTAGATATGTAGTTTTCAAGGCTATGTCCACACACAGGACAACATCATCATTTAAACAGATCTCATGACAAAAACAAAACATATCTGTAAAGTATACATCTTAGAGAAATGGAGCAAAGTGGATATTGAGCCCAACTCTTTCCTCAAATTAATAATGTTTCAACCAGTCAAATAAATTCACTTTTCCAATAACAATTATGGACCCAGGATGTGATAGCAGTCCTCCACCACTTGAGGGCGCAGTAGAACAACACATTTCAGCAGAGCGGAAAATTGGTTCCAACTTACCTTGCATCGTCATTTTATATATTAGATTATTACAGTAAAATGTCAAGAAATAAATGAAGACAGAAATAATTCCTAAATTGCAGATACTTGAAATCTATGATAATAGATGCTCATGTTATTATGGTGCAGTGGACATGTTTTTATTAATACAATACACCATTTTTTCAAAATCATTTTGCACACTTTACCTCCAAGATCAATTGCTGGTATTAAGCATCCAGGTTAGTAGTGCAGCCATGTCAGAAGTAAAACATAATCTTGAGATTGTCACCTCAACGTAGCTTCATTTAACCTTTTCACAGTGAAACATAAGATAAAAAAATTATTCTACAAGGATGACAGTGAAATAAGATATTTGACAAGTTCAAAAGTTTATTGAAAACAAATATATTTGAAAATGTTTATACTGAACATAAGTTTTACCATAGAAATATTATATGCAAAGACATTTAGCAGAGATCAAAGAGACACAATGGATAACCTGGTAAGTGTGTAGGACTCTTATTTAGACTCAAACACATTATCTGATCATCTCCAATGATCAAATTATTAACAGCTTTAACGTACATTTCACTGTCACATTTTCTTGTCATACATCCACTGTTTCACAAACCCAGTAATTGTTTTGTGAACAAGGTATGTCATTCCATTTCAAAAAAGATCTATGGACATTCACTTTCATCTCTGCACAATCCTCTTCTCTATAGTTGTCAGGCTGTGAAGGTAACCAATTCCTGTGAAGAGAAAACAGAGCAGAAATCACTTTTCTTCACAGTTTCTGTGTGGACTGTGATTCTGCTGACTGTACTCAGCTCCAGCTTCAGGGTGAGTAAATTATATCATTTCTCATGTTGTGTTAGCCACACTAGCAGTGAGGCTCTATGGACAACAGTGTCAGTGTTGGTTTGTCGGTCAGTATAAAACTCTCCAGTCCAAAATATCATGCAAATAAATTGTCAAATACTTGTTTTTGATACCTTGTGCTCAGAGCTGTCCCATCCACCCATTTCCAGACACCCTCCTTTTCTTGGTCAGTCAGCCCGATCCAAACTCTTTTATTGAGATCAATAAGAAATTGCTATTTGAAAGAAAAATTAAGATAATTAAGCATGCTGGTGCCATCTTTTGCTGCAACAACACAGAAACAGTAAAATTCATAAATGAATTCTAGATAAATAATTTTAAATTATTCTAATTGAATATTATATAGGGTATTTTTGTCTCACCTGTTCTTCTTCACTATTGATGATCACCAGGTCAGTTTCCTTTCTGCCGACAATCCCTCTGTGCTCTCCTCCCAGGTCTTCTGCTCAGAGGATATGTAGTAATATTTGGAGCCAAAACTTCTCCAGCACCCACAGTGACATTTGTCTGTGTCAACACCACAAAAACACACTCAACACCAACAAAGTAAAGTTAGCACTGAGGCACTGTGAGGTACTTTCTCCTATTCCATGTTAGTTCTTAAGTACTTGTTAGTAAACCAGATTCAAAAATAAAAAATATGACACGGCTAAGAGTCTAAAAGGCTATAAAATAGCAGCAGTGTTCAATATCATAAATAAGTGTTGTAAGTGTGAGGTCCTCATGGGGTCATCCTTGGAAGAGAGAGACTTAAAATATCTATAATAATACTATCATTACAATCTGCCTATGCACATGAGCTGAATTTTGGTCTGTTGACAGTGCTTGAGGGGAAGTCAGTAAACCTGAACTCTGTTAACCATAATCACCTGCTGTGGGCTCTATTTGCTTACCAACTAACTATGTGGTGTCATTTTGATCATACATTAGATGAATATGAAGGAAGCACTGAAGCACTGAAAGATGCTTTCTTCTATTCCATGTTAGTTCTTTAGTAAAAAATAAAATAAATGAATAACATGGCTTAGAATATAAAAGGCTGTGAAACAGCTGCAGTGCACACAGAATCATACATTAGATGAAAGATATTTCTGAAGCACTGTGAGGTTCTTTTTCCTAGTCCATGTTAGATGGAGGACCAGAGGGTCATCAAAGAGTTATCCACTGAGGACCATGAATATTAAATGTCATAGCAATCATTGCTGACAGACCTTTCCCATGTAAAGCTGATATATCAATAATGAACTTACAAAGCACATAAGCACTGAATCAAACTTTGAGTGGTTGTGTCAGCAAAAATGAAGAAATAAATAATTACCTTGAATCATTCTTTGAAAATCTTTTCTCTCATTGTTCATCTCTTCAAACCTTTTTTGAAGTTGGTCTTGTTCTTCAGCCAGGATGTTGTAGCTGTTGTTTAACTCATTTCTCTCTCTAGTCAGGTTGCTGTAGTCGGTCTGTATCTGGACCATCTCCTTTTCCCACTCAGACCTGCCTCGGATGTCTGTGTTTGGCACAAACAAACAAACTGTTAACCATTATCACCTGCTGTGCACTCTATGAGCTTACCAACTCTCTACTCACAGAGGAAAACCAGAGTTATGAGTCCAGCCAGGAGGAGAAGACACAGCAGACCCAGAAACACTGCAGCAGCTCTGCAGGAACTCTTCTTTACATCTTCAGCACCTGAAACTAGAAGTCAGTATTTATCATGTGTTTGTTGCTCCATGTGAAATCAAATAAAACTGTGTAGCGTAAACTTATTTTGGCTCTAGATATTGTTTCTCTGAGAATAATGATTATAGAGAAATAATTTGCAACAGCCAATAGGAAACTTGATGTTGATCAGATTAAGTTTTCATAGACAACATTTGTTTTCTGCCAGAATATTTGTAGTGTGTAGTGACTACAGCATCATTAATGGTTTTTATGGTTATGTTCATGAGCTCACAGCACTTGGTTAAAGTCAGGAAAAGATCATGGTGTGGTTTAACACAGAAAAGGTGTCAGTCATTTCAGACACAATGTGTTTATTTGCATTCAACCAAAACCACATTTTTTCCCTAACCTTTACCAAAGTGCCTCTATTGCCCAATCACAGCTGATACCGTGGACACTGCAGCAGCTCTGCAGGAACTCTTCTTTACATCGTCAGCACCTGAAACTAGAAGTCAGTATTTATCATGTGTTTGTTCCTTTTGATTTGTGAAATCAAGTCAACTCATTCAGTATTTTTAGCCACTCTAGCAGCATGGCTCTAGATAAAATGTGTCATAGAATAATGTTCTTATACCACTAATTTACAACAGCCATTACGTTTTAAAGGGCACTAAATCTCAATCAGATTTTGTTTTCTATTAACAAATGAGGAAATGGGTCACAAATATGTTGATACTGAACAGTAAAATGTTCATGTGTTTTCTGTAGTGACTACAGCATCATTAAACTTTTCTTTAAAATCATCATATCATGTTTAAGACCTCACACTGCTTGATTAAAGTCAAGAAAAGATCATAGTCTGGTTTAACAAGAAAAAGTTCACAGTAACTTCAGACACAAAGTGTTTATTTGCACCAAAACCATGTCTGTACACTGACAGAGCTACACAGCCAAAAACTAATAATTGTCTGACAAAGATCAGTTTAAAAGGATGTAGGGTGTGACCATGGTTATTAGTTCAATAAAATAAATTGAGCGCAGTATATTAAAACACATTTGAGAATCCAGTATTATCAGTGTACTACAACAACATTTGACAATCATGTGTTGAACTGATGACATCTGTGAATTAGAACTACAGTAATGTTTTGAGATGTTTCTGAAACCTCTGAAAAACAAGACAATATGTTGTGAAATGAGTAAATATGAATTTGTCTATACAGACATATTTGAACTTTGCTATTTAATTGCAGTTTTGACATGTATTCATCCATTGTGAGTTTCTTCTGGTCTTAAGCTGAAACTATAAATGACATGAAACTATACTCTTACCCTTTTCTCTCTCTGGCCCTTTTATTTTCTCCATTAACATTTTGGTTATCAGTCCTTTTTTTGTTTCTTTTGACAAATTGTTTTAGAAAATGTCTTCTGTTCTGTGTTTGTGTGTGTCTGTGTGTAAGGAATGTCCACATACAGTATTTGCATGAACCTGCAGTCAACGTCCTATTAGATTATATGTAAAGCTGTGTGCCTGTTTGCATGTTCATTACCTGAGAGTGCAGGTCCAGTCCTGTGTGGTCCCCAAGAGTGACTCTCGTTTGTATTATCATAAATATTTTCTGAAAATGTTTTCCTTTTGCAGCAATTATATGATGGTTCTTCTATATTGGCGTAGATATGTTGATCCATTTCGTATATTACTGGATCCATTTGGTCTTATGGTGGTAATGATCCTCAGAGTCTTGAGTGTGTGCCTCTTAGATTAAAAACTATTGTTCTGAGTTGAGCTCAGACAACTACGATACCTAGTTAACAGATGGCAGCACGACTGTTCACACATTTGATTCTCTTCTCAACAGGAAACTGAGGGCTGGAGGGATGTATGACCACATGTAGTTTCTGTTGTACCAGTACTATATGTATTATTACTATTACTATACTGAATTAACAATCCACCACCACAGTTTTAATTAGTTGCCAATGGGTGGGCAGTGGACACTAGACCATAACAAAAAGAAATAAAGAATAATTACATGAGGTGCCCAGAAACATAAATCATGGATATGAATGCTAAATAGACTTTATGTCTTCTGGATGTGAAAGTAGTTTTTCTGTTGTGTATCTAGTGGCCAAAGAAATGATTAAATCAAATTTAAGTGTGACATAAAAAAAAACAAGCACCACTTGTGACAGCGTCCATTCAGAAACTGTACTGGAGCTGTTGTCATGACAACAACTGGGCAACTAAGAAGATTCTGCTATACGACTGAAATCTTCTTCACTGAATGGACATCATTTGAGATTGTCTTGTCAAATATATTAACTGATTTTTTACTTTTTTTATTTTTAAGAATGAAGACTGAAGCTACAATTAGTTTCAGATGAAATGAAGCTCTGGCCTAATTTTTCTCTTTTTGGTCCTTTAACAGCCTAAAGCAGGTCACAAGACCACAGCTCATACCACAGCTGGTTGTGAATGTCAGTACATCAGAGCTCAGAGCTGCCAGATATCAGCAGGTCTGTCTGTTTGATGTGAGCTTGACTATAAACAGACATTATGTCATGCATCATCCAACCGCTGATAGTGTGAGTTTATGATGAGATATTTAAAAAATTAATCAAGCATGTTTGTTGATGCTTCCACAGTGAAAAGAGAGAGATGTTTCAAACTCATAATGACCTTCGTCTGATAAAATATATGTTTTTTTTAATCAACACAGTCTTTATTTGCAAATGCCTAAATGACAGACACAAATAATTCAAATCGCAGGTGGTGCTAAGACAACTATGATACCTAGTACTCAGAGGGCAGGGGTGGGTAAACTTTTCCAGAATGTCCAAAATATTATGTTTGTGATTTACTTGGTTTGTTGAATGTTATTGGGAAGCAATAGCTAACAGGTTACTTTGGTAAGAGAGCACAAACATGTAACAACTAAAGCAAGCAGCTCTATGACCTGTTCCCGACCTTGAAACTCATTTTGCCCGTGCATGAAGTATTTTGGTGCCAAATGCAGGCACACAGGTGGGGGGAAGGGAGAAAACAGGTGGGAGGCTTATTCAGATGAAGCAAACACACCAAGCCTGCACCCGACGCAAGTTGAGAGGGGAGGCCTGCAGGCAGACTCCTCTCGTGCAAACCAAGCTGTTGTGTGTTGCTGTTGCTGTTGCTGAGAATAGATGTTAAGCAGACATTAATGAAATGAAGATAAGATTTAAAGACATCTTCAGTAGTTCATGTTAATTCTTTAAATGTTTCACAGAGTACTTACTGCTGCATTGCATTTTGCGATAAAATGTGACACCATGGAGAAGCACATAAACATTTTTCCCCAGAAGACATTTTGATAGATCACAGTGGGTAAAGCTTCTGTAAATAGTAGAACTAATAATGGCAGAATTCCACCTAGGCGCTTCATTTTCATGTTTGCTCACTGTCACATTGTCATGGCTTACTGATACATCTGAATAGAGCAGAGCAATTGTTAGTGCTATTAATAATGCCTGTGTATTTCCTACTATTTAAGCTGCCATTTCTGCTGTGAATAAAGCATATTGAAGTCAGATCGTGTCTCTTTCATTTGTTCCTATATTTGTGACTGAGCAATCTTATTTTACTCCTTGCAAACCATGTGGAGTTATTTCTTATGAAATGGCAGTTCCTTGTTGACAGACTTCAAATTCCAAAGTTCAAAACCGGAATCCATCAAATTGATTTATTGGTCGATGGAAAGTTCTCACTGTGCAACGCAGTCTGTTCACCAGATACTGGATTTATGTGTGACACCCTGGACTACATTCAATTTAAGTAGCAGTGAGAAGCAATGACAAGTGGAAACCACCATATAGTTGAGGTAGGGCTAACTTTAATACAACTAAAACACTTAGTTAAGTTTGGGAGGGATCATGGTTGCAGTTCAGTTAAGACACTGCAGCATTATGCAGCTTAGTTTGGTTTTGTGGCTCTGTTCATGTGAGATACACAATAATTAATGAACATGAAAACATTTTAAATGTTCAAAATTCATGTACAACCAAAAGTTAATACAGGAGGAGGCTGAGGTGTGGAGGGAGTTACATTTCTGAAAACAGTCTCCTACAGCGTAGCAACAGGGATTCACAGCTCAGTGTTGTTGTATGCAGAGCAAATGAGTGCCAGCTGTTTATATGGACTGCCTATTGAGGGAGATAGGCATGGGACACACAGCTTGATGGGTGGATGGAACATGAGACTATAAAATTACTTCTGTGCCCATCCCAACTATTGCTGGCTCAGTGTTTTTTAAAGGTCAACATTACAGCACACTACTTCCTCCACTGGCACTGGATACTGACACTGGGTGTCAACTGTGATTTGCAGAATCATCTAATATGAACTTGATTCCAAGGAATAATGGGCTCTACATCCAGATTTCCCTGAGTGTAAAGGGTGTAGATCATGGTGATGTCAAAGGGTCAGAGTAAACCCACCACAATAATACGTATTCATCATTTAAAACACTGGACCATGTCAGCAGACAGTGTGTATTCATTAATTCAAAATCGTCCACACAATTGATATTACATAGCTCTTTATTTCTGCACAGTTTTCATCTTTTCCTGGAACGCAGATTGGCTTAGAGGGGGCTCAGTAGCTGAAACCCAAAAGCAAAAAATAACTTTTAAAAACATGGTACACCAAGCAACATTCATGTCATGTACAAATCAATTTTCAACCCAAGGACAAATCAAATAAACAGGGTTTCTGTTTTAAAGTCATTCAGATTTTACTTCAAATTACACACCTGACAATTCACCCTTCAGATCTACAGTATTATCTCATTTTCAAGGGAGTCTCAACATCTTGTTACGTTCAGAGAGTTTGATGAGTTAATAATACACAACATTAACACAACATTTAATTTTTTATTTAACTACCATAATCATGGAAATAACAATAACCAATTTCATTATAATGACTAGACTAAATGCAAATACCATTCACTAGGGGATAATCGACTGCAAAGATTTCTCCATTTCTTGGTAACACACAGAGCTACAATCTCATCATATACAAGCTATAATACAGAACAGAGTACATCTGAATTTGGTGGAGTGTAGAGACAAAATAGTCAGAGACCACGCAGTTATGTCTGAAGATATCTATGCCAAGCCAGACCTCACTAAGAAAGTTAGATTTCAGGCAGGTCAGGTTCATCATGTGGATATTAGGACTTTCAGTGTGTGTTAGAAAACTTTGGGTATTTGGCCTTTTAAAAAATGAAGATCAGTGTGGTAAATCAGGTTCAGTCTTCCTGAAATGTCTGAAAAGAGGAAGAGAGGTTGATAATGACTTCTGCAAAGCTGAATACACAAAATGAGCAGAGTAAAAAGGAGATGAAAAGAGACAAAAAAAAAAAGAGACATTAGAAGCTGTGAGTATTATGATAGAATTTTAATTCTGTCTTTTTAACCTTCTACCTTCATCATCACCATAAACCTTTGACTTGTCATGGTAGAAAAAGCACAGGTGTTACTATAATAACATGAACAATGGCTCTGTTCTGTTCAAGTTTCTGAATAAGTCATGACAGTGTGACAGCGAGTCGTCATGAAAACAACCAGGACCCTGAAACTGAAGCAGCTAAATGAAATTCAGCCGTCATTAATTTAATCTACACCTGTGATTTTCCTACTGTGACATGTCAAAAGGAGAGCTCTTTAGGTAGACCTGATGTCTTTGGAAGGTCAGTAAAGAAAATATAATGATGAATGTCTCTCTGAAATCTAGAGGTTTCTCAGCTCATTGGGCCACAACATCTGGATTGGTCTGAATGACAAAGAAAAGGAAAATGTCTGGAAATGGGTTGATGGAACAGAGGTCACCACAACGTAAGATATTTTCCAGTTTCTTATTTATTGATCGTCACTGTGCTACATTCAAACTGTGCATCAGAACAGAGAGACACACAATGTCTACTTCATTAATTAATCTGTATTAAAGTCCAGGACTCCCAGCAGTCTTAATGTCGCTCTGAAAACAAAATCTGAACAGAGTTAAATCAAAAATATTAAAGGACACAGAGGATGAAGAGATGAACTCTGCTGTGCTTTATATATTGACCATAAAGACCTGGTGTGTGTGTAACGTCTGTCTACAGTCAAACTACAGTCAGTACTGATACTGATCATCCAAGATCTGACTCCTGAATGAAACCGATGTTCTGTGTTTATCTATGTTTAATGTTCCTTTAAAATTATAATTTCATGTGACCTCATAATAATATGACTGAAGGTGCAATTCACAAATGTCAACAGTAATATTTTAATATATTATTCTGTGAAAGTAAAGCAGAGCATCTTTGTGCTGAACTTTTCATCTATAAATAAACTTCATAGATAAAATAAATAAATTAAAATAAATTAAATTTCCCCATTGTGGGACTAATAAAGGATTATCTTATCTTATCTTATCTTATCTTAAATGCTGAATTATTTGTTGTTGAAATTGTTTGTTTTTGAATAAATAAATAGATATCTAACTATTAAGACTGACCAAATGGTGTTTTAATATAGAAACAGGATGAAGAGTTATAAAACTCATATATTCATATATATATCTGTGTGTGTGTGTGTGTGTGTGTGTGTGTGTGTGTGTGTGTGTGTGTGTGTGTGTCATTTTCATAATGATTTTTATAAAAAAATATTTCATTGTTATAAATTATGTTTTTAATTGAATAACATGATTCAATCCAATAATCATTTCAGTGTTACAACAGAGTTTATTGTAAAGTAAAATGTATAATAGTTTAGATCAGACATCTGTTTGGTCAAAATATAGAGATTTAGATTAGAAGGCTAACATAACTGTTGTAAATCCACAATGAATAAATGAAATAATCATTTCACTGTCACAATAGAGTTTATGTCAGAGGTTGAATTTATTGAAAACTGGGGCATTAGTTTGCTCCTTTCCATTCATAAAAGTGATTATAGTAACAAAGCAGAGTCTGTTATGTCATACATTTCACTTGTAGTGTCTGAAAGTTCATATATGTTTTTATCCTCTGGGAAAACTCAAGGGTTCACATGATTTCTACTTGCTGGGGTCATGTTTAAGTTAATGGTTGTGAACATAAAGATGTAAGTGTTAGGGAGAGGGGCTTTTTCTTCCCTTTTCTGTGTTTCTTGGAATAAGAGGTCATTGAATGAGGTCAGGATGTTTTGCTAGATTATAAAACATGTAAAAGTACCCTATATATACTGATATTTAAAGCTGTTAGAGAGAGAAATCAATATTGGCTCGGATCCTCTCACAAGCTGCCGCGGTGCTTGTCTTGATGCTGAACTTCTTTGTAATAAACCTTTATATACAAGAAAGACAGTGTCAGCAGAGATCTTCTCTTCATCATCTTCACATCATCACCATTGAATATACTACACACTAAAACAGATTTATTGTAATTTACTGTAGATCAGACAACTTGAATGTCTGGAGGTGTATAAACGTTTTTGGTAACACTTTAAATTATTAATTATTAAAATATTTTGTTAATACCACTAATATACCCAGACACATATGTAACTATTTCAAAGCCCAAACTATCAATTTTACCCTAATATTTTATTCCTCTGCAGCAATAATGATAATAAAAACTCCATATTCTAAAAGCTTTACACTGTAATTTCTCAAAATAAAATGTAATCATTGGTAATCCTTTTTCTGCACATCAGTACCAAAGTCATGTAGTTGAATCCACAGATATTAAAGTCTCTGCACATCAACACAGTCTTCTGGTCAGGTGGAGGATGGATGGAGCTTTGCTGGGGATTACGTGAAGTTACCACTGTATGTATGAAGAATGATAATGAGATAAGTTGTCTCACCCCAACAGGAGTAACAAAACCATCAGGGTGGAGAGGGAGGTGTCAGGAGCTCTAGTTAGGCAAAATAAGTGAAAACACCTGTGTGGGTGGACTGTGGGTTTGCAGGAGCTTTGATGCTGGAGGAGTATCTGAAAGTAAATGTACAACAACACACCTTATAGGACTTTTAAAAGAAACATTCAGACACATTTTTCTGGGTGGAAAACACAGAGGTTTGCAAATGACATCATTTCATTTCATGTAAATTGTAAATCTACATATTCATCAGCTGTCTTTACTTCCTGATTTCTAGATAACACAATGTGGTGACATACATGCTAAAATACAGTTGCACTGGTCTAAGCAGAACAGACTACATCAGGATCATATGAGATAAAGTCAGAGAACAGTATGTCTGAGGATATCTACGCCAAGCCAGACCTCACCAAGAAAGTTAGGTTTCAGACAGAGGAGAAGAATGGAAATGTAGACATCTGTGAAGACATCGATTCTGTGACAATCTATGACAACTGCTGGGCAGAGGGAAGCACACCTCCGAAATTACAGGACAACACCACTGAGGACCAACAGCAAAGTATCTATCTGTCTGCTATTCTGTCTTACATGTCCGACATACATAGAGTATTGGATTAAAGACTGCTTATGTATTCATACAATGTTCAGGAAGACATAACAATTTTGTTGATACGTCTTGCTTTTCATTCTAAAAGTGGACATTAAACAGTAACTCCAACGAATAACATTAAGTAATGTAGAATTTTATAACAAAGCTAGATATTAAATGGGAAAATCTAGGTTAAAGTAAGGTCACTAATTACTTTATAATGAACTGTGTGTAATAGAGGTGTTTATTTTTGCTCTCAGCCATTTCAGTCAGTGTCCCTCCAGAAAAGAGGAATCTTGTCAGACCTGCTGCAGTGGTTCTGGTTCTGCTGGGTCTTCTCCTCCTGGCTGTAGTCGTTGCCCTGGTGGTCCTGTGTAAGTTTTCCAAATTCATCTATTCAAACCAACGATTATGATAAATTATTTAAGTATATGTAAGTGATCATTCACGTTTGACCCTTGTTGTGACAGTGATTCAAGACAAAAGTCTCAGTGTCAACCTGACCAGTGAGAGAGACCAACTACAGACAAACTACAGTGAAATGAAACAACTCAATCACAACCTGACGCATAAGACAAACCAGTTAGAGAGAGACAAGGAAAATCTCACCAAAGAGAGAGATGAACTATGGACAATTTACAGTGAAATGAAACAACTCAATGTCAACCTGACCAGTGAGAGAGACCAACTACAGACAAACTACAGTGAAATGAAACAACTCAATGTCAACCTGACGCAAAAGACAAACCAGTTAGAGAGAGACAAGGAAAATCTCATCAAAGAGAGAGATGAACTACAAAAGCAACTCGGTGAGTAGAAATACGAATATTGATTTTGATTAAAAGTATAGTTTGATTTTTTGGAAAATACAGTTTTGAGCCAAGAATTAGATGATAGGATCAATACCACTGTAATGTATGGTAAACATAAAGCTGGAGCAGCAGTTGGTTAGCTTCATACAAAGACTGAAAACAGAGAAACTTCCAAAATGTTGAACTATTCCTTTAATAAGGTTTTTATCTTAGACACTGACAGAGATAACTCACTGTAGGGCATATAAAAGCTGAGAGTGGTATTTCTGCTTGATGCTCTGTGTTTTGTCTCTTGTCTTGTCATGAGGTTACCTGCAGTATTGTGACTGAAACATATTAATTTGTGTCATTAAACAGAGACATCATTCTGTCCTGCTGACTGGATAAGGTTTAACATCAGTTGTTATTTAATTTCCACCTCAAAGAAAAGCTGGGATGACAGCAAACAGTTCTGTGAAAATGAAAAAGCACACCTGGTGATTGTATCTGGTACAGAGGAACAGGTGAGTGAACAATAAAAGCTATTGTTGTTGACTGAGCTCTCTTATTTTATTTTCTGCATACTCTTTAAAAAGATGAAGATCAGTGTAGTAAAGCAGGTTCAGTCTTCCTGAAATGCCTGAAAAGGAGAAGTTGCAGAATTGAATAAACAATATGAACAGAGTAAGAAGGAGATGAAAACAGACAAAAAAAGAGACATTGGAAGCTGTGAGTATTATAATAGAAGTCTTTTTAACCTTCTACCTTCATCATCACCATAAACCTTTGACTTGTCATGGTAGAAAAAGCACAGGTGTTACTATAATAACATGAACAATGGCTCTGTTCTGATCAAGTGTCTGAATAAGTCATGACAGTGTGACAGCGAGTCGTCATGAAAACAACCAGGACCCTGAAACTGAAGCAGCTAAATGAAATTCAGCCATCATTAATTTAATCTACACCTGTGATTTTCCTACTGTGACATGTCAAAAGGAGAGCTCTTTAGGTAGACCTGATGTCTTTGGAAGGTCAGTAAAGAAAATATAATGATGAATGTCTCTCTGAAATCTAGAGGTTTCTCAGCTCATTGGGCCACAACATCTGGATTGGTCTGAATGACAAAGAAAAGGAAAATGTCTGGAAATGGGTTGATGGAACAGAGGTCACCACAACGTAAGATATTTTCCAGTTTCTTATTTATTGATCGTCACTGTGCTACATTCAAACTGTGCATCAGAACAGAGAGACACACAATGTCTACTTCATTAATTAATCTGTATTAAAGTCCAGGACTCCCAGCAGTCTTAATGTGGCTCTGAAAACAAAATCTGAACAGAGTTAAATCAAAATTTTAAAGGACACAGAGGATGAAGAGATGAACTCTGCTGTGCTTTATATATTGACCATAAAGACCTGGTGTGTGTGTAACGTCTGTCTACAGTCAAACTGTGTGATATTAATCATCCAAGATCTGACTCCTGAATGAAACCGATGTTCTGTGTTTATTTATGTTTAATGTTCCTTTAAAATTATAATTTCATGTGACCTCATAATAATATGACTGAAGGTGCAATTCACAAATGTCAACAGTAATATTTTAGTAATGGTTAAAATTTTGTTCATCTCTAGGTACTGGAAAAACAATCAGCCAGATAATGGAGGGTCCAAAGGTTCTACAGGTGAAGACTGTGTTCACATTACAGACCTGTCTGATTTAAATAACTGGAATGATTTGAGATGTAATGATAAATTATACTTTATCTGTGAGAAAATACTTAAATGAAATCAAATTATTATGGTGCTCTTGGACTGTTTCCACATCTGTTTTGCTCACACATGTAAAATAATAACAACCTGTATATTCTCCTCCTGAGAAAGTAAAGCAGAGCATCTTTGTACTGAAATTTTAATCTATAAATAATAGGGATGGTGTCACATCCCCTGTCAGCTGCTAGTAATGTTTTCCCCCACCTTTAAGGTCTTGTTCTGGGAACTGGTCTCACTGGGAAACCCTGTATCTCTTTCCAGACCAGTTACTTCCTGTCCTGCCCTCATGCCTTATTAACAGCCCCGCCCTATGGGTTGTACCTGTGCCCCATTTAAGCTCCCCCTTCCCTACCTCCTGTACCAGTTTGTATTGAGTCCTGTACCAGTGTTCTAGCATTTTTTGACGTCGCCTCTAGTTTTTGACCTGCCATTTGCCCCTTTTTTGTACCTCTGCTTGGATTCTCCTCTGGTGCCAATAAAACCTCTGGCGTACCTCACGAACAGTGTCTGGAGTCGTGCATTTGGGTCCAACCTGTTGAGGCCCTGACAGATGGGCATTTCAATTAGTTTCTGGTTTTGATTAATAAAGCCAATTTAAATCAATTAGTTGATTAGTTGTGATGTCATTGTTAACACGTACCCTGCACCCAAACCATAATAATAATGTGTTGTCGTGATGAGTCATGTTTTTTGCACTGTACACTGTTAAAAGTGAAGGATACTTGAGGGTCCTTTTAGGGTTCCTAAGGTTGCCACACTGGCAGGACCCTTTGAGGAACCTCCAGGAAACCTTTTAAACACGTCAGTTCTTTGAGCATCTTAAGATAGTTCATCAGGTTGAGGAATCCTTGAGGAACCCTTTTTTCCAGCATTGTCTGAAACCACTTTTGATGCCTCAAAGCATCATTTCCTAACTGAGATTCCTGAAATTCAGCTTATTTTGGGGTACTTTGAGGCCTGTAACTACTACTACACCAAAAGATCACAACACTAAATCAAATTTAATATGAGGATAATTTATTCAGTGATTTTTTTTTATTTGACAATACAATAATAAGGCATCAGATTAATAATAAACATTATAAAGGCATTAGAAAATAATTAACCAATTTCACAGAATACATAAGCAATGAATAAACATATACATAAATATACACAAAGAAGACAAACATTTGCAAAAGAAGTACTAAAATTACTTTAAATTTCAAAAGTATTTTATAACTTTTACTGCCACACTCACATTCACATCCAACACACTTATAATTTTGATAGTGGAGTAGGGTAAGTTAATTTAAGTTCTTTATCAAGTTGGATTAACAAATTCTAATCTACTAGCTGTTCTTTAATTTCTAATGACTAGAAAATGAAACCCATGGGGTTTTTTAGCTGCTCGTCTGGAAATAATCTGAGGACATTTTTCCATTTCATAGATAAAATTATGAGTCAGTTCATCAACAAACAATAAACAGATTACTCAACAAAATCTATGTTTGGGAACCACAAACCTCAAAAATACTTTGATCTTATTATGTTGACCTCTAAAGTAATTTTTAGCACATTTTAATTCAAATGTTAAGTACTCAGCAATAAGTGCTTTACATTACAAGAGAAACTGAAAAACCACAAAACAACCCTGCATTAAAAAGGAAACACAATGATGCTATTTTCCAACATGACCTCTCACTTTAGACTTTTTCAGTAATTTAACAGTCACACGACTGCTGTAGTCTAAAGCACAGAACCTGAAGTCTTCCAGTCACTGTCAATGTAATGGCAGGTGACAGTGACAAAAAGAATCAGATGAGAGAGCTGTCCGTGCATCAGTTGTTATTGCTACTTTCTTGGCTTCCATCAAATTATTTTTCAGAGCTTTAACTACATATCGTCTGAAATCTTTTAAGTTTGTTCCTGTTGTTTGCTGTCACATGAGCAATTAGGTGCTACAAATCCGCAGTGTTTTCTGTAAGTGCTGGCTGTCAGCCAGACATTAAAACATTTTCACCCAACTACTTTCTTTATGTTTCAAGTCACGTCACTGTCACTTTATAAAATGTTATAACTCTAATCTTAAACCAGATAAAGGATTTTTTTCATCAGCCATCTGGATCTTTAGAAATCAGAGAAACAAGCTGAGCAAACAGCCGCTCTCAACGTCCTGTGTCCACAACGCAGAGAGACACTGATTTTTTGAATATGAAACTGTTTCATTCAGTGAGGCCTCGTGGATAATTCAGCTCCCAGTAAAACTCTCCGGAACGATGAACACTGAAGGAATCCTAACATAAAAACAAGCTGAGTGTCTAGAAATGACACAAGGTAACATTTGCAGCAGCTCGGTTAACAGCCCGCAAACCTTTATTAAACTCCTATGAAACTACTAAAACAATAACTCCTGTGAAGACCTCACACCTCTACCTGATTCAAAATTCAAAAAGTCAAATAAAAATTAGTTGACTCTTCAAAATAGATGTGGACTATTCGATTCGATTAATCAACTAATCGATTATTCATGCACATCCCTTGTAAATAAACTTCTGACATAAAATCTTTCAGTGATGTTATATTTTTAACTATTTGCTGTTTAAATTACAATTACAAACCAATAAATCAATAACCAGTCAATATATTTGTTTGAGTGTCTTACATCTAGCAAAAACAGTTTATTTAAGGACCCCCGAGCAGACACAGATTCCAGCAAAGTAAAGGTAAGTGGTTTAAATGTTAAATACAGGCAATCAATTGTGGGGGAAAGGATGTAGGGAGATGACGAGGCATAGGGAGTCCTGGGTGCCAGGTGAAGCCAGGAAACGGCAAGGGACAGGTGAGGGGGATGAAGTCCAGCAGGCAGTGGCAGGTGAATGGAATGGCTCGGGAGAGCAGTGAGAACTGGAAGCTTGGAGCATGTTAGTGGCGTGGCACGGTAATGCCGGCAAAGCAGGTGAGTAGACAGCAGAAACAGGCAGCAGCAAAGATCCAGGTGAGAATTACAGCACAAGAAACACAAACACTGGTGTAGTGTCTGAAGGTCTACATACACTGGGAAGACTTGAGGTCACAGAGAGGACTGAGACATGTCGGAATTGGTGGCCTGGATTCTGGGTGAGTGGATGGGAGGGGAAGGGAACAGCAGCAGGGAGAGTTCTTTTCTGTTTTCATGATTATTGTCATGTTTTTCTTTTCCCTTACTTCCTCCTCTTTGTCTGTTTTAATGAGCTTTTGATGATGTGTTGCTGAAGCTTGTCTGTAGCCTGCAGAGTTAACTGGTTGACACAAACTCTGCTTTGTGGCTGTTTTTGATGATGAACCCAGCTGGCAGACTTCGTATCATACCTGCTGGTGCTTGATCTTAAATCCTCTGGTGGGCTCTTGCCTTGCCTTGAACCTTTACCAAGGTTCAGTCCAGTGTAGGTGTCTGCTGCAGGCAGGCCTCATGGGGATCAGAGAGCAGCAGCTGCTGTTGAGAAGCTGGGCAGAGAGAGAGAGAGGTCCTCTCTCTTGAGGAGTTGAAGGGGACTGGTCATTAATGACTTTGTGTCATGGTGTAAGGGGTCTTTCCTCAAGCTGACCAAAACCAAGGACATAATAGGAAGTAGGTACCCATCCTCAGTAATTAAGGGTACTGAGATTGAGTTGTTGGAGAACTAAAAGTATTTAGGTACTGTTTTGACAATAAGTTGTGCTTTCAGGCTAATGTAGATGCCATCTCTAAGAGGTTACAACAACGTCTTTATTTTTTGAGAAAAATTGTGGCTCTGTTCTATAGAACTTTTAATGAATCTGTTCTGTCCTTTTGTATTGTGGCGTTGTTTCTGAACCTGAATCTGGCCAATACGAATAGGCTTAGTTAGCTTGTTAGAGTGGCCAGTAAAGTTACAACTGGCAGATCATAAGGAAGGCCTATGCCATATTGGACTATTGGACCATCCCTTGCAGTGGGAGTTTGAACTTCTACCTTCAGGTAGAAGATATAGAGTTCCAACTCATAGGACTAAAAGACTCAAAGACTCTTGTTTGCACTGCAATCAGTGGGCTGAATTTGCGGTTTTTCCCTCACTCTGCAACTTGGGCTGTTTTGTCTTCATATGTAGTACACCCTGTGTTCTAACAGGTATACTGTCTTTTATGTTGTATTTATGATGGAATTAATGTGTTTTTGTAATACCTGGCTGCAACCAATTTTCCCCTAGTGGGATAATAAAATTTGACTTGACTGTTCTAAATTTCTTATCTCTGTTTTGTTTATGATGATTTATGACAACCTAAGTGGCCAAGTGTCATATACTGTATTAACTTCCCTGTTTCTAAATAACTGAAAGAGCACAAAGTGATAACATACATACTAAAATACAGTTGCACTGGTCTAAGCAGAACAGACTACATCAGGATCATATGAGATAAAGTCAGAGAACAGTATGTCTGAGGATATCTACGCCAAGCCAGACCTCACCAAGAAAGTTAGGTTTCAGACAGAGGAGAAGAATGGAAATGTAGACATCTGTGAAGACATCGATTCTGTGACAATCTATGACAACTGCTGGGCAGAGGGAAGCACACCTCCGAAATTACAGGACAACACCACTGAGGACCAACAGCAAAGTATCTATCTGTCTGCTATTCTGTCTTACATGTCCGACATACATAGAGTATTGGATTAAAAACTGCTTATGTATTCATACAATGTTCAGGAAGACATAACAAATTTGTTGATACGTCTTGCTTTTCATTCTAAAAGTGGACATTAAACAGTAACTCCAACGAATAACATTAAGTAATGTAGAATTTTATAACAAAGCTAGATATTAAATGGGAAAATCTAGGTTAAAG
Source organism: Lates calcarifer (assembly GCF_001640805.2). Classification (NCBI taxonomy): domain Eukaryota; kingdom Metazoa; phylum Chordata; class Actinopteri; family Centropomidae; genus Lates; species Lates calcarifer. The sequence continues at coordinate 19,116,600 of NC_066837.1, read as the reverse complement.
TAAGGTCACTAATTACTTTATAATGAACTGTGTGTAATAAAGGTGTTTATTTTTGCTCTCAGCCATTTCAGTCAGTGTCCCTCCAGAAAAGAGGAATCTTGTCAGACCTGCTGCAGTGGTTCTGGTTCTGCTGGGTCTTCTCCTCCTGGCAGTAGTCGTTGCCCTGGTGGTCCTGTGTAAGTTTTCCAAATTCATCTATTCAAACCAACGATTATGATAAATTATTTAAGTATATGTAAGTGATCATTCACGTTTGACCCTTGTTGTGACAGTGATTCAAGACAAAAGTCTCAGTGTCAACCTGACCAGTGAGAGAGACCAACTACAGACAAACTACAGTGAAATGAAACAACTCAATCACAACCTGACGCATAAGACAAACCAGTTAGAGAGAGACAAGGAAAATCTCACCAAAGAGAGAGATGAACTATGGACAATTTACAGTGAAATGAAACAACTCAATGTCAACCTGACCAGTGAGAGAGACCAACTACAGACAAACTACAGTGAAATGAAACAACTCAATGTCAACCTGACGCAAAAGACAAACCAGTTAGAGAGAGACAAGGAAAATCTCATCAAAGAGAGAGATGAACTACAAAAGCAACTCGGTGAGTAGAAATACGAATATTGATTTTGATTAAAAGTATAGTTTGATTTTTTGGAAAATACAGTTTTGAGCCAAGAATTAGATGATAGGATCAATACCACTGTAATGTATGGTAAACATAAAGCTGGAGCAGCAGCTGGTTAGCTTCATACAAAGACTGAAAAGAGAGAAACTTCCAAAATGTTGAACTATTCCTTTAATAAGGTTTTTATCTTAGACACTGACAGATGGATAACACAGTACAGATATAAAAGCTGAGAGTGGTATTTCTGCTTGATGCTCTGTGTTTTGTCTCTTGTCTTGTCATGAGGTTACCTGCAGTATTGTGACTGAAACATATAAATTTGTGTCATTAAACAGAGACATCATTCTGTCCTGCTGACTGGATAAAGTTTAACATCAGTTGTTATTTAATTTCCACCTCAATAAAAAGCTGGGATGACAGCAAACAGTTCTGTGAAAATAAAAAAGCACACCTGGTGATTGTATCTGGTACAGAGGAACAGGTGAGTGAACAATAAAAGCTATTGTTGTTGACTGAGCTCTCTTATTTTATTTTCTGAATGCATGTACTCTTGTTTTAAAAGGGCTGAAAATGTAAAACAGAAAACCTAAAACATGCTTCTGTTCCCAAATTCATCATGTGGATATTAGGACTTTCAGTGTGTGTTAGAAAACTTTGGGTATTTGGCCTTTTAAAAAATGAAGATCAGTGTGGTAAATCAGGTTCAGTCTTCCTGAAATGTCTGAAAAGAGGAAGAGAGGTTGATAATGACTTCTGCAAAGCTGAATACACAAAATGAGCAGAGTAAAAAGGAGATGAAAACAGACAAAAACTTTCCTTTAACCTTCTACCTTCATCATCATCATAAACCTTTGACTTGTCATGGTAGAAAAAGCACAGGTGTTACTATAATAACATGAACAATGGCTCTGTTCTGTTCAAGTGTCTGAATAAGTCATGACAGTGTGACAGCGAGTCGTCATGAAAACAACCAGGACCCTGAAACTGAAGCAGCTAAATGAAATTCAGCCATCATTAATTTAATCTACACCTGTGATTTTCCTACTGTGACATGTCAAAAGGAGAGCTCTTTAGGTAGACCTGATGTCTTTGGAAGGTCAGTAAAGAAAATATAATGATGAATGTCTCTCTGAAATCTAGAGGTTTCTCAGCTCATTGGGCCACAACATCTGGATTGGTCTGAATGACAAAGAAAAGGAAAATGTCTGGAAATGGGTTGATGGAACAGAGGTCACCACAACGTAAGATATTTTCCAGTTTCTTATTTATTGATCGTCACTGTGCTACATTCAAACTGTGCGTCAGAACAGAGAGACACACAATGTCTACTTCATTAATTAATCTGTATTAAAGTCCAGGACTCCCAGCAGTCTTAATGTCGCTCTGAAAACAAAATCTGAACAGAGTTAAATCAAAATTTTAAAGGACACAGAGGATGAAGAGATGAACTCTGCTGTGCTTTATATATTGACCATAAAGACCTGGTGTGTGTGTAACGTCTGTCTACAGTCAAACTGTGTGATATTAATCATCCAAGATCTGACTCCTGAATGAAACCAATGCTCTGTGTTTATTTATGTTTAATGTTCCTTTAAAATCGTAATAACTTGTTTTGAAGGTACAAGTCACATATATCAACAGTATTGATTTCTAATATTTTAGTGATGGTTTGGTAATGGTTTTTGTTTATCTCTAGGTACTGGAGAAACAGTCAGCCGGATAATGGAGGACGTAAAGGTCCTAAAGATGAAGACTGTGTTCAGATTCAAAACACGTGGCGTGATTTAAAAAACTGGAATGATTTAAGATGTAATAATGAACTACACTTCATCTGTGAGAAAATACTTAAATGAAATAAATGATTTTAGCACACTCTCACACTCACACAATCATTTATAATGATTTGAAAAAAAAATCAGTTATAAATGATGTTTTCAATTTTTAAAAAAATGATTCAACACAGTAATAATTTCAGTGTCAATAGACTTTATATCAATGGTTGAATTTATTGAAACCAGGGGCATCAGTTCTCTCATTTCCAGTCAAAAAAGAGGTTACAATAAGAAGAGAACATTTCTAACTGTGCCAAAAGCAGCAAACATACTTTTGAGGCACAGATTTTAACATATCTTGATACAGCTTTCCTTATTCAAAATTCAAAACACTACTGTTATACCCTCAGGTCGGGTTTGGTGGCCTGGATTCTGGGTGGGTGGATGGGAGGGGAAGGTTCTGTTGTACTTTCATTATTATTGTCATGTTTTTCTTTTCCCTTGCTTTATCTTTTTTGTCTGTTTTTTATGTGATGAGCCTTTGGTGATGTATTGCTGATTCTGATAATTAATTCAAAATCAATAAACCTTGATCACAAAAAAGTGGTTGCATTAACAAAACTGATTCTTTTTGTCACATCTTGTGTTTCATTATTTTGTAAATATATCACTGAAATATTTGTGCCCAAAACACACACGTAACTGTTATATATATTATATAAATATATCATATTTTGTTCCTCAGCAGCAATAATAATGTAGGCTACACTTAAGCAATATTAATAATAATAAATACTCCATATTCTAAAAGCTTTACACTGTAATTTCCCAAAATGTAGTTCATTTGTAAGTTTATCATTTCCTGTTTAATTAAAATTTTCCCCAGTTTTATAAAAAGTATTTAAAGAAGGCTGAGGACATGATGATTATTTTGGCAGGATATTTCCATTCATCTTTATAACTGCTTGTGCTGCACATCAGTACCAAAGTCATGTAGTTGAATCCACAGATATTAAAGTCTCTGCACATAAACACAGTCTTCTGGTCAGGTGGAGGATGGATGGAGCTTTACTGGGGATTACATGAAGTTACCACTGTATGTATGAAGAATGATAAGTTGTCTCACCCCAAGAGGGAGGTGTCAGGAGCTCTAATTATGCAACATAAGAAAACAGCTGTGTGGGTGGACTGTGGGTTTGCAGATTTAATGCTGGAGGAGTATCTGAAAGGAAATGTATTACAATACATATCCACAAATTCACCTTATATGACTTTTAAAAAAAACATTCAGACACATTTTTCTGGGTGGAAAACAGAGGTTTGCAAATGACTTAACTTTATTTAATGTAAATTGTAAACCTATATATTGTTTTAAATCTGCTCAGCATGGGAAAAGTCATTGTCATTACAGGGTTATGTCACGTAGAGTCACGCAGCCCACTTATTGTTGTCCTGCCTCTGTTTTTGGTTTATTTACTGAAACATTACTCAAATGTCACTGATCAGGTGGATTTAGAGGGAACAAGCAGATGCCTAGATGGTTCTCAGCTCTGACTTCCTGTTTGCTGTTCTTCCTTTTTATACCATCATCAGAGTTTCCAGTCTCAGTCTATTATATCAAGTTTAAAAACTAACCTCTTTCTTAAGCTTATTTAAGTGAAGTTTTTTGATGTGCAGTAGCCACAAGAGAAATAATGTCAGAGCGTGTATACGATGAGCTGGGCATCGCCAGGAAGGTTCACTGTGATCAGGACGACAAGGAGAATATAGTGGATATCTATGTCAGTGCAGAAAGCCTGAGAGTGTATGACAATCCCTGGGTGGAGAGCATACCACCACATACACAAAGACCTGCAGAGGGTCCACATCCAGGTATGGACACAACAAGATCAATAAGTGTGTTTGTGCAAACACCAGGGATGACACAGATTTTGATTTTAATTCCTTGATTTTTTTATGTTAATTGTTCTGTGTGAATTGGTGTGGTATTTTGGTAGTGTGACATTTTAGCCTCTAAATGTATGTTTTACTTGAATTTTCTTGTATATGAACAGCAATGTGTGTAACACACATTTAATGTATTTTAATAGGTTGTAGTATCCTAAAAATTCTGATCCTGATGTTCTGTCTTGTTTTTTTTTTTTTTTTTTTTTTTTTTAAGTGTCTGTGGTCAGTGTAAACTCAGTAAGGAAGAGTCATGTCGGAACCTCTTCAGTGTTTCTGGGAGCAGCGTGTCTTCTCCTCCTGGCTGGAATCATTGGCCTCGGAGCCCAAAGTGAGGTTTTTTAATAAGAGGAGAGAACATTTGAGATGTTGTTGATTTTATAATGATTTTAAGAATATGACGGCATGTGAGAATATTCAGTTCCTGTTTTGTTGTTCACTTTGCTCCAACAGTGAGTAAAAGCAAAACCTACTTGCTCACAGAGATAAGCCAGTTATTGGAAGTTAACGCTCACCTCAGGGAAGCAACAGAACAATTAACAGCCAATAACACTGAACTCAGCAAACAAAGAGATGAATTGTGTAAGATGGTTTGTGGTAAGTCAGATTTTACCTCATATATTTTATCATTTTTATTCACTGATGAAGTATTGACTTATTGTATGCTTGGCTAGTCACAACAGGTGTCTGTATTCTGAACACTGAACATGGCTTTTTTGTGTAAGGGCAACATTTTGCATTTAAAGCTACAAATTAAGCAGCTGGTTTGGCTCTTTGCAATAAGAAAACTGTGATGGGAAAGGTGAAAGCTAAGTCCAACGTCTCTCCTTTCTGTCTTTAAGACAAAAAACAAAAGCCTGGACAATGTAAGAACCTAGACTGATCTAAATATCCCTGGTATGAGTGAGTGGGACAGCAGTGACCGCACAACAGTAAGTACTGGAACTATTATTTTTCAGTGGTATTACTATTTTACTGGGTGGTATCATGTCATCACAACAGGCTTCCTAGACAGAAGGTCAGAATGTGCAGTTTTGATTAAATCAAACAGTAAACAAGCGTGTGCTTCCTGGTGCTTACAGATCACAGTGGGCTCAGCAACACAAGTGAAAAACGAACAATTAAGACGTATCGTGCATTTAAGACAAAAACACATAAATTCCTGCACAGTGCTGCAATTTCACTGTATTGTAAAGAGCACAAAAGTACAAAATAGGCAGATTTTAAGGGTCTTACACTAAGCTGAATACTTCCAAAGTAACTGTCATTTTCATTCCTCTGGTACTGTGAATATAGCAGCTTAACTTATTTCTATCTGCGCTTCTAAACTCCTGCTGATGTGGGGGTCTCTCCATCGGGTGCACATGTACTGCAGGCATTTTATCAAATGCTGCATCATTCAGTCATTTTAGTCATTGTGTTTTTGTGATATTGCACAAGAAATTACCATTTACAAAATAAAGGAGGAGTAAATTGTAAATTTGTAAAAGCGGATGAATTTTAAATAAGGATTTTAAAGATTGTTATGATCACCTTGTGTGTTGCTATTATATTTAAAGAAAAGAGCATATGTACATTAAATGTAGTAAAAATGAATACTTTGGTTTTATCATTTTAATTGTGTGAAAAGTTTTTTTCTGTCCCTGCAGGTATCAGTATGTCTCACATCTTTAACTTCAACCAAATGAAATAAAGTATTGCATCAGAAGGTGACAAGATGAAGATGGAGCTTGGTGGGATATGTCAAAATGTTCTTTCACAGAAGAATTTTCTGGACTGAATTCACACACGTTTCTTTTCCCAATTGATTGTGTTACAAATAAACATGTACATGATAGTGTTATATTGCAAAGATTTGCTGAGATTTGCTTTGTCAGACATCATCAGCGGCTGACTTAAGGATGTTAGTCGTCCTTTCTACTGCACTGAAGGCATTAGGGTACAAATCACAGAGCTTTGACACCAGAGACTGTTTCTCCCTGCATCACACGTTGTTATGTGTAGGGTACTTTTGTAAAAATGCAGCTGATAATACAAATTGTATTCTGACAAAATAAATGTCTGCATCTTTTTTTTCTCTTATAAGTGATGAATAAGATTTTGGCCAAGTGCATTAACACGCACAAGGAAAATGGTTCCAGTCATGGGTCCATCCCAAACATCATAGATGTACATCATATTTGCAGACAATACACAAAATACAAGCAATATACAGACTAGAAGACAAATCATATATATAAAGTGCCAGTCTGTGTGGTATTGCAAACAACAATGTATTTGCATCACATATGGGAATGAAATAGTGATATGGATGAGTTTCATTGTACTGACAGACATTTCTATTATTTTGTCCACATCATCGTCAATGAAGACAGGCCAGTTAAGATATATAATGCATTCCAGTTAAAGAGTATCACAGGCCACAGCCTCCAAAATGATTATTAAGGCGAATCAGCGCTTCTAACATAGTTTCAACAAAACCTGAACATTATAAGCTGCATGGAGGAGGATTTATTGCAGGACTGTTGTATTAGACTATATTGGGTTTGAATCGCCCAACAAGATAGATAGGCTCGGCAGCTAGAGAGTTATCTGTCACGTCGTCTAATTAAAATATTCCCATGATTTTTTTCTTACTTTAGACACTGACAGGGCTGTCTACCTGCTCAGTGGAGCTCGTCACCATCACGTTCTATTACTGAAGACCTGTGTACGGAAATAAAATAGTACCACAGCGGGTGCCACGGTGTGACGCGCATTGATACAATGTTATCCGCCTGAGCTGACTTCACATCCGTCTCTCCAAACAGACTTTTGTCTGCCGGCATTTTCTTTTTACTTTCCCCGTGTCGACTTTAGCTCGTAGATTAATTTCCTGTTTTGTTTGCCGGCTAACGGGATCCAGACGAAGTCAGTTTTGTCCCCACGATATTCTTCTACACAATGCCTGGGTTTTCAGACAGAGATCGTGGCAGAGATAGAGGGTAAGTCAAGTGTCAGCTCCGGGTTTCTTAACGTTAGCCCGGATGAGCAGCTTAGCAAACGGTAGCTAGTGGCACTGCTGTCACAGCTGTGTTTTCAAAACACAGCCTTCGGTATGCCGTCAGTAACTGTTATTTAGCTATATTCGTGTATGAAAATGTGGAGGTTGATATGCTGTCTGGTGTCCCTGTATTGACTTGACGTGTATGTAATATTCTCCGATCCCCTGCTGATTAGAGGTAAAATGGCAGCTACCGACGGCTCTGTGTCGGTGGCTCAGCGGTTTGCACGACAGCCTACTTGTTATCTTCTCATGTGACGCAGTGGTGTCTTTATTTGCGGTTTTGCGATCTTGCCGATTTATTTTTAACGACCAGGCTGTCAGTAGTTGTGTCACCTCTTACCGGAACTAAACTAAGCCCCTAGACGTCCCCGTTTTATCGTTGTATGGAACCGGTAACGTTAAACTCAGATCGGTAATTTGACAGTGTAATGTAGCTGTGTAACCTTACTGGTGACTATCTATGCATTAGCAAGGCGATATTCAAGCAGCAGACACTGTAATGTGTCCCTGTGTGAACTGTGTTGGGCTTGGCCACAGAAACAATTTGTTGGAAACTGTTTACAGTGAGCGTTGTTGAGAAAACACCAGAGATGCTCAGTGTTTGCATTTCAGTTGCTCAGTATTCAGTTCCAAGTTTTGCCTCCAGGGTATCAAGTATTTCCCTGTTTGGAGAACAAGGAAATGCTTTTTAACTCCTGTCACAAATGTTTATTTAACTGTGCACACATTTAAAACCCCTTCCCCCCTTTTGTATGAATTGTTTATAAGGTGCTACAAAACAAGGAAGAGGAATTTAATCCAGGGAAGTATATATGTAACACAGAGACCATGCTGAATTGACATTCAGGTGATTTAGTACTGCATGTCTGTAAAGATGTAGATGGAGAGCTCACAAGAGAGAGGTTAAAAAAAACAGTAAAAATCAGTATGCAGAGACGTGGATGTTCTGCCATTTAATCCCTAGTAGCATCTCTAGAAAGAAGAACAAAACTGAGAACTGTAAACAATAGCGTCATCTTGTTGTTCAAACCACATTCAGGTGGCCCGTAGGCATCACTATGCATCATCAGGAATCTTAAACTTCACAGCTGTTTTCATTGGCTGAGTAGAACTAACCATGAGTAAGTCACTGACCTCCTGTGTGAAAGAATGGTGGGATTTTTCTTTAGTATCTCCCATCTCTGGAGGTAGTTTTATGTTGTGCTCTTTTACTCAAGGTATGGTGGAGGACCTCCTCGTTTTGGTGGTGGTGGAGGTGGCAATAGGGGTGGACCTCCTCCAGGAAAGTTTGGCAACCCTGGTGAGAGGCTGCGGAAGAAGCACTGGAACCTGGATGAGCTTCCAAAGTTTCAGAAGAACTTCTACCAGGAACACCCAGATGTCACCCGCAGACCACTTGTAAGGACGGCTTCTCACTTTTTTTTTTTGTACTGACATTTTGACTCACACACAGAGTTAAACAGTAACGCATAACATTGGTTGTGGAAAAGATAAATGTGAATATCAATCATTTTTTAAAAATTTCTTCTTCCAATTCCAGCAAGAGGTTGAGCAGTACAGACGAAGCAAAGAAGTTACGGTCAAAGGCAGAGATTGCCCCAAACCAATCGTAAAATTCCATGAAGCTGCATTTCCAAGTGAGTAGAAATTAATGCTTTATCCACTGTGTCATTTTCAGAAACACTGACTTTCAACAACTGAACTTGCATATCTTATTTTTTCAGGCTATGTCATGGATGTTATTGTCAAACAGAACTGGACTGAACCAACCCCCATTCAGTCTCAGGGATGGCCAGTTGCCCTCAGTGGCAAAGACATGGTTGGCATCGCTCAAACTGGGTCTGGAAAAACCCTTGCAGTAAGTGAATTGTTTTCCAGTTATGCTTTTTCAAACCATTTCTACCGAGCATAAACAAGACCGCTTCTGCTTCATGTACCACCAGTTACTGTAGATGTGGGAGGCATGATCATCAGTGCGCAGTGTGCGTGTGTGGCATTCTGGCAGAAGCTTACTCTATAAACATCACCATTTAAGATTGAGAGTATTTAAGATTATTTTTTTGGCAACTTAAAACACTTAACACCACTCAGCTGATACAAGAAACATACCCTACTGATGTTGTGGAAATGGTTGGCTACTTGACTGGCAGCTCTTGCCTTTTGGAAACACTGACATAATCTTGTGCATTATGAATTAAAGTTACATGTACATTTACATGTTACTTTTTTTGGGTTACAGTACCTTCTGCCTGCAATTGTGCACATCCAACATCAGCCATTCTTGGAGCATGGAGATGGACCTATTGTAAGTACATTTCAACATGAAGGGAGAGAAGAAAAGTTATCACAGTTTGAAGGCCCAGATGATGCCTAGTGTTCATATCATACTGATAAATATATTGCTCTATGGATAGCTAAATATCCACCAAACGTTGTCGTAAATGGCCAATATATAGACAGCGTGTATATTTGATTGTTAATTAATTTTTTTTTTAATTGTATGCATCTTCCTTTAGTGCTTAGTGCTGGCACCAACCCGTGAGCTGGCTCAGCAGGTGCAGCAAGTGGCTGCTGAATACGGCAGGGCCTCCCGTCTCAAGAGCACCTGCATCTACGGTGGTGCACCCAAAGGACCCCAGATCAGGGACCTTGAGAGGGGTATGCTTACTATGTGATTCTCGAAGTGAATATTACTTCATTCATTCATCATTTCATCCAGCTCTTTGCCATTGTGCATTTGTTTTGATTATCTGTGTTAAGGTATTTCAGTTACATATAATGTGTTTTTGCTGTTTTTATCTAAGGTGTTGAGATTTGCATCGCCACCCCAGGTCGTCTCATTGACTTCCTGGAGTGTGGTAAGACTAATTTGCGTCGTTGCACTTACTTGGTGCTGGATGAAGCTGACCGCATGCTGGACATGGGATTTGAACCTCAAATCCGCAAGATAGTTGACCAAATCCGGGTAAGTTGTGTTATTTCCTTTCACCTGGCAGACATTTGACATTTCTGAGAAATTGTCGCACCACCAGTATGACCACTACAGTTTTGTGTATGAGAGGAATAAGTTGAAATCAAATACACACTAATAGAAATGGAACATAAACCTGTCAAACAACCTGCAAAGGCAACTGTTACTGATACCTAAATGTCCGACTGGTGCATTCTTAATTCTTCAACAGTTCAGTGAATTCATTAAATTAACTTTGAAATTGCCAAAAGGTGTTACAAGTCCTTTCCCTTGTCCTCACCAGCCAGACCGTCAGACCCTGATGTGGAGCGCCACATGGCCTAAAGAAGTTCGCCAACTGGCTGAGGACTTCCTGAAGGACTACGTCCAGATCAACATTGGAGCGCTGCAGCTCAGCGCCAATCACAACATCCTACAGATAGTTGATGTTTGCAGTGACATGGAGAAGGAGGACAAGTCAGTAGATTATTTCCACCACTTTATCGGTTTTAGTCAATCAACTGGCATGATGAGGAACGGTTGTGTTTCAACCTTGTTTTCTCTCCTCTCTGTCAGACTGATCCGTTTGCTGGAGGAGATAATGAGTGAGAAGGAGAACAAGACCATTATTTTTGTGGAGACCAAAAGGCGTTGTGATGAGCTCACCAGGAGGATGAGACGAGATGGGTATGGATGTCCTCTTCTGTCCCTTCAGTGGATGTCTTTTCTTTATCTGAATCCTTCTGTTCTGTAAACATTTTGGTTATGTAAGAGTGCTTTCTCATGGCTCCTGCTTGCCAGTGTTTAATGCTCAATCTGTCTGTCACAGGTGGCCAGCAATGGGAATTCATGGAGACAAGAGCCAGCAGGAGAGGGACTGGGTCCTCAATGGTGAGATTTAATAAATCATTGCTACACATAGCTGCACATTGCTAGTTAAGGTTTTAAAAAATGATTAATCGCGGTCACAGGTCGCCCCATAATTCAATTAAATGCTGATTCTCTCCCTTCAGAGTTCAGATATGGCAAAGCTCCAATCCTCATTGCAACAGACGTGGCCTCCCGTGGCTTAGGTCAGTATGCCATTGAGTAGCACCACTTTCTTATCAGTGTTACACTTATTTTAAAGAAAGTGGTTTTGCTTTCTTTAACTTTTCTATGCATTTTCTGAGTTTTTCTCACCTTAAGGTGGAGTCTTTGTGGCAGGCGCTAGGCATGACAGTCCCAGGCCTCGAGAGGGAGAAGGATGACATATTGGAAGTGCTCAACTGGCTTGCCACCCAGTGGGCCTAGAGAGGTGAAAGCTCTTGTGTGCCAGTGATCTTCAAAAGGCTGTGTGGCTAAGCCTTTGTCCCTGATATGTTGTTGAAATACACACACATCTGTTCTCTGTCCATGGATTTCACCTGACAAATGCCATCCAGCTGTTTCCAACTCAAACGTTTAAAAAAAAAAAAAGTTATGCTTGATGCTGTGACTTTTGCCTTGCATGCTGTTGTGTTCAGAGAGCGCTATATTGCAAGTCACTGGTTTGAGATTTGGAACAATTGTTACCTTTCGGAGCTTGTATCACATAGCATGGGTGCTTGTGAGCCTGTCTAAGCTTTCAGTTGTTTTCTTTTCCCGTCAAAGTGCTGGATTTCTTGAAATGGAGAGAGCAGTTTGAAATATTTTGTCTCTGAAAATTTGATGAGACCTGGCACATGTGTGTAGGGGGTAGTGGGAACACCTAGTGAGAGGAGAAAGAGAGTGAGACAGCTCAAACCAAAGTTCCTCCCTCGCCTGCGTTTTATAGTCATGTCGAGACCTGCCAACGAGAGACATTTTCTCAAGTGAACACTGGCTTCTTGGAAGATCTTGCCTTGATGAGACTGATGAAGGGTGTGGGGGGAATTGTTCTGTGCTTGCTGAGGGGTCCCACAGGGTTCAATGGTTAGGCCTTTCATGTTTTTTGAAGGGGCCCCTGTTCAAATTAGTACTTGGTCTATTTTGTCTTGGCAAGACGTGCAGTGCGGCCTTTAATATCAAGCTTCTTTTGAGAGTGTACTGGGAAAAACGGACCTGCAAAAATGTACCACTCAATGGTCCTATATTGGCACATGAGGACGCCCCAGTGCATATCGTGGCCCAACTGCGTAGAAGCTCCTGGATGTCACTTGACAATTTGTGGGGGATTTCGCTGCATTGGGAAAGGACTAGTGAATGCATACTCCTTTATGGTAAGACTTAAATCCATTTTTTTTGTCTCCCTTGGTAACATAAGGGAGAGTGAATGTCTTTCCGATCTTTTTGATTATGGTAAGCAATTGGAGTGTGCATCGTTTCTCTCTTCCCACAGTAGTATTCCCATGGAGTAGATGTGTTCACGATATCATGTTGTTTTTAACACGTTTCCTCCACAGCCTAACGACCACTTTCTTTCCCCAGCCTTCTCAGTTGCTAACTTTTCCCTTTGATCTGGCTGTTGTGGTGTGCAAAATCCTGTGTGGCCCTCCATGTTTTGTTTTGCCACACTGCAACACTTTCACAGATGTGGAGGATGTGAAATTTGTCATCAATTATGACTACCCTAACTCCTCCGAGGATTATATCCACCGCATTGGACGCACAGCCCGAAGTCAAAAAACGGGCACAGCCTACACCTTCTTCACCCCCAACAACATGAAACAAGCCAGTGACCTGATCTCTGTGCTCCGTGAGGCCAACCAGGCCATAAACCCCAAGCTGATCCAGATGGCAGAGGACAGAGGAGGTAAAATGTACACGCAGAATTTGATGTATCTGTCTCTTGTGTGTTGGTCAGTGATTAAGATTTCAGGGCTCTAAAGGGCGCAGTTTGTCTCCTGAGTGTCTCTTAGTATTGCTGCCATGTTGTAGGTTCATTGTATTAATGGTCTGAACCCACTCTCTCCTTTTCTCTCTCTCATGTCTTCATCTCATCCAGGTCGTGGAAGGGGGGGAAGAGGTGGCTACAAGGACGACCGCCGTGATAGGTATTCTGGGGGTGGGAGGAGCAACTTTGGTGGTAGTAGCTACAGGGACAGGGACAGCGATAGAGGGTTTGGCAATGGGCCGAAGAGTGCCTTTGGTGGCAGCAAGGCCCAAAATGGTGGCAGCTATGGAGGCAACGGTGGCAACTCCAGTGGTAGCTATGGTAATAGCAATTATAGCAACAGCAATGGACAGGGTAATTTTGGTGCTCCAGCAAACCAGGTGGGTGCCTTTGGTAACCAAAGCTTCCAGGGCCCCCCTCAGTTCGGGGCCATGCAGAGGGCTGCTCAGAATGGCATGAACCACCCGCCATTCCCATTCAACTCTCAGCCACCACCGCCACAGGCCCAACAGCCACCACCCCCACCACCGATGGTGCCCTACCCCATGCCACCACCCTTCCCACAATAGATATGATATACGCACAATATATGGGAACCAACATGATTTTTGTTTAGTCTTGAAATCTTATAGTATGATGATGATGATTATTATTATTATTATTATTATCCTTTGTACTGTTTAACTTTGTTTTGCTTACAGCAGGGTTGGAATTATTCAGTAAACCCAGAGCATTAAATGGAGCCTTAGACACCTCCTATAGTGCAACTATGATTGCTGCACTTTTCCTTGACTGTTTTTTGTTACATTCCTCAGTAATTTATTTTTACTAGGTAATGCAGTGTTTTAAGTTTGTGGTATGTTTAAAGTGATGTTAATGAAGATCATATAAAAAGGGTACGTGTGTCCCTTTTAAATAAAAATGAGAAAATTGGAACCTTGTGTTGTTTTCTGTGTCAAGTTTGTTTTGACGTGGATCAGGGTGCCTCTGAACCTGAGCCTTGGACCTGAACACAGTTTTGATAGAGGTTGTGAAGTGAGTAGGTTTAAAGGCAGATAGAGAGAATAAAAGAGGCCACACATATTACATACATACAACAAATATTTCCTCCTCCAGCATTTTTTTTTTCCTAACAATGCAGGCAAGGCTTTAGAAGAGCACTTTTTGATATTTTAAGTTACTACTATATTCAGTTCACTGGCGTTATTTTGAGTGATTCATTTTGTGTCAGCGTTACAGATACAAGTTTTTCTTGTTAAAGCATTGTTCATACCCCGAGAGCACCACACCAGTAAATATAAGGCTGTTAAATAACTTTACAGAGTATAGAGTCAGCTAAAAACTAATTCAAGCCTTCAGTATATTTCAGAAGCCTTGATGTTATGTGCCCCATCTGACAGGCGTCGTAACCCGGATGTAAAAGTGTCATTTCCGGTTCATGTATCACATGTTACTCCTGTGAAATTGTGAAGTTTGTCCAGCGATTATCCTTGAACAGTAACTCAGGAGCTATCAGGACAATGCAAACTCTTTTTAAAAACACCGACAGCCTCTGGTAGTTGCGGTATGTACGTGATGTTAGCGCCCAGCAGATGACACAGGACAAAGCAGCGACTCGTTTCACATTTAGCGTCTATTTTTAGGTTAAACAGAAACACTTTACCCTCAGTTGTTTTTTTAAGAAAGTTTACTAGCTTCACTGAGGCATTGCTAATGTTTTATGAGGTATTTAGGGTGTGTTTGGACGGAAAAGAGCGGCCAGATTTTTGCTCATGAGGATCCATCACTTCAATAGACAATCTTTGGACGTCTGGACCAGTCTCCTGTCTCGAGCTTCTCAGCATGTTAACTTACTGTGTCAGAAACGTCCTGTCCACACGCGCATCTGTATTAAAAACCTCACAGCGCAGTACTGTATCGCTGATCCTGTTTCACAGCAGAGGACGCTGCAGCACAACATGGACTAAAGACCTGGATCAGCTCAGGCCCCTGCTGCAGCTCTGTATGGACAGGTACTACATCTCACCTGGTCAGACCAACGCGGAGCTGTTTGGGCGCGGGATGAGCTGCAGCTACGGACCTCTGGGCATGGAGCTGAGGAGGAACCTGCTGGAGCAGTGGTGGCACTCCGTGACCTCTGGGTCCAAAGCTCCGGTGTTCGGGATAAACACCCTGAGCAGCAGCAAGGATGGAGAGACAGATGGAGGAGGACAAGTGAGGATGGTTGAGAGTGAAAAGTTGAAACAGTTACTGCAGCAAGATGTGAGCAAGGAGCTGATCCTCCAGGATGTACAGGCGCTCCTTCAGAGGTCCCCGTCCGTGAGAACTCACCTACTTCAAGGTAAATATCTGCATAACATTTATGGGAAACTTTTTAATCAACAATTATAGTTGTGCAAATACAATACTGTATAATGATTATGATGGGATGTAGTTGTCTGTACAGCAAGGTGATGGTGAGATAGACCACTCCTGAATTCTGGATGCACTAACTGTTGGGTTTAATGGACTGTCTTTTTCCTTGTTTGAGTCTGTCACAATTAAAACTCCACCTGTCAAACATTAGATTTAAGTTTAGGATTTTATTTGTTTGTTAAGAGTTGGAATTTGAAAACCCAGGGCAAGGAAATCCTCCCCATCAGGTGGTGAAAAGAAAGAAATACTTTATTAGATCAGATGACATTATCTAAGCCATTAATCAGAACCAAGTATTGCATCAGTCAGATTTTGTGGAAGGGCAAAATAATAGCTCATGGAAACATAACTGATGACACGTATCCTCAGCTTGTAACAAAATAAGGAAATAAAACAATGTTTGCCATCCTAACCTTAATCTTTGTTGAGTAAAATGTGGATAAATTGAATGAAAAACATGAATTAAGTGTGGGTCTGCTCTCAGGTGCCTTGGAGCAGTTTCTCCCCTCGTTGGAGCTGGTGAACAGGAAGCTGCCTTTTGGCCTGGCTGAGACTGGTCTGTGTTTTCAGCCCTCAGACGGTTCTGGTTGGTGAGGCTTCATCTGCTGTCTGTCGTCTGTTTGTCTCTCTCTGGGTGTAGACACATGAGGATGTTTAAAATTGGCTCTTTAATGAGTATAGATAGGTGGATGTAGATCTTTAGGCTCTGACCATAAAAAGTTACATGAATATTAACATGTGATGTTCAAATGTGTTCTGTGCCCCATCGTAAAAAAATAATCCTGAGTGTACATCTGAAACTGGGTGCTATGGAACATGAGGGTTTTTCTTATTGTAAACAAACACTTTTCACTTTGTTATAGATGATTGGACTGTAGCATATACTCAGTCACTGCAGTCAGCCAGACAGCCTTGTGATTAGATCAGTTTCGATGGTTATGATGTCAATAATTGTTTGCATTTACCCCATGTTGTTGTACACTATTCATTATTAAACCACTGAGGTAATACACATTTGTGTTTTTAAAAAGTTGCTATATTTATTAACAGAACAGTATTTTACTACAGTTATTGGCTAAATTCAATTGTGTGGTCTGACTGTACTTGGAATTTATTGGGTCTTTTTCTGTCAGCCCTGCTGAGACCACCCAGATGTCTCTGGTGTGGTTCTGCTCTCCTCGCACCTCCTCCCAGTGGCTGGATCACTGGACACGACAGAGGTTGAAGTGGTGGAGGAAAGTGAGTATTTAAAGCAGTATTTCCAAAACAAATATGTTAAATACCTCAACAAGGATTTTCCTTTTACACCTATGTACTATAAGTACTTTTTACGTGAACTGACGACAAGCCACAGTAACCAGGCTCTTTACAAAGAGACACACTGACATTTAAGTCTGCTTTGTGTAATTTACAGGCCAAATTGGTTGTAATTTAAAATTAACAATACAAGGAAGTTATTTATTGCCGTTAAACCAGAGCAGGTGATTTTGATTTTGATTTTTCTGTGCAAAGTCTTTGCTAAAAGATGCACATGCATATTGCTGCTTTCTGTAATAGCATTTAAAAGATGATCATAAACTGTAGAATTTCCAGAATGGAGCAGCCCTCAACCAGTATTTACAGAAAAAAACTGACAATATTGACTTCTTCAGTTTCTAGTGTGCTAAAGGCTGCTGTTGTCTACCATGGAAATGTGTATGGAATGGCTTTCTAAACAAGGAACTCTGTTGTTGTCTGTAAAGTTCCTGTCAGAGGTGCTATGGCATTTCACAGAAAATGTGATCACAATGTAGTTCTGTTGTTTGCCAGTATTGTGCCAGTGGCTGGCTGCTGGACCTGATTTTGTTGGCTTCTCACATTAAATGAGATTGTTAGGAGCCCTAGTTCCTGAGGTCATTAATTAACATTTGTTTTGTCTGAGGAGGTCTATATATGCCATGGGGTATTTTTCCATCTATCCATCATCCCATCCTTCATGTTTATTCTAATTAGTTAAATACACACTCACCTCCTGTACTCCTCCAGATCTCCTAAATTTCCCCCCAGAAAACAGTTTTTTAAATTCATCAGTTGAGTGTCAAATCTCAGCATGAAGATGAAGGAGTTTTGGGAGATGCTATCACCTGCAAAGTCAAGGAGTGCATCTTAAAGACTATACTATTACAAAATCATCTAAACTCGTGTCTTCCCTTTCTTCCCTCTATTCTGTCAACCTGTCCATGTCCAGTTTGCCCTGTCTCCCTCCGATTTCAGCAGCAGTGACGTCCCAGCGGAGGAACTTGTGGAGGCAGCGTCTCGGGGGGTGAGGATCGTCTACAACTTCCCGTGGGGACAGGAGCCCCTGGAGACGCTGTGGAGCCGAGGAGATGCTGAACTGATGCAGACGCACAAAGGAGCCCGATCCAAACTACAGGTCAGTCTGCTTCTTTTATTTACTGTTTTGATGTGGATGTGTTGAGACTCTTAACAGTGATTTTGACTAAACTCATTGGTCATTTTTGAGGTCCCAGTTTGGACTCTGGTTGACTAAACATAATGTCAAATGTCTTCCAGTCTGTTAAAACTTTCTTATAACACAATCAGCTACTCACAACTGTTTCTTCAGTGTAATCACATGCAGTGTTATTTATTCCTCTGAATATGTTTCAGTGTCGAAACGGGCGCAAGACAGTTCCTCACGTCATCTCTGTAACAGGGAACGTGGACCGTGGTTTGATGGCCTTTCTGTCCAACTCACTGCAGCTGCTGAAGAGAGAAGACAGCAAGAAGAGGCTGCAGCAGAGAAAGGTAGTGATGCTTTACTTTTTTCTCTTCATTATTTTTTCTTTGTCCTTCTGTGATGTGATTCTGTCTCTGAGTTTTGGTTCTCTATTCATTTCAGGTTCTGAAGTTGCATCCAGTGTTGGCTCCAGTCAAAGTGGCTTTAGACATTCAGCAGGGGAGCCACTGTGGAGCTGAGACGGGTCAGAAAAACATTGATTAACAGGGGACATCAATTATTGTTTTGTAGTGCTGGGTGAAAAGGATCTTTCAAGTGATAGAACCAGAATAAAAGTATTTAAATGAACTTGTTCATTTTGTATCCATCAATCAAAGGGAACTGATGAATATTTAACTGTTTCGTAGGTGTGTGAAGGCCTCCTGCAAGAGTTTATGGAGGCTAAGATCTCTGTGTGGCCTGGGTATCTTGACACTATGCCAACATCAATGGAGCAGCTGAATGCCAAGTAAAGTGCTATTCCTTGTTGTAATGAATACACAATTGTTCATTAGGAGCAAATCAGTGATTAGCGTTTCTCTTGGTGTGAACTCATGTCTGTATGTGTGTCTCTGTGTCAATGCCTTGCAGGTACGATGAGATGGGAGTGCTGTTCACTGTGGTGATCAGTGAGAACACCTTGGAGAGCGGCCTCCTTCAGCTCCGCAACAGAGACACCACCATCAGAGAAACGATGCACATCTCTGAGATTAAGAACTTTATCTCCAGATACATTTCTGCTGCTGACAAAATCTGACTGGACTTTTGGACACAAACCATGGACACAAAACTATTGCACATCTGCAAGGCAGGGATGTCCCTGTGAGAAATATTTCTGCTGAACACAGCATGTAATGAAACAAAATGAATCTTTGGTTGAGTGTGGTCCAACTGGGAGCTGTGGATGTTTTTATGTCTTCAGGTATATTTGGATGGATGGGTGATGATTTTGTACCTCATCTTAAAGGCTATACATTATTATCATGACTGGTTTTTCAGACTGAGATGTGCACAGTTTGAGTTCATGTGCACACACCAACTGTGCATATAACACCCAATTCTTACCAGGGTGCAGCTTACAGGACTCTCACTCATCCTACAGCCTCCTTTCAGTACATCAAACTTGGTGGATAGCTCCTATGTTTTAACTGTGCATCATCAGATCTGTCGGCACAGTGGTGCTCACATAGGAGGAGGATTGTGATAAATGTTTATCTCTGTCTTACTTTCTATTAAAATATACACAGTGTCTCTTCAATGTTTGATTTTTTTTTCTTTATGCTATATATTAAGTGTCATTATCTGATTTCCAATGACTCGTCTGAATCTTGAGGTTCAATGGTCATTATTCGTCTAAACAAACAACAATCTCACTTCAAGAACCACTTATAGCTGTACATAAGTGCTAGTCACTCTTCATATTTTACATATATACAGTATGTCAAACTGTATAACAGGGACTTTGAACTGGGAGGAAATCTGGTAAAATATGCATTTATAATGTCCCACCAGAACCAGTTTGTTCCTCAAATTTGGGGGTTAAGATATAAGGAATATATATGATACCACTTGGGGCTTGTTATGGCAACGTACAGCCTTCTCCTTTGATTTGCTGCTGTGCTGTTCCTCATTATGACTTATAGTTCTGTGTAACTATAGAGAATGATATGTTGCTTATGAAAAGATTTCATTCATTCATTCATTCATTCATTCTCAGTGGAAGCTCTTATCAGACTTTTCTTTAACAGATAAGTCTGCACAGTTGAGTGGCTGGGAAAACCAATCAACTAAATCTCGCGAGGTTTGAATGTAGCTTTACCCGACCCTAGCTCTCCCTCTGACTGAGCATGTGTGAGTGCCGCTTAGCAGTTAGCATCTAGAGATGGCCGCAGACAAGCAAAACGAAGCTAAAGTTTCTCATCCGGACGAAAACAAAGAAAATTTACCGGACGGAGGACTTGGACTGGAGAGTATCCTTCTCAGCACCAGATGTGTAGCGACGTTTTTATTTATAATTTGCCGCAGCTAATCTGTGACAGGGCTGCGAAGCTAATGTTAGCTTCCTAGCTAGCTCGGTCAGCGGATAACGTTATTAGGCGACGTGTCACACTGAAGCAGGCGGTCAGCTCAGACATGAAAAGCAGATTTATAGGCCTTGTCATGTAAAGTTTTGTCAACTCTAAGGACATTATGTAAATTATGAATGCCAGTTATTGCGTGAAGCTGTAGACATGTTGATTTGTTCGCTCTAAACTGTTGTAACCTTCTGAGTTTTAGTAGCAGCGCTTGAGTCAGGCTGTCTGTGTCTGAACATCCAGTGCTAACATGACTGACATACTCATTCATTACTGCTGGTGTGAAGTAGGTTGTCCCTTAACACTGAATCGCAGTCTTGCAAATCATCAAGGAGTCTCAGCAGCAGCATGGCCTCAGGCACGGAGACTACCAGAGATACAGGTGAGCTGAGTCCAGTCAGACATGAACCACAAAACTACACTAACTGGACCATATCTGCTCAGAGGTCTGTGCTGAACTGTCCAGTTATATATAGAAGCAGCCAGTTTTTCCTTCATCAGAAGTCATTCGTAGACCATATATGTGTACTCTCTCTGTAAATTGTCATTCAGCCTGTGTCAGTGTCATTAGTTTTGTTTAATTCCTTGTGTATATCACAGTATTTGTGTTGGAGACTAAATTCTTGTTTTATGAACTGGGAGTAAACTGTGTGAATAGAAATCTCTGCTGCCATATGGTTCACGAGACTGTGCTGGTGTACAAACAACTCATTTAAACGGTGACATAATGAATAATCACTTTGTTACGCACACCTTTACACACCAACTCAGTCTAATTCTACCTTTGAAGTGTATAATGTTCACTTTTGTGTACTCCATTTGCTGAAAAGTATCACCACTAACTACAGCCATAATAATATACACATGCTTGAAAGAACACCTCTATGACTGTAGCAACATTTGAACATTATAAGTGTTGTAAAGGTAGAATTAATGGAGCTGATGTATTGGATCAGACTTTACACACTA
Organism: Lates calcarifer; assembly: GCF_001640805.2. Taxonomy (NCBI): domain Eukaryota; kingdom Metazoa; phylum Chordata; class Actinopteri; family Centropomidae; genus Lates; species Lates calcarifer. The sequence continues at coordinate 19,095,203 of NC_066837.1, read as the reverse complement.
TCGTTGTCAAGACTTCAGCTTTTTTAAATGAGCTAAAATAACAAATAAAAAAGACAACAGCTCTTTGATAAACTGTTTTTTAATAATGTCATTCCCCTACTTTGTGATTATGTCTGCAAATATTATTTTATTGTGTTTCCTTACTGCAATGGTTGCCTTGTCCATCAAAATAAACTGAGTTGGAAATGTGCGTTATTAATTTGTGGTGATATAAACATCTTTGTTTGATCATTTCCAGGGGCTACTGCTCCCGCAGACTGCGTCGCCTGCGCAAGACTCTTGGTTTCAAGATGGGAAACCGACACAAGTACATTGGGAAGAAAGTAACTGTCGAAATGCTTTCTGACAACAGGTGAGGAACTGATAGTCTGAGTTGGACAATAATGTGCAGTAAACTGGTTGGTGTCATGAAAGAGATTCACAGAATTACCACATATACACAAACTGTGTGTCTGATGTGGGATAATAAACACACAACACTCAGGAGTCTGGCCCATTAACACTCAAGTGTCAGGGTATTATTCAATTTCCCCCTCAGGTATCTCTTGCTGGTTTTGATGGAGGCAGAGCGTGCGTGGAGCTACGCCATGCAGCTGAAGCAGGAGGCCAATACAGAGCCACGTAAACGCTTCCACCTGCTGGCACGTCTACGAAAGGCTGCCAAGCACAGTGAGAAGCTGGAGAAGCTCTGCGAAAGCCCCCGCGTTGATGCCAAGACCAAACTGGAGGCACAGGTACTAAAGACAGAGTCACCTTCAGACTGCATCCAGAGACACTTTGCATGTGTATAGAATAAAGGGTATACATTCCCTACAATACTGCAGTTTCAGAGGTAGAAAAGTGTCAACATTACTGAAAGTAAAACTCAACTCTTTAGCCACTAAAAATGATTTATCTACTTAATTTTAGGCCTACACTGCGTACCTCAGTGGCATGGTGGAGTTTGAACTGCAGGAGTGGAAGCGTGCCATGGAGGCTTTCAACAAGTGCAAGTGAGCATCACTATCTAAGTACTATCTAAGTACACTGGCAGAATAAGTGGATGTGTGTTTGTTATCTATGAATTCTTTTGCCTAATGGGAACACCCTAATTTTCGTCTTGTCAGGACCATCTATGAGAAACTAGCCAGTGCGTTCACAGAGGAGCTGGCAGTTCTATACCGCCAACGTGTGGATGAGATATCACCCAACATCCGCTACTGTGCTTACAACATCGGTGAGTAATGCACACATACTGATCCTCCTCAACATAACTGACAGCCACATTAGACTCACCAAGGCATCCTGAGACATTATCCACAAACTGCACACGTCCCAAAGTTCATATCTCCCTTCCCTCACACACATATACACACACTGTGTAACAGGACTTCTTTTGTCCCGCTCTGATTGCAGGTGACCAGAATGCCATCAATGACCTGATGCAGATGAGACTGACGGGTGGAGGAGGCGGCATGATGGCTGAGAAACTGGAGGTGAACATACAGAAGTTGGAAATCGTTATTAGTAATGCCTAATATCATGTTGGAGTGGACATTAACTGAATTTTCGATGGAATATTCTTAGACAAAATCCAAAGATGTCTTGGCTCATGTGTAAGAGAGAATCCATGTTTTTTTTAAAAAACAATTTAATGTGTCTTTTTTTTTTTCTTCAGGCCCTTATTACTCAGGCAAGAACCAAGCAGGCAGCCACCATGAGCGAGGTGGAGTGGCGAGGGCGGACGGTGCCCGTCAAGATCGACAAGGCCCGCATCTTCCTGTTGGGTCTGGCTGACAATGAGGCCGCCATCGCTCAGGCAAGTAGCTTCTGCTCTGTAGAGTTGAGGTCAGCCATTGATTTGAAAGCATTGTGTCTAACACTGGATCTCATTACATGCCAGCAGTAAGAATTAATGTGGGGAGAGTCCCCAAGGCCTAGTGGTCTAAAGCTGATCAGTGTTATTCACTTCACCTGTCAGTGGTATTAATGTTGTGGCTGATTTAGCTGGTTTATGATCTCCCAGAACTAGTTCTTAAGACATGCTGTCCAATCATTGGTTTCAGAAAGTCACAGAAATGGTTGAACAGAAACCTCCCCTGTCCGACTTCCAAAAGGTGTGGGGGAAGGGAGGTTCCAACATACACGTCATGTAATGGCATCTTCCATGGTTCAGTTCCAGCTGGGGACCGTAGTTGTATGTCGTTCACCCTTTTTCGCTCCACAAAGTTTCCTCTGTTTCATTCTTACCTGCTGAGCCACCGCATGGTTTAAATGATCAGTTCATCCTGCATCAGAAGGCAAACCAGTGCCACCATCATGTGACACCTGCAACTTCCCAGCAACAGAGCTCTGATGGCAGTGTTTTATTTGTTGTGCCGGCTCAGACCTTTGATCCTCAGTTTCTCATACCTGTGTGTGCTACGTGTCCTTAACTACTCTCCCAGCACATCCTTTGGCATTAAGGTGTCAATTACACTCTGCATAAACAACTCGAAAAATTTGGAAGTGGGCCCACAGCCTCAGAACACATTTTCCTTGTTAACAGTCCAGTTCCTTTAAAGTTCAGTAGGTGGCTCTCTTCCCTCCCAACCCCCCCCCCCCAGTGTCATCACAGCTCATTCCTTGTGGTTTTTCTGTGTCTGAAGGCTCAGCACACCCTGCAGACACACCTGTCACACACATCTGTCACACCCACAGTCACTCAGGTTTCTGGCATGCAGCCTCTCTCATCGCACAACTACATTCTGCACATTTCAGCCCACACGTAAATACAGGACAACACCCAACAGGTCTCCATGGGCAGTTCAGTATTATCATCTCATCAGTCTCAAGTGGACTGTTTTGGAGCTCAGCTGTAGCCTTACAAGTCACTTTTGAGCTAATAATGACTATGGCTAAACATATGGGAAGCCACCATGAAATTGGCAATAATTATTGTAGTAAGTTTGGTTTCTTCTTGTCCTAGATTACTCAGTTGAAATCAGAGTATGTCAAACCAACACCTTAGGCTTCCCTCTAAGTTGCACCTGATCCTCAGCTCTCTGCCTCTGAGGACAGGAAACGCTGTGTATGGCCACACATCAGTCCTACTTCAAGAGCTCCGTCGACACCTACCTACCTCTAATCGCTGTATCTGTTCAGCCCTCCCTCTTAACAACAGGGGATGTTCGACAGGTTGAGCTGGTCACACTAGGCGTTGGCAGGGTGTTGGCACAAGTGTGTATGTATGTAGTGCCACTACATAACATCAGGCTTCATGGTGGATGAGAGCAGCCTTATGACCCATCTATTGTCAATTATCACTATGAGGAATTTTCTCATAACATTCTTCTGTCTGAAGGGTTTTCTGCCTGTTAAAAGGTGAAATAATATCACCCAGAGCAGTGTCTTCATACTTTCGCAAGCGCTTCAAACAGAAATAATCCTGTATCAGCATTTCCTCTGTCATTAATCACTGACATTTTCCCCTCTTACGCTAATCCCACGTAGCCACTTTTCAACACGAACATAATCTGTCCTGCAGACCTCTGAGAATATTGCAGAGTAACACAGGCCCATTGTATGAGTGTGGCGATGAAAGAATGCCGAGGTGAAGAACAATCCTGTCATTCACAAAGATCTGAACCCTGAAACTCCAGTGTCTGATTACTGATGAGTTGGTGCAGGAATGTATCAGCAGCCTGCCGGGCCACATACCTGCATCTCCCCCCCGCCCCAGTTTGCCACAGTCACATTCCTGCTTTAACTGTTGCTCTTTGTATCAAACTACTACGACTTCCAAATGCGTAAAATATTTTTGTCTGCATGATTGACTTTTTCATAAGTGTAAGTACAGCTTTAATCAGACGAAAGGTAGTTGTGAATTTGTGTGTGCGAGTGTCATAAGTTCAGATATTGAGGCCAGTGTGTCTACTGATTTGTGTTTATTTAAGGTCTTTTTGATGTAACCGCTTAAACAGCTCCAAACACACAAGTTCACAGATTCCCATTTGGGATTTAGATCTCGTAGGTCTTAATCAGTGTTTCTGTTGTGCAGGCAGCTAATGAGGAGACCAAAGAGCATCTGTATGAGACCCTGTTGGCCGAGTGCAGAGACACCATCCAGGCTGTGAGAGAGGAACTCAAGAGTGAGGCGGTAAGATTCACTAGAGTGAAACGTTGACATACCCGGAGGGGGGGTGGTGGGTTGGAGGTGTCTTGTTTTTAATGACCTAGATGTCTGCTAACAGTTAAGTATTTCACTAACACAAACTATTTTATATTATATATTTTATATATAACAGGTAAAGGTGACATTAAAACAGGAATGTGAAAATGGGTTTTTTTTTTTTTTTTAAAAGTTGCTTGTCTTTGTAGAAGCAGCGAGAGAGGAGCTCTGATGCAGACAGTGGCAAGGTGTCCAACCTGCAGTTCCTGCACAGGTAAAAGGAACACTTGCACAGACGTCAGCCAAGACATGTATTTGTACTGTATTTCAACACAGTCGTTCTGTCAGAATAGACGCTCACATTGTAAGGTTGCAACTAATTTCTCCATTAGTGACAGTGGTGCCTAGTCTTCCCATCCCCTGCTTTTTCTCCCTGAGATTTATTACTTTGGTAAGTGAAAAGTAAATGTGCTCTTGTCTCCTCTCTCAGTTACCTGACCTACATCAAGCTGTGTACTCTGGTAAAGAGGAATGAGAGCATGGCCCATACTCTTCAGGCCAAACTGAAGGAGCCTGAGGCCGATGAGAGCAAGAGGGGTCCCCGTCCACAGGACCTCATCCGCCTCTACGACATCATCCTGCAGGTAAATGTCTGGGCGTTAAATATATCATGGTCTTTTTAATTCTAAGGTTCTGTCTGCATGTAGAGTAGTTGTTTAAAAAGTTTAAAAACTGTTGTGCTTTCTCACAAATAATTGTCCATACTAGCAACATGTATGTCAGCCAGTGTAATTAATTAAAACTTTGCTCCTGTGTCTCCCACCACTTCTCTAACCCTGTTATGCCCGTCCTTCCCTCCAGAGTCTGGCTGAGCTCTCCACCCTGCAGGGTCTGGAGGATGACCACACCTTCCAGAAGGAGGTGTCCCTCAAGACGCTGGTCTACAAGGCTTACAGGTCCAACATTTGTGTCTTGAAATGCTTCAGCTGCCTCTTTTAATTAAGACTCAACTTGTACAACAAGCTGTAAGCATCTTAATGGACAAATCAGCCAGGTTTGAGTGTTAGTGAGGCAGTTAATTTGCAGTTAATGCTGCCATATATTAGCCTGATACCTGTGCACCCACAATGCATTTCTTTATCAGTAGCTGCTCTCTTGTAGTCATGCCATATTTCTTCCTAGGTGGCCACACATTTTTTACATCAGTTCCTTTAACTGGACTGCACTCTCTTTTTGTTTTTGACCTCCTCACTATTTATGGTTTTCTGTTGATACATAGCTTTTCGATACATTAATACTTACAATCATGTTGTTAATGTTGTGTTTCTCCCCTCTTTTCTCCTTGCAGGTGTTTCTTTATAGCCCAGTCTTACGTGCTGGTGAAGAAGTGGAGCGAGGCACTGGTGCTGTATGAAAGGGTGCTGAAATATGCCAAGGAGGTCCAGTCAAAGGCCAAGAGCTTCAACAACAGCCTCAAGGTTGGTCACACATACAAACACTTGAGCAAAAAGTAGCCCTGTCGACCCCACAATTTAAAGAAATTGTCACAATAGCACAATCATTAATACCCATCATGAATTTCTGTAGGATCTCCCTGATGTTCAGGAGCTCATTGCTGAGGTCAGCGCTGAAAAATACTCACTTCAAGCTGCTGCCATTTTAGGTGAGGACACTTTGTGAACTGCCAATTTTCTAACTAGCTTGTTTATTTGTACCATATGAGAACCTTTTTACAATCCTGAGGAAATATGTTTGTATTTCAGACACTGATGAGACTGTTGAAGTTCCCTCTCAGCAGCAGGTGAAAGACAACACGGTAAGACAAGAAGAACGAGAGACAGTCTACACCAATGTAATAAATGTCCTTTAAAAGTAGGTTCATGTGTTGATGGCTTGGTTGATGTTTATCCATCCTCCTCCTCCATTCAGCCCCTCTGCGACCGTCTGGAGACCTTCCGCCTTGACCCCACCCTCGTAGGAAAGCAGCCCAATCTGGTCCAGTTCCCCCCTGACTTCCAGCCAATCCCTTGCAAGCCCCTGTTCTTTGACCTTGCTCTCAACCACGTGGCCTTCCCACCGCTGGATGACAAGGTGGAGCAGAAGGGCAAGGGCGGTCTGACCGGCTACATCAAGGGCATCTTTGGCTTTGGCAGCTAAATCAAACCCCAGGCTCTGGCCTCCACACGAGAGCCGCAAGGCCGCCCCACAAACAACCAGACTTGGGTCAGTTGTCAATTAGAATAATTTCAGTTACTTTTAATGTTTGATTTGTGGTGCCTACGTGCAAGGTGAGTGGAGTTTGCAGTTCTGAGTGTGGGTCTAGATGAAAGAGGGATAATAGAAAAGTAATTGAATCGATTTCAAATAGCAATATGACCCAAGTCCATCTGCCACCTTTAGTAATAACATCAGGCCTCATGGGTTCCTAGCATACCGACTCCCTCCTTAATTTGAGCTATGGAGGAGTCTGTGGCTTTCAAGTTTTACAGGTTACCATGCCATGGTCTTGATGCCTACAGCCAAGTTGTTCTCTCACAATCTTGTCAGAGAACACTATGCCACTTTGGCATCACTAGTAATTTTTTTTCCTTCTTCAGTGTGACATAAGCGCCTTCATTTAATCAAGTCTCCTTTTTTTCCATTTGTGTGTGTTTCAGCATTGTTTCTAAAAGCTAAAACTTACAAAGTGCAGTCTTAGCACCTATAGTGCTCATGAAATACCAGAAATAATCCTGTGACCTGTAGCTTAACAAACTGAAGCTGATGCATTTATCAAATGTCATAGTTTCAAAAGGCTTCAGCTGCATCCCATTTCTTCCCTAAACCTTTGCTGCAGTCTCTCCTCTCTTTGATCGCACATTAATGTATGATTCAGAACCTCTCTCTGTACACCAACAAGTCAGCCCACCCTGTCATCCTCCACGTAGTTTTCTTACCACCGCAACCACAACACCTTGCAGGCGGCTCAAGAAAAAAAGATACACTACAGGCCGGTAATGCAGCTTTAAAGTGGATATGATGATAAGCTGCTAAAAGGCACAAGAAGAAAAATATCTAGACACTTTTGTTCTCTGTCTTTTGTGATTGGTTTCTGATGCGTACAAGTTATGTGTGCTGTTATGTTACTTCTTCAAACAGGAAGACTGAATGAAGACGAGTTGTGGGAAGAACTGGGATAAAGCTAGAACGTTTTAGTCATATTAGCTGGATGATGGAAGACAAAGCCATGAATCAAATGTTGTTTGTCTTCAAAAAAAAAAAAAAGAAAAGAAATTGAGTGGTTTAATGTTTTAATTTGTTATCAGCATCAGCTTGCACTGGTCATACTTTTATGTTGTTCTTTGTGACAAGGGTCCAACTGCTTCAACTCATCTAGATGGAAGCACAGAACTCACAGTTTTATCACCCCACTCATATTTTCAAGTCACGTTTTTTTCTATAAAAGAGCCTGCTGGCTGATGATCATGTTGTACCGACAATGAGATGGGAAATTGCATGTGCAGCTCATTAGACTGCAGTTAATTCCAGTAATGTTTTTATTTTGACATTTTTATTTACATTTCAGCTTAATTACTGTCGTAGGACAGCGGTTAGACTTTCAGGACTGGAGGGAGGTTTTAGCAGCCTTTTCATTCATCACACCACCACGCCTCTTTGTCCGTCATCAGTAGGACTAAACAGTTTCCGTCACCAATTACATGTCTATACCAAAACGTTAGAAAAATCTTTTGTTATCAGTTGTTTGCCAGTCACAATGTGGATTCATGTCTTCTTCCTACACCAAAGCCACTCATTTTCTCTGATCCTTAAGGGACCTGGTTTGCCTGTGATAACTGGTGAAACTCTAGCTGGAGGACTGTTTCCATGTCACTTACACAACTGTTTTGCTTAAAAATTTTTTATTAATGTATAGTTTTTTTCTTTTTTCTCCCCTTCAGTGTTTTATGTTAAAGTAATAAGGTGGAGGTGCTAGAAATAGTTCCAGCACTGTACCTCGAACAGCCTGGAAAACAATTCGTCATGATCAATAATTAAAATGATGAGAATGTATGATTTGATTTAGTTTCGAGGCCTATGATTAAAATATATTTGCACCAAACTCTGTTTTCTTGAGATTCTTCTTTGAAGTCACTGACATTAGTTTTACCTGTGGTCCTAGTTATTTCAGAGATGTCCAGAACTGCGGTGGAGTAAAGGGTGAATTTCTGTGAAGTGAAGAGGTGTGTGACACCTGCACCACTGTTTCGGGTGTGGGTGTGTTACTAGGAGCGTGTGGGATGCCTTAGCAGGGTGTGAGTGTGTTTAGGATCATGTTGTGTATATGCAACTCATACAGTATGAATAATTACAAAGGTGTGTTTGTTACCCAAACACAGCCTGACATGCATAGTGCTTTTTTCTGCATGTTAACATCAGATTCACAATTTGATAAAGTGTATTTAATTAAAGGTATTTACTCAAATGCCTACACCAACACACACACACACACACACAGCATCTCTACGTGATTCCTTATCTGCTGCCTTTCATCACTCTCCTCTGCACACATACCTTTGTCACTCCAGAAACACAGAAATATGCTCTGCTAGAATGGACTACAGAGATTAGTGCTTATCTGCAGGAGGAAACCAGAGATAAAATACATTATTGCTTCCAGTCTGCTCAGTGTCTTTATATTTCTTTGAATCAGTGGACTCTCACCTTGTCTCATCATTTTGCTGTTGTGAGACAAGATGAAAAACATGGAAGTAAATAATTTCACAGATAAGAAAAAGTTGTGTATCGTTGACACTCGGATATCCTTGTTAGATTGTTGAAACAAAAAAGTCCAAGGGACAGTGAAGGCATCAAAGCTTTTTGAGACTTGAGATTTACTTTGTAAACCAGACAACCATGCTCTGTTTGTTTTCTGTGTGTAGTTAAGTGAAAAAGACTGACACACCTGACTGTGTTTCTACCTCTGTTGGTTCCTCTCAGCTCAACAGTTAGGGATTTGGTGCCATGCAGATAATTTATTGCCATGATTATGTTGCCATCCAAACTATGAAAATGAACTTGAGGAAGAGTCTGATCCTTATAAATCAGCAACATCTCTGACCTTAAAACACCCTGAAGGACCAGAGACGGGCCTGACATCTATTTTTACAGTTGTTACAATGGTAGTGTTTGTCACATGTGATGTTCTTGTGTGTAATGTTTCCCCTTTTCTCAATTTTGGGACATTTATTATTTCAGTTCATCTTTTTTAGCCATGATAGAGACGTGCCTCGAAGGATGATAACGTAGGTCTGTTGATCCACCATTGTGGTCCAGGCTGAAATAACTGCAGTTATTGGATGGATTTCCATTAAATTTTGTACAGATAATCATGATCCCCAGAGGATCAACTGTAATAACTTTGTTGATCCTCTGATTTTTCATCTGCCAGTATCATCTGGTCAAAATTTTCAGTTGTTCAATACTTCAGTGTATGACCAAACACCTGAGAAACTACTGAGTTTCCCCTCAACGTCAACTGTACTTTACTGCTAAGTAGCTAATGTTAACAATCTAATGTGCTAAACTAAGATTGAAGACATGGTAAACATTAGCGTGTTAGCATTGTCACTGCATTTAGCCTAAAGTACCACTGAGCTTACCGCACAGAGCCACTAGCATGGCTGTAGACTAGACATTTGGACATTTGACATCAGCAACAAGGATTTGAACCATGTTGTCATTTATTTAGTTATTTAAAACCAAACCATTTTATCATTGAGATTTACTGTTTATTCCTCTTGCTCAAAATATTTAATCATGAGAAGGACAATTGGTTCTATACATCAGCACAGCTTTTGCTTAACGTAAATGTGTTGTATTTGGGAGATGAATCAACAAAGATACTGTACGTCGAGACTGGACACATCAAAAATGTGTGCTCTCTGTACTGTTCCCCACTCTGCTGCAAAGAAAGCTGCCCCGCTGCATTCCTCGCCATGATTCCCTATTGTTGATATACTGCAGAGAGACGCCCTGATCCTGAATGATTCAAATGCCTGTAGATGCTACATGGGACTTTGCAATGTATGGAATCATGTTTAATCATTGACATTATGACATGTGCTTCTATATGAAGGTATTATGTACTTCCATACTGGCTGTAGGTTGTCAGACTGTTTTCCATTGTTGACTGTACACACTGTGTGTGTGTGTGTGTGTGTGTGTGTGTGTGTGTGTCTAGCTTTGGGTTTATCTGGGCCCTGGCTGAGGGTCAGCATCAGGGTGAAGATAGGTGTGAGCAGGGCAGGGTGAAAGCGCTGTTATTAACACCTGGGGTGCCTAGCCCAGCTGACACTGGGCGAGAGGTGGGGTACATCCTGGACAGATTGCCAGTCCATCGCAGCAAATTTGTGGTTGTTTTGTTTTGTTTTGCTTTTTGCCCAGCTGTGTTTAGGGGATGAAAAATCACACGAAAACACCTGTTAATTTCAGAAATACAATGTGTTACTGACCTCTTGTTTTAAGTAAAAAATGGTTTTCATGCTGTCCCCTAAATATTGAAATTAAGCTTCTCATAATGGACCTTCAGTGTGTGATTTACATTGTGTAGTTCTGCAAAACATTTCTTTTTATATTTTATGCCTTTATTTGTGACAGTGGAAAGATGACAGGAAACAAAGACAGAGACAGAGACAGAGAGAGAGAAGGGGGCACCATATTGAATCCCAACTGCATCCAGTGGTGTTTTGTTCACTTGTGAATGCCATTTGTGCAAATAAGTGTTTTGTCTCACTATTCTCTGCAGGAATTCAGCTTCTCTCCAGCCCCATGTATTATGCATCCATGATAATCCAAGGGATTCGAGAGTGTGTCAGGGCCCCGATGAAAAAGAAGGGCAGGACCAAAGGCGAAAAGAAGGGAGAGTGTGTGGAACAGGTCGGTCCGGTCTTCCTCTGCAAGGTGGATGTCTGGGCGGTGACACACCTGTTAACCTGTTTGGGAGGAGCCGCAAGTGCTAAACACTGTGCTGACGTGAGTGTGTGTATGTTTGAGTGTGTTTTAGAGGACCCAAAGGGAGAGGAGAGACAGAGTGGGAGCCACAGGGAGAGGAAGACAGAGACGAAGAAGGACTAAGAGAGAAAGAAAGAGAGATTTCTGTGGGATCTCTGCTTGAGTTCCCCCCCGAAAGACCACCAGGATGTTTAAGAAAAAGGAAAGTACCAAGGACAGTACGCTCAAGGTCTCGGGCAAGATCAACAAGTGAGTTTTTTCCTAGGGGACTTGAATGCATGTATGGATGTATGTTAAATGTGTGTGTGTGTGTGTGTGTGTGTGTGTGTGTGTGTGTGAAGTGACACTGTATCTCGGTCATGTTCCCCCTCCTCCTGTTCTCCCTGAGCCGAGCACTGTGTCATGTTTCCTGTGCGTGCCGTTGTCCTCTTTCTGTCCGTGCATTGTAGCTGGGCTGAAGTTTTCAGTGCAAGTTTGCTGTTGTTATCCTCCACTGATTTCAAGTGCTGAGTTATGTCAGGGTTAATCCTCTGGGATGGCAAAAGCCTTTGGAGGTGTTTGCCAGACTGTTAACAGAGCCTGAGGTCAGATTTACTTTGTAAATAGGAGGTGGGACAGTGTGCTTTAGAACAACAGGTGAAACCAGTGAAAATGTGTTTATGGCTAGATGTGAAAGTCACACAAGATGAAAATATCACCAGGTCTTTTCAGCCTGCTTCTCAAGCACTGAAACCCCCAAAACTGTGACTTCATGGGTCAGTTTTCCCCAAAACTAAACCTAGTTTTAGACTTTTGTTGGTGACAATGAGAAAAAAAAAACACTATCCTCTAAAGACTGTGTGTGTTGATTTAAGTGTTAGAAGACGATCAGGCAGCTGGTATTCATTCAGACTTTAGTGTGTGTGCCATCAGTGCTGTTTTAAATACCAACACACATTTGACAGTGAAGTGATTTTTCAAAATAAGACTTAAATTTGGCAGGTGGAACCAGAGGGCTGCTTGCATCCAGATTAAAAAGACCAAAAATGTAAAAGTTTAAAAAACGCTGTGTAATATGTAAAATGAACAATGAAGAGAACGAGAAGCCAACAGTTCGTTCAGTGTGAGCAGCTTAAATTAACTAAATGTGAAAAGAAATCTCCAGAGCCAGATAACTCTGATCTTACAGAAGGTGAAGAGGGGTGATGACGACCCTAACCTTTCTGACGCAAACTTGCGCTGAGGTGATTTCAATGACATGATGGCTTTCAGTTCAGCTGGGTAATAGTTTTGTCCCCTTTTGGACACTGATGTGGTTTGACAGGCAGGTGGTGACCAGCCTGTGGTTTCACCTTGCCCCTGCCCTGGACATGTAGTGTGTCTGCTGAGGTGTGATAAGGGCTGGGCTCAGCTGGTTTCTTTCTATCATGTGGGCGTTGGTTCCAAACTGTACTTTATGGTGTGACACAGGACATGTCACTCAGGTCAGTTGGCCGTTGATAGATTTCCATCACCTGTTACATCAATCAAGACAGTGTTGAATGGGGCTGTGACTAATGATTATTGTCGATATCAATTACTCTTTTGATTCATTTTTCAAATAAGAGATTAATCCTTTAGTCAGCAAATCCACATTATTTTTCCAAAGCCTAAGGTGATGATTTTAATTTTCTTGTTTTGTCCACCAATAGATATTCAACTTAAATTTATTTAAAATTATATAGACCAGAGAAAAACAGCTAATTTCATAAACTGGAACCATATTTAACATTTTTTCTGGATGAAGGATAAATTGATTATCAAAATTGTTACCAAGTAATTTTCCATCAGTTGACTCATGAATGAATCAATTTTTATTTTCTGTTGGTTTGACACCTGCAGTATTTGACTTTAAAGACCCACCTAATGTCACTTTCCAGGTGAATGGCTCAGGATAGGAAATATAATTGCGAAATGACGTGTGTGTGTGTGTGTGTGTGTGTGTGTGTGTGTGTGTGTGTGTGTGTGTGTGTGTGTGTGTGTGTGAGAGAGCATGTGGATGCTGGTACAAATGACGTGATGAACATAAGCACTGATGTCTGAGGATCCCCTAGGCAGCCATCTTGTTCTGCTGGTGTGATCCGTCCAGTTACATCACAGCTCAGGTCACTGGTGACACACTGATTTAATAATGACACTGCTACGTTCAAGGTCAGCTTCCTCCCACTTGTCAGAATTCAACATAATTGAATTTCATAATCCAAACTGTGAGCTAGGAGGAAATGTAAAACCATATCAGGGAGTGTGATCTGTGATCTTGCAACTCACTAACTAAAAAAAATGATGGCAAGCCCTTCTGAATTATGTGGGATATCCAGTTATCCCGCTTTCAGGTCAAATCAGCCATAGCGGCTCGCTGTTTGGCTTTGCTGCAAACAAACAAAATACTCATTCTTAAACCATTTATTTTATATTGTTAATTCTATTTTGATCAGAGAGCATACTTTTCCACAGAACTTTGCCATTTAGCTCAAACACAAAAGCTGACACACACCAAAAAAGCAGAAGTCATTCTTAAAGAGTTTAACCAAACAAGGCTCTCCTATATTCAGTGAGGAGCATACAGTACACTTCCTCCACAATAGTGCTGTTTACAACTCTACAACCCCAAATCAGAGGAAGCGCACACTACTAAACACATGTGACCACTCACCCACGCGATCACAGGGATGTGTAGGTGTGACCTGTCATTCAGCTCCTTCACCGTTAAGGGAACAACAGTTTCACTTGACAAGATAGGGGGAGGCAGACTGACCTCTGTTACTTCGTCATTCGTATCCTCAGTGACCTCCTTCACATCCAGCAGATGTAATAGTAAGATGTAATGAAATCCACAAAATCAACCACGTGTCCCAATCAAAAGAACAAAAAAAGTCCTGGTCTCACTTTCATCATTGTCCTCGATGTTTACGCAGGCCACCAGCTTTGATAGAGACAGTGTATTCAATGCCTGCCATAAGGAAATTTTATGAAAAAAAGAAACAGAATTTTATGAGCAAACGACTGATCCTTTTATACAGAGAACACGCAAGGAAAAGACAAAGTCAAAAAGAGGACAGGAGGTAAAAGCATCATACTATCATAGTGTTTCACATCATATTGTTTTCACTAATCCACACTCTGTGGACTCTTACGATGGGTCCTTGTCTTTTTTTATGCCTGCAGAGAGAGCAATGTCTCCTCACCTCCAACAACTCACTCAAGACTGTATCAGAGAACAAATAATGACTACATTTTTGCAGTTTTTCTTTATATCTGACCATGGTCTTACACACAGGATTAAGCTAATGCTCACATGTACTATGTGCACTGTGTGTGCAGCACATACCTGCCTCTCCTGCTGAGTGAGCAGGAATAGGGAGGCCATTGTCAGAGCGGCTGCAGAACCAGATCAGCTCACACCTCAGTGAGTCAGTGCAGGAGCGACATGTCTCCATATTCCTCTGTTGCTCCATCACTAAAGAGCTGTGTGAAATGTGCATTTAGGTTGCTGTAAATCTATGTTATGTGACATTTGCTTGTTTCCTCCCCAGGGAGACATGACTTTGTGCTCTGAGGTGGCTTTGGTATGTGGGTCGAATAACCTGTGAGGTGGTGAATGGTTTGCTGACATTCTTAGTTTTTTTTTTTCAGCAGCGTTATTGCCCTGCAGTGTAAACTCCCAGGGGGAAGAACATGTAAAACATCATGCCACATTTTGAATGATTTATTATATGTCAGTAAAGAGACTTGAGATTTGTTTCCCCTGGTGTTTAAGAGCAACTTGTAAGTGAATTAATGTGTAAGCAGTCATGTGGAAACATTTCTCTCTCTCTCTCTCCCTATATATATATATATATATATATATGTGTGTGTGTGTGTGTGTGTGTGTGTGTGTGTGTGTGTGTGTGTATCACCACATTAACATTTGGACACAAGAAATTGGACTTCTGAAAATTCAATAAATTTAGTGAGAAATTCAGCTCCTCCTTAAATGTTTAAGGTAGGTTTCTCCTTAAATGTGTTGAAGCTGTTGAAGGAAACTTAATTTACCATAAGAGAGAAGACAGAAAATAGTTCTGCTGTGTGTGTATTGACCAACCTTAACACAGTTTTTACATCAATAAAAAGTCTGCTAAGCTTCCTTATAGTCCTCTGCTCACACCTTTTAATCTGAAAATTGATCACTAACTCATTATTTATTGAAACTCAGATCATCGTCCTGTTATTTTCACCCATGTCCAAATACTTTAAATCTTTTGATTTTTATTTTTTTTATTTTATTTTTTATTTTTTTTTGACTCCATGGAGTCTTTTATTCAGTTTTATGGGTGTAGTTCACCTCACAGTGCCAGACAGTGGAATCTCCTCCTCCTTTTGTCTGTCTGAGGCATCGCTTTACCTTTTCTCAGGCAAAAGCCAAGTGTCATCGACAGAGAGCAACGCCAGCAGTGACAGAGGGAGTGACAGTCACACTGGAATTTTTAGCATTTTAAGAACGCTTCGGGTGTGGCTCAGATGGTGAAACAATATAACCTCACATTGACCCTACGCCATCCCAGTGGCCCTGACGGTGATTTGTCCAGTTGATCTTGATAAACAGGCATCAGTCATCATTTTTAATCAAGACCATCTTAAAATGTGTATTGTCCTTAAACTAGTCAACTAGTAAACTTATGTTTGGGCCTTTTAGTTCATATACAAAGCTGTTTATGTGAAGTTTGTCCAGAAATCTACACAGGTTTTATTTTCTTCTGCTCATAAAAATGTATCTTTCATGGTTTGAGACTGAGTAATTAAAAATCCTCTTTTGGTATTTTTTCAACAAAAAATACACAAAATTGAGGAATCGAGATATTCTGAAAATGTGGTGTCATTGGGTGCTTCTAAGTTTATATTTTCAAAATCAAAGTTTGTGTGTTGTCTTGTGAGTCATCCTGAAGTTCATTTAAGTTTAGGAGGCAGTTTTTTTGCATTTCAATCATGATCAAGATAACTTTCTGTCATTTAGAGAGGGATTATAAAATATGAGAGGGGAGGACTGAATTGATTTTTGATTATACAACATCTGATCAGTGCTTGTGGTTCAATCTGTGACCTTTTCTGACCCCTTCTCCATCATCTTTGTAGGACCCAAGCCAGCGGCTTGGCCTTGTTGATCGCCCAGATGCAAAAGAATGCCGACCAGGTGGAGAAAGACATCCTCCGGGCGGAAGAGCTGCTGGCTGTGGTGAGGACACACGAAGCCATTTGAAATGGCAAACACACACAGATGTGCTAATAATACCTCTTTCACTCTCCCCTTCTACCCTGAATAAAAATTCACCCCATCTGTTGTCTACTTCCGCCAGGATTTTGAAAATGACAAGAAAGAGCTGCCCTTCAAGCATCAAAATGAGATCTCAGACAAACTGGGCGAGGCTGAGGAGCTGCTGAAGGACCTCTTCCTGGACGTCGACAAAGCCAAGAAGCTGAAACACCCGCAAGCCAGAGAGATTGAGAGCGAGTGAGTTGCTACTCAGTAAATATAACACAGAAGAATTACAGTATAGCTGCCCCATGCTGAGAAGTGTGGAGCCTCCTCAGAACTTTTTATGAGACTACACTAACTATACTAAGGGTATAACAAAACAAAGCTGTGGCAGCATACAGAGTGGTTTAATACGAGAAAGGCTAAAATTAAACTGGGTTAAATTCCTGATCTTTTGAATATTGAGAACAGCTTCAGCTGATTGTGATTTCCCACATAATAGGCCTCTATCGCAGATCAAAGTGGTCAACACAAAATAAATAAATAAGACAATGTTATGTATCCCAGCAACTGTTCTATTCCATAATGCGTCTTATTACATATTCTTTGTCTGTTAATCTGAACAAACAGGGCAGGGCTAGTCATGTCACTGACTGGATCTACAATAAACTCTATTATAAAATAACTACGATTATAAAAAGCAGGATTAAATAATATTTTTTCATTAATTATTCATGTGAGTCTCTTTGTTTCTCTGGCGACTCCAGCGTCATCCACCTCCATGAGCGCTGGTTGAAGGACTGCTCCTTCTACCGAGACATCTACGAACAGATTGACGATGTGTCGCTGATGCCCAGAATTGACTGGGGGCCTATTTTCAACCAGAAACAAGTAAGTATAATAACACAGTCTGAACAGTTGGGGCAGTCTGCTTAAATCACTTTGTATATTCATTGATGTTATTCTTTGAAACAATTTTCTATATTTTTCTGATTGTTAACACAGTGTCAACAGAATAAACAAGTATTGTATGTGTATCCAAAGTATGAGTTATCTATTCTCATAAATACTCATACAGGTACCAGATGTGTATTAATCCTCCACTGAAAATAGTCTCCAACAGCTGCACTATTTACTGGTGTTTTAGTAACATTTGTTAAAAGCCACAGTGCCCTGCTGTGTTAGAGACTTTTTTCAAAATGGTAGCACATAATTCTAAAGATTTACATCATCAGGAACAAATGACCTTTGGGCTGAGAGAAACATGGTAGGGAGGTTTAAAAGAATTAAGATATGAAAACATGATAGAAAAACACCAGCCTTGGTATGTACTTGCAGTACATACCTGTGGCTTCCCTACAAACATTCTGTGTATATTTGTCAATCAATCAGCTGTGCTTTACAGGCTCTCAGTACCCTGTAATAAAAACATTAACCAAAGCTGTACAAGTTAACAGCACAACTAATTACAGAACGCCTCATCCTGTCAGACTTGCCCCTTGGTGGTTATTTGCATTCCATTAATAATGTTCCTTTGTGTGTGTGTGTGTGTGTGTGTGTGTGTGTGTGTGTGTGTGGCATACAGAAACAGGTGAATGCGGAGGAGTACGGCCCCACCATGGCAGAGCTGGAGAAGCAGATTGCTTCTCACAACATTGTGCACAAAGAGATCGAGGCCTACAACTCGCAGCTCTGCGTCAGCTCTGCCGGCAGCAAGGTGAACAAACGTGTTTACATGAAAACGCATTTACATCACATAATGTGTCCTCAATGACCTCAGCAGCTGATGTTAATGTTCTGTTTGCCTTCACTGCTCATTTTGTTCTCAATGAAAAACTGTTTCTAGCAGCCTGTAAGACAGTTTGTTATTTCATCTTTTAGGAGAACTACACAGCCCTGAAGAAACAATACAACAATCTGCTGGTGAGTTGAGCTGTTCACACATAATAACAAATTTGTTTTTACTTTGAATGTATTTGACAGGTATCATGTAATAGTATGGACCTATTTGGGTTAGATGTAAATGGAAAGATTTACACAACTTTTGTAGATTATCTCCCTCTCTTTCCAAACTGATATTCCATTATTTTGGCAGTCCTTATGTAACAAGAAATACAAAAGCCTAAGGAAGCCAAATGCTCTCATTTTGACTTTGAATGTTTGCACTTTCAGACCTCGTCAAGTTTCACTCACTGTTCTTTGCCTTTTTCCCAGGACAACTCCAAGTGGCGTCGCCACTACCTGAACAGCCTGTATGAATACATGCAGGGCAGCAACAAGGAACTGGGTTTCCTGGCAGAGGAACAGGATAAGATCAAGAGGCAAGACTGGAGCGACCGCATGGTGGACCCACCTGACGTCCGCAGGCAGTACGAGGTCAGGACTGACGACTTGTTAAGTCAGAGCAGTGAAAGATAACATTCTTGGCAACACATGCATCTAAATAATGAGATGGTGAATGATCTGATATGTTTGTTCTGTGCTGGGATGCTGAAAAATACAGAGTAAATAATCCCACTGATATTATTTAAATCAGAATTTCAAGAACAACAGTCTGCTGTCCCACGAGAGCGAGGTGAACAAACTCCAGGATGAAGGAGACAGACTCATTGAACTGAAGCACCCTGCCAGTGCCACAATACAGGTACACATCATTCCCCAGAGGCTAAATCTCTAAATCTGTAACTAACTTCAAATTTTCGTCATATGACATTTTCATAACATAATATTTCCAGGCTCAGAGAGATGCTGTGCGAAATGAGTGGCAGAAATTCCTCAATCTCTGCATTTGTCAAGAGACACACCTGGACAACGTGGAGGAATACAAAAAGGTAAATATGGAACAGAATACATCACATTTTGTGACCATATGTGTGGGGGCACGAGCATGTTTGTTTCTGTAGGTTTACACATTCAGGCTTTATACAAATGTTATTGTGCCATTTTCCAGTATCAAATGGACACTGAGCAGCTGTCAGAGACACTGACCAAACTCAACAACAGCTTGGACCCCAAGTCCATCAGCAAGAAGAGCAACTCGGAGACACTGCTGCAGCTCGAGGTAGGAAGAGGAGAGGAGGGGATTAGTAAGAAGAGCTGAACATAATATAGAGAATAGGTTACTAAGGTGTTTTTTTCTTTCCTGACTGTTTCCTGCCAGGGGGAGGAGAAGGCTGTGCAGAATTGTGAACAGCTGCTGGCCGACCTGAGGAGACGCAGCACCAACATTGCTCCTCTGAAGCTGCGACGCAACACTCCCAGCAGATCCATCACAGTGGAGTCCCTGTGTGACTGGGAGACAGATAAGGTGGAGCTTAATTTTTTTTTTTTTTTTTTTTTTTTTTTTTTTGTTAGACATTCAGTGAACCAATTAAAGGCAGAGACTGTCAAATTCTACAGCTGAGATCCTTCAATTCAATTGTTTCATTTCTAAACTTTTGGGCACATGTTTTATTTGTTTTTATTGTGTAGGATTCTCTGTCAAGAGGGGAGAAGTTCACCCTGAAATCAAACTCAGATGAGAACTGGGGTATTATATCCACTGATGGGGCAACCAAAACCTTCCCAGGAGTTTGCTTCCAAATCCCACCACCTGACCCAGAGGCCATTGACAAAGTGGACCTGTAAGTAATGCAAGGCTGTAATAGTAAGTAAGTAATTAGGCAACTACAACAAATATTGGAAAAACATGTCAGTAATATTGCTCCTGATTCTACCTCTGTCCCTGCCTCTCTCTCTCCTTAATTCATCAGTTTGGGCAATGAACTGGAAGACATCAAGAAGAGAAGAGCTGCTCTGGCAGCGTCCCTGAAGAATCACAAAGCAGATGTCTCCAGGTCCCAACAATCAGGTCATTCTCTATTAATGAAATCTTTAAAATATCCCAATTATATGGAGTCATTACTTTTATATACCACAATAATTATTCACCAACAGTTGCCAAAGTCAGATCAGTCAATGAATCATTGTCCCTGTTCCTTCATTCAGCCCCGGTGTCTTCTGCCCCACTGGACCCCAAAGTAACAGCCCTGGCTCAGCAGCTGGACCAGCTGGACAATGACCTGGCCAGCGCTGAGGAGAGCATGCTGAGCCGTCTGCGAGCCCCGCTCAGCCGCACTGACCCAGCTGGAGATCTGGCCAAAAGGCTGCGTGAGCAGGAGGTGAGAGGAATGAAAATAAACTCAAATCAACAGTGCCAGTTTTAGCAGACAATTCATTTCAGCTGGTTGTTCTTGTTAGTATTGGTTGTAGTGGATACATTGAACAGGTTGCCAGGAATGATAAAGTTTTTCCAGAGGTGTGACACTACAGATGAATCAAAGAGGAACCCTGGATGATCTGATAAAACCCCAGTATTAATGAGTATCTGTATTTGTTTCTTACAGAAAGCTGCCAGTGCCCTGAAGGCTCTGGAGCAGCAGAAGCTGGCAGCGCAGGCCGATCTGCAGCCTCTGCTGTCCAAAGATCCCAGCGGTACCTCCTCTGCACTGCCACTCAAACTGAGCGCTGCCAACAACAAGCATGATAGCATCGCTGGACTCGCGGATCTCTATACCAAGAAGTAAGCAGATGTTTTGTTTGGGAAATTGCATATGTGTATTGGCATTGGTGAAGTGTTTTGTTGCCACACAAAATACCTGTTTTAAATTATTTTCCTCAAAAATAATTTAAAACATTTTCCTCAAGGCAAAAAAGCATTAACACCTCTCATATTTTTACAGGTGTAGCGCTATCTTTGTCAGATTTTGCTTGTGATCTAAATAATCAATACATTCATGTTTTCAGAGCAAATGCATCTCTTAACCTGGAGAATCAGATCAAGAAGGTGGATGGTCTTGTCTCTGGATTTGAGAGGAAGCTAAGTGAAGATGGTCCAATCCCTGATGCGCC
Source organism: Lates calcarifer (assembly GCF_001640805.2). Taxonomy (NCBI): domain Eukaryota; kingdom Metazoa; phylum Chordata; class Actinopteri; family Centropomidae; genus Lates; species Lates calcarifer. The sequence goes on along the minus strand of NC_066837.1, from coordinate 19,073,946 downwards.
AAATGCAATTCAAGCCCGCACTGATGACATCCAGGTGAGGAAATCTTCACCCCCACATTCCTTTCCTTACCTCTGCCACATAAAAAGTACTTACTGAATTAAACTTGGAGTTGACATACTATATTTCAAATTACAATGTCTCCTTTGTTGTATTCAGTACCAGCGTAAGGCTGTGGCAGCAGCTCAGGATGACATGAAGAAACTGAGTCAGGATCTGGAGACCACGGAGCAACTGTGCAGCTCTCTGCAGCAGGGCTACCAGGAGTACTGCCCTGACATTGGGCGCCAGAGAACAGAAGTCAAGAAGCTGCAGACCCGTTATGCAAATGTTGCCAACCAGCTGAAGGAGAGGTGAGTATCAGACTGCAGACAAATCAGTCTGCTAACATTAGTTTACTTAGAATATCAGACTACAGTAGGTTTCGCTCACACACAGGTATTAATTAATGAAAGCAATTAGTTAAATTGGGGTTCAAAGAGTCACAAGATAAATTGAGGGGTTACAAGATGAAAGGAAAGGAAATAAGTTTTAAAAAAAAACAACAACATTATGTACATATTTTTGCTAAACATGCAGTTGGTCTTTTTGTCTAATCTTTGCTTTATTTTAGTGACAAAAAATAAAGAAGGAACAAGATAAAAACAAAACCTGAACTAACACTAGACATTAAATTTAAAAGTATTGTGTTGCAGAGTTTTTACGTATCAGATTTAAAAGTATATCATCTTGATTGAATCTTTTCAGAGAAAACCTCTTACAAGAAACTGCAACCAAGAACCAGGAGTTCCAGGGCACATGCAAATCCCTCAACTCCTTCCTGAATAACCTACCAACAAACCAGATAAACTACAATGATGATGCATCACAGATTGCTGCTAAGCACAGCTCCCAAGAGGTAAGACTGTCTCCTGACCCATACAAGTGTAATGTGGAGAGTAAAGGATGGTATTTTATCTGCTGTTGTAGTAAAATAATATAATTATTAATAGTTATCATTTACTCAGTAATAAACTTGTTAAACATATCACTGCAGAGAGTGATGGAGGACCTTAAGAGGAAGGGAGATGACATGGACAGAGTGACTGACCTGTCTACAGACCTGCAGAATCTACTCAATGTAAGAATCAAATGGATCACAATACAATGCTATAAATGTGTTACATAAATGAGAGAACAGTGTTTAAGGCACTTGAAAAGGAAAATAAAAAAATCCTCATGTTACCATCAGAGAAAAAAAAGAAAAAATAGTCCTCAAATAAGTGCAATGTAAGTGCACTTGAAAAGTTGAATGAATGAGCCTAACCTAATTCTTTGCATTTGTGCAGGAGTATGATACCAACGTTGGTAAATACAACAGTACTCTTGAGGATGCTGGCACCACAGTTTTAAAGAAACCTAAAATGGCCACACTTGCTGATGCTGTTCAGAAAGAGGTAACATTTAAACTAATTTTTTATCATTATTTAAGTACTTAATATGTTTGGTTGGTACAAGTGGCTGATGATTTGCTATAACTCTTTTTCATTATAGGAAAAGGATCTGTCAAACCTTTATGCTAAAGCAACAGCTGAAAACACCCAACGTCAAAAGCAGATGGGCTTGGCTAAGAATCTCATTTTACAAGTAAGAGAACAGGGAATGAATAAAACCTCTTGATTTGATGTTTCATGTTTTTTAATTTCTCATGTGCCCCAGTACAAAAATGTGTTCAGTTTAAAACTACAACTAAAACAATGTCACAAAAAATCACTTTTGTTACTTTTTTCTGTTGCAGAATGAGGAGAAGGTTCAATTGGTGGCACAGCAACAAGTGCAGCTTGAAAGCCAGCAAAAGAGTGCTTTTGAGATTGACAGTCTGTTAAAAGAGCTGCAGGAAGAAAAGGAAAGGACAGCTCATGCTGAGACAGACCTGAGAACCTTCAAAGACAGGATGATGTCACTGAAGAGTCGCAGAGGAGTGGAGCGCATTGAGGAAAAAGAAGTACTACAATACTACCGTGACCCAAAACTGGAAAGTGATTTGGCTGATCTGCAAAGCAAACTGCATGAAGAGAGTCTGAGGCGTAGCACCACCCATTCTGACGTTGAGGCATGTAACAAGAAAATCACAAACCTGGAAGACACCCTCAAAAACACTCCACCCAAACTGGTGACCCGAGAGGTGACAGAGTTTGAGAAAGACCCTCAGCTGGACATAGAGGCCAGTAAGCTGAGAGATGAAATAGCAAGGATGAGAGATGAAATTCGAGTTCGAGATGGGGAGCACATTCAGATGAAGACAGAGGTCTCAATTCTCCAGCAGAAGCGACCAACAATCAAAGAAAGGGTGGTTAAGAAGGAGGTGGTGAAAGTAGAACAGGACCCAGAGATGTTGAGAGCGGTGCGAACATTCGAAACAGGAAATCTCTGATGAGAACAATAAAATCAAGCTCCTCAATGATGAAATTTTCCAGACAAGGAGTCAGATCAATGCAATGGAGAGACTGATTCCTAATATCCAGCCAAAGATCATCACTAAGGAAGTGAAAAAGATTGAACAAGACCCTGACCTCATCAGCGAATCTAAGAAGATTAGAACAAACCTGGAGGAAGAGAGGATTGAAAACAACTCTTTGTCCAAAGAGGTGATGGAGCTTCACAGCCGTTACAGAGAAGTTCAAGACTGGAAGCCAAAAGTTGAGGTGAAGGAAATCGTCAATGAGATTTACCGGATAGACCCAAACACAGAGGTGGAGATAATGCGGCTCAGGAAAGACATACAAGACTCCAACAAGCAGCGCTCTGATCTAGAGAGGGAGATCACTCAGGTTACATCTGAACTGAACATTCTTCGTTCTCAGAAGCCCAAGGTAGAGCTTAAGGAAGTTCTCCAAGAGGTGGTTAAGGAGGAGAGGAGCCCTGAAAATGAGAGAGAGATTCAGAGGCTAAATGATCAGATGAATCATTTACACACCACTTACAACTCCCTCCAAGACCAGGTGAGACTACTCAGGAAAGACAGGGATGAATGGAAGGCTGAGAAGTCCAAGATAGAGACCAAACTTGTCACTAGAGAAGTCATCAAGTATGAACCAGATCCGCTGTTGGAGAAAGAAGCTGACCGCTTGAGAAGAGATGTGCGGGATGAGGCACAGCTGCGGCGCACCATTGAAGAAATGGTGTTTGACCTGCAAAACAAATACATCCTGTTGGAGAGACAGAAACCTGAGGAGAAGGTGGTTGTGCAGGAGGTTTTGCGTGTACAGAGGGACCCAAGGCAGGTAGTCGAGCATGAGCGGCTCAGCAGGAGCCTGGATGAAGAAGTGATGACCCGACGTCAGCTAGAGCTAGAGCTGCAGCAGCTAAGAACTAAAGTGGAAGACAAAGAGAGAATCATCAGAGAGAGTGATGAGCGCCAAAAGAGGATTCAGGCTGAGTCTGAACTCAGAGAGATCCGACTGCGCATTACACAGCTGGAAAACGCTCCACCTCCTGTTGAGGAAAGCATTGTTGTTGAGGAGGTGCTGAAGGTTGAGAGAGATCCAAAACTGGAGAGGATGACAAATGGTCTTCGGTCAGATATGGACAAGGAAACCAGCGATATCCTGCGTCTCCAGAGAGACATCCGGAACATCACTCTAAAGCTTGAGATCTTGCAAAAGGAGAAGTCTGGTGAGAAGACGGTGTACAAAGAGGTTGTCCGTGTTGAGAAAGACCAGGCTGTCGAAAATGAGAGGGATCGCCTGAGGGAACAGGTGTCTCAGCATAAATTTGACAGACAGGACCTGGAGGATGAAATCAGACGTGTCAACGATAAAATCAAGCTTCTGACTAGCAGCAAGTCCAGCAGTTCAAGAGAGGAGACCACCCTCATTTTGAACAGAGATGCCCTACTGAGAGAGAAGGACAACCTCACTCGGGAGCTCAGGACACTTGAAGCCAAGAGACATGACATCAGCCTGTCTTTCCAGCAGCAGAGCCGACTAATGAGTGAGAGAACACAGATGAGCAGGCAGAGGAGCCTTAAGATGGAGTCTGATGTACAGCGCCTGGAGAGGGAAATCCTGGACGAAAAAGACAAGATCCACCTTCGAGACAGCGACATCCGAGAGCTTCTAATGAATCTGCAGAGAGAGGAGCAGACAGAGACAAGGACCAAAGAGACCAATGTCTCCACAAAAATCACCATTTTGGATCCAGATACAGGCAAAGACATGTCTCCTTATGATGCCTACCTGCAGGGCCTGATTGATCGTCAACAGTACATTCATCTGCAGGAGCTGGAGTGCGACTGGGAAGAGATTACTTCTCTGGGACCCGAAGGGGAGACGTCTGTATTGCAGGATCGCAAGAGTGGCAAGCAGTACTCCATCAAAGATGCCCTGAGGGAGGGCAGGCTGACAGAGTATGATCTACAGCAGTACAAACAGGGCAAGATGCCAATTTCAGAGTTTGCCTTGCTGGTCGCGGGTGACAATAAAAAGCAACTCCAGTTTAATTCAGTCATCCCAAAGTCCACCACAACAGTCAAATCAGCTCCCCCAGACCTCTCCTCTACAAAAGAAATCTACCCAGTTGCTGGAGTAATGGATAGAAACACTGACACCTGCTTTACAATACGCAGTGCCATCCTGCGTAAACTGATTGACCCCACCACCGGCCAAAGGCTTCTGGAGGCTCAGGCAGCAACAGGTGGCATCATTGACATCAAAAACAAGGAGAGATACACAGTTCACAAGGCAGCAAGCAGAGGCCTCATTGAGGACAGTCAACTCCAGAGGCTACTCAATGCCCAAAAGGCTTTCGCTGGTGTTGAAGACCCCATGACCAAAGAGTGTTTGTCTGTGGGAGAGGCTGTTCAGAAAGGCTGGATGCCGAAGGACACTGCCATTCACTACATGGAGGCACAGCACCTGACTGGAGGGCTGGTCGATCCCAACACTGGCCGCAGAGTAAGCATCTTTGATGCTATTGGGTCCAAAATGATCGACAGCACAATGATGAGGGAGCTGCAGGCCGAGACAACCTATATCAAGGATATTGTAGACCCAATCACAAAGGAGAAAATCAACTACAAACAAGCTCTTGATCGCTGTAAGAAAGATCCAATATCAGGCTTGCCAATGCTGCCTGCCTCCTCCACAGATTCTGGTTACACTCCAGTGTACAACTCTAAATATGCAAGATTCTAGAAATGTTTACAACATACTTGGAGTTATCTAGTCTCTGATGTGATGTGGTAAAAAAAAAAAAATACTATTAGATATGGGAATTCCATATGAAATCCATACATTAATTACAATGTACATCTTGACTCAGGAAAAGTCTTCTAATGCAAAGCTTTCTATCTAGCCAAAATGATTGCTGCTGAGTTGCCTTTGTTTACCAAGCATGTCTGAAGTGGGCATATGTTTTTTTGATTTAATTTAAAAACAGAGAATATAAATGCTTATCTTTGATATTATTGTGTTATTAGGGATATTGGGACATGGTGCAATGCTATTTACCAAGATTAATTTGATTCTGTATTATTCACGGGCTATCCTTGACACTGTTCACTTTAAACTCAATCGTGTTTGATACTTTATTAAGAAACAAATATCAATAAATTTAAATTATAAAGGTTAAAGAGTATTGACTCCCTCACTTTCAATGCTATGTAGTTTTTAGAATAAAAAACACAGGCAGATATAATGGATGATTTTTCAACCTTAAGATATTTTACAACATATAGTCTGGCTGACTTTTACCACAGCTTAACAATTCATGCAGCTTTCAGGGACAAGTGTGTCAGGAGGAAGAGGGTGTGTTCCTCCATTGCTATCAAATGACAAATAACGGGCACCGCTCCACCCAGTGTACATGACCATGTTAGTTGAAATATCTGGGTAACATCTGGGTCACTATATGATTACATGGATGAGAAAGTAAGACAAAACTCTACATTGTTATGCTTATTACTTGGCTTTTTTCCTCTTGAGACCTTTAAAACTCTTTAAAATTCTGAACTGCTCATAATTTTTGACCAAACTAAGGTTACAATTATTTTTATTCTCATCATCTACCAACTAGTCAGTGAAATATCAACAAATAATGAAAAATGACCGTTACAATTTCCCAAAATGCTAAATTAGATCCTAACCATTGCTGGTTTCATTTCTAGCAGTGCATACTGTTCATGACCAAATTAAATGTGTTTGGAGTTGGAAAAACAAACAAACAAGTACTTGAGATGACAACGTGCATTTTAGTGCTTTATTGATTTTAATATTAATATTGTTACAACATGGGGTCATAGTGCACGTCCTGGTCTAACAGCCCAGACTATACCTAGCTGCTAAAAAGTATCCAATAGGTAACCTAAGAGTCATCTTTATAACAGTCTGATCCGTGCATAGTGCTCAACAGGAGTATTTTCGCATTTATACCTTTGCAAGCAATCTTTGCCATTTTAAACACATACATGACATAGTTACTGTAACAATACTTGTAAAAAGTCTTTTTGAATGATAGAACACCATAAAGTTATATCAAGAATGTTAAGACTGGTAACTTTCATCATATGAAATGGATGTCTGTCAGATGTCAGAATTTTGAGAGATATAACAAAAAAAGGCATCATATTCATAAATCATGGATCCATAAACATCTGCTTGGTTCATCAGTGACCGAACTTGAAACCTCCATAATCAGTCCTTTAATTTGGGTTTTTAATTGTCAAACCCCTGATAAAGTGCAGTTATGGCCAGACACTTAACACTTAACCAAACAGTCTTTAAGTTCACTGGAGCTCACATAACAGCACTCCAGTGCACCTTGGCAAACAGCTTAAGAGCCAGAGCTGGAGTCCTGACAATCAACCAACACTCTGGGAAACTTGATGAATGAAGATGCTGCTCAGGTTGCATCTGCAGGCTATGCAGGTTTACCCTGCTTACATTCCCTCTCCCTGAAGAAGCTCCTCTGCTCATTGATGGCTTTCTGTAGAAGGGCGATGTTTACACCATCAACACAGTTCAGCACACGGGCACGAACCATCACACCAATCCCTGTAAGACGAGGAGATGCAAATAAAGGCATGCGAATGAGGCACTGAGTCCTGGATGTGTTTAAAGGAGCCAAGTTATCAAGAGTTAATTAAATGAATGACAGTGAAATTTAAGTAGAGGCAAACAAACACATTTCTAAGTTCTATTTCAGCTAAAGCAGAGTTATAGAGGAAAAAAAACAAAGCATTTAATGACTTAACAATGAATGAATAAACAGATAACTGCTTAATCAAGTCTTATATACCTTTACATTGAATGTTGTGAATCCCTGTGAATATAGTGTCCAACATTTCAATTTGCTTCTGTTTGAAAATCCTAATAAATTTTCTAATATTTTCCAGTCATCAGAGATCAAAACATTTTTCCTTACCCTCAGTATTTTCTGTCTCACCCAGAACTATGTACTGAGCCCCAATTATTGGGTTAAATGGCTCCACAAACAACGTGTGGACAACCACATGGTGCTCTTTTGAAGCATGCTGAGCTGACAGTGTAGCCCTGGACTCCTCAGGCTGATAGCAGACAAGCCTAGAAAACATTTACAAGGTAAACTGGTAAGCCAGGTGATACCATTTAAACTGTTCTTTTTTCTCTCTGTGTAAGGTATATTTCTTAATCCTATTTGTGCACAAACTAATTCACATTTTTTTCTGCATACAGACCACAAAGGAGGGTCAGAAAACTGTTTAAAACTAAGTTGGAGCTTTGTGAAACTTTTTATTGTATTTGTGAAAAAAAAGGGGTGAGAGGCACCATTTCACAACTTCTTCTCCATCCAGACCACATAAAGCAGAAAAATACTGCACTTGGATTTGTAAAAATCTGAACTGGATTAACAATTATATGCTAGAGAAGGTTAAAACCATTCAGATCTGTGATACTTTTATTCTATTTATGAATGAACGACACTGGAGGCAGTTTAAACACAGCTTCAGATTTGTGAAAACAGATGAAAGATGTTTGCACTGTACTGCTTCACCTCCATTCACACCGGACAACATCTAAAGATCATCAGTGTGCATAGACTTGTCAAACCTGGACAGCTACTTCCACCACTTTTTATAAACTCTTTAATCAGGAATTGTTTTGTATTAAGCAAATCCGTTTCAAAATAGAAATGCTGTTACACAGTCACAAACAAAAACCCACCTGCCGTATGTTCTCACTGAACCTCCTTCCTTCACTGAGTTTATTTCCCAGGGGAAATGAAAAATTGCAGCTGCGGGAAGCATCGTACTACAAAAAAATAAAAAGAGACAGAAAAGCGGTACACTGTTAAAAACAGTGAGCTAATGTGAGTGAACTGTTGAGGAAGAGCACATACTACCAGCATGTACACATGTCTATGGCTTCCGGAATATATGTCACATGACCCATCAGTCTCCGCCCCCTCTGGACCCCTCTGCGGCTGCGTCAGGAGGAGGTCGTATCAGTAGAGCCCGTCAGGTTGCCGAAGAAGAAGGTTATACAACACTATACTTATTACACTTTTTCATAATAAATACTGTTTTCAGCCTTATACACAACAATGAATCCCGATATTATAAAAGAGCGGCAAAACGCCACTTTTGACGTCGAGAAACTCACCAACATTTTGGACGGGGGCCCAGAGAAGACCAAAAGAAGACGAGAAATTGGTGAGTTTGAATGTCTACCTTGCCCTACAAGAGTTATTGTACTTGCAACTGTCAACACTTCAAACTTAATATGATGGTAGAAATTATTTGCAAAGGCAAGAGTTTTGTGGAGATAAAGGAGCTAACCCAACAACGGTTTTGTCGGCTGTTAGCTACAGAGATGCTAGCAGAGCTGTCCTCTTTTGCGACCACTAGGTAACGTTTTAGTTGTCCTGAATTGCACTAAACTTTTACGTTATTATGAAACATATCTCATCTAAGGTCCAATATAAGGTTGTATGTCTAAAGTTGGGTATGTTAGGTTGGTGTCATATGTTCCAGTGGTAAATTCGGCGTTAGTATCATTAAGCAAGCTGCTATCACTCAGTTGTTTTGTGTGCACCGATTATTAATGCCTATCAATAGTTAGTGTTGCGTTTCCGTACCTGCTCCGTACATGTCGCGCTGCAGAGACTATGATACAAATAGGCAAAACACAGCGTTGTAGGTAGCAGAGTATGTTAGATCAAATGTGGACAGTGTTTAAAATATCTGACCCCAGACTACCTGTTCTCCCACTTCTCAAAGGTGTTTTATTGGATACAGGTGGTGACTGGGGAGGCCACTGAACTACACTGAACTCATTGTAATGCTCCTGAAACCAGTTTGTGACGACTTTTATTCCGTGACATGGAGCATTATTATGCTGAATTAGCCACTAGAATATGGATTCAAGCTGATGGATTCAAGGTGTTTCCGTCATTAGAGCTACTGCTCACTAGACTTTTTATTTTTCTTTTGCACCATTCTGAGTAAACTCTAGAGACCGTTGTGCACGAAAATCCATCAGCAGTTTCAGAAATGATCAAACCAGCCTATCATTTCCAGATCTATTACCAGAAAGTCTAACACAAAAAGCTGTGGATATGGTTCTGTGGGTGTGGAAGTTATGCCCTGCAACATTAACATCTGCCCGCATTGCCTGCACCTGGCCTGTATTGACTTTTTCATTTATCTAGCTCAAGTGGTTTATTTACTGACAGCAAAAATCTCCCCAAGTTCATGAAGTTCACCAGAACACACCACTGAACAAATAACTGATGGTTGTGATCTCCAAATTCTGACAAGTGAAGCCAGCAGACCATGTATTTGGTCTAGAAATGTTAATTTAACAGCATTCATCTCCACCGTGACATAGCTATTGAGGTAATGCTTCTGTGATTATACATGGACGTATACATGCTAGTAATCTTTTGTTGGGATTAGGGCTGAAATGATTAGTCGACATAATGGACGACGTTGATCATAAAAATTTGTCAACGCGTCATATAAAACCAGAAAACCAGAGACTTTGTAAGAGGAATCATGTTCACTTGTTACTGCAGTGCACTACAGGAGATGCTGGGGACAGTGAATGTAATGACTGCATTACTGTTGCAACAAGACCCCCTGCCCTCCTACGTTTACGTTTCTTTCCCTGCTTCCTGAGGAGACAGGTTGACAACTCAACACGTTAAGAGCAAGAAAAGTTCCTCCAAGTGTTGTAGGTCTCTGCAAAATGAAAGATGGACAGACATCGACCCCAGACGTCAGAACTGTTAGATCAAAATATCAGCGTTTTTTGTTTTTTTTTCTTTTTCTTTTTTATACACGCTATCTGCTCACAGTGGCTGTGCTGGCAGGGAGAGACTAGCTCCAGTCCTCTCCTCTGACATCCTTATGCAGCAGTATAGACATCTAACAGTTTAGTTAGATAACAATATGAATATAATAAAGTTTTGTCATTTTTTACCTCAATTTATTCATCAGTATTCAAAGTTGAGGGTTATAGGTACACACATTCACAAATTTAAATAGGCTTTTGCAATATGTCTTTACTGCCAGTTGTATTGACTGACTAAAAGATACATATCTGATTAATGTTATCCACTGTAGAGGCACTGGTTCTCAGCGATCCGGACTTTAAGGAGGAGGACCCAAACTTCCTGTCCCGCAGTGAGCGCTATGACCAGGCTGTTCGAAAAAGTGCCCAAATGATCCTGAAGCTCAGAGAGTATGGCATTGCAGACCCAGAGGAGATCTACTGTTATAAGACGTATGTGGTAAAAGAGTTGGCATGTGACACACAGTCAAATCCACTGTTCCCTTGAAGTGCTCAAAAAAAGAAAAAAAAAAACAAACTATTTTTCATTAAATTAGTTTTTTTTTAAGGAATGCTTATTGATTTGGGAGAACTGTGAATCGTAATACCTGAATTAAAATTTTGTCACGAGAAGATATATTTCATATATGGTATTTCTAAAATCATGTTTAGCAGTTAAGTGACTCAGGCACAGAAGGAGTGTACCTCTGCAGAGATACCAGAAGAGAAATTACTCCACAATTATACTACATAACATTACTACATAACATTTACAAGTTAAATTTGACAGTATGTACTTATTGACATACATGTTACACTTGTATACTTAATGGCCACGTTTTTAAGATACAAAGCAAACTAATATGACTTCTGTTAGACATAGTGCTGTCAGGATCAGAGGTGTAATCAGAAATTACACACACTGTGTATTGTTGACCTTTTACACCGTTGAGCTGTAATACCACTACACCCAGACTGTGCTTTATGGCAGTAATGGCACTATGATACGAGCACAGCAGTTAGAGGGGGCTGGGGCTGGGGCAGGGGCAGGAGTTTTTTTTTCCACCAGTTTTAGTGGTTTAGTTATATGTTAAACATTGTACAAGTTACACAGTTAGGACAACTGTGTAAGCAGCTAAATAAAATGAGGGTTTATGAACAGTGCAAAAGAATTGCTTACATTTGTCATTGGGAAAAATGTGTAGTAAAAACTGCAGCTTGACCAACGATGTGTTTAGCTGTTTGTAGCCTCGAGGCAAATAGATTGAGCTGGGGCAAAGTTCATCATAAGATTAAAACTGTGTCACAGGCTATGTAGCGTTCACCACCTGTACAATGTGATACAGTTTAATAGATAATCCTTTCAAGAAATGCTGCCTTCTATGGTCTGTGATACAGTGCAACGATACTTTTATTACACGTGTACCTAAAGTCCTGTCACTAGACACTGACACTTAAAAACTCGCACAAAAAGCACAGTTTTCCTATCACAAGACTATTTGAGATGTTGGTCAAGCTTTCAGTGTGCTTTGTTTTTTCTGTTCTTCTTGTCTGTTTCATTTACACACAGTGGGGTTTTTCCACAGTCATTGTTTTAAATGTGGCTGCTTGTAAAAAGAATAGACGTGGAATAGACGTCACATTAATACCTCTTGTACTTTTTGCTTTTACTGCCAGTTTATCCAGTCCTAATGGTGAGGTGCCTCAACCAGTGGACTTTTTTTTATCTTCAAATGATTTTGGTAGATAAACCTGGACCTCAGCTGTAAAAGTCATATAGTCTCTCAGGGCATCCATAGTGTAGTGAGTCAGCAAATACATGAGTTACACAATGGCAGGTCTGATCTACAGTTGTGTATCCTGTACTTTCCCTTCACCCAGTATGGTTAATGGCAACCAACATGAGGCCATGGGGCTGCACTATGCCATGTTCACCCCGACCCTGTACAGCCAGTGTGACCAACAGCAGTCCAGGAAATGGTTACCTCTGGCAAACTCCTTCCAGGCCGTGGGCACGTATGCTCAAACTGAGCTGGGTCACGGTCAGTCCTGGACTTAGCCCCTAACTTATTTACCTGATTGTTGTTTTAAGGCCCTTCAGATTAAATGCAATAGAACAAATTTGCATTTGCATTTTAAAATGGTTCTCCAGAATTAAATATGGGCCGGGGGGGGGTTCAGCAATTTTGAAACTTCAGTACCAAAAATAGTACTATTAGTGAGTTCTTGTATGTGTTTGACAGATCCAAATCATGTAGAAAAGTCAAAAAAAGTCAATCAAGTAGCTGCATGGGTATTCTGACAGTTGAGTTCATACTTAACATTTTGTCCTAACAAGAGATGTTTACACATCTAGCTGTAGATCTGTTATTAACATCGCTCCACTAGTATTTGTCCATTAGTTAGTTTCGTCTCGTCTGTTCCAAAGTATATTCCCATCAACAGTAGTTAGCTCTACTGCTTTCCTACTCTCATCTCTCTCATTCCCTTTGTATGTAATAATTATGCACTGATTATGAAGCTTGTGTGCATTTTGATTGTTGTCTCTTGGTTGCTTTTCATCTTTCTGCAAATGACAGACTTTGTTTCCAATAAATTTTAATCAGTAATTTAGTCTTAATTTTCTAGTCTGTCTTTGGTTTGGCTGTTAACAAAAAACTAAAATTAGTCAGAACAATTTTTTTGTCCTTCTCTTGCAGTCTTGAATCAAAGGCAAGAGAAGCTACATTATGTGCTGCAGAAACATGTGGTCTGGGAGCCTGTAATGAGGCTGAGCTCTGAATGTCTCTTTGTAATCTGAGAAGCTGACAAATCTGTGGTGAGACAGAATGTAGGCCAAGCCAGCTATTGTTTGTTGGCTTTCTGTAGCAAAGCCAAGTGGATGTTTTTATGAATTTGTATTTCATCTGTGCAAAGCTAGACTGAAAGTTTAGAACTGATGGTCCAGTCTTTAATGAACACTTTGTTCACCTGTGTTTTGGCAGGTTTGAGCCAACACTGGGCCAAAGTCCCAGAGTATCACTTATGTCGTGACCTAACGTCCCCTTAACCACCTTTGTAGGGCTGCAACTTACAGTTATTTTCATTGTCGATTAATCTGGTGTTTATTGGTGAATTCCTGAAAAATTAAACAATTAGTCAGTTATAAAATAATTACATATTCATTTTCTCCCATTCAACTAATTGATTAATCAGTGTGTCACGGCAGGTCTACATTTTTCTCATTCATGCTCTTGTCGTAGCTTGTTGGATGTTAACTTTGTCTGTGGTTCTACTAAATGGATCATATTGACACGCTTGTTGTCTAAAATTAATGTACCTAACCATCAAAAATTCACCTCAACATTTTTAGCGGCGTTCAAAGTGTTTTCAAACTGTCTCCAGACTAGTTGAACATCCAGGTAATGAAGAACAAGAGGTTAACATGTGACCATTTGGTGTAAATAAATATAAGAGGCAGCCAAATCAGGAGTTTGTTTGACACAGAACATTCAGAAACCGCAAATACCACTAGCAGAGTCTAAACTGAGAATTGGCTAGGAAGTATTGTAAAGCACTATACATAACTGAGGTATTCAAATGCACATGGGACAGGTGAACATTAGTGATGCAGCTAGTAAAGACAGATTTAAATAGAATTTAAATGAGTTTTGAGCCAAATTATGGCCATGTGATCAAATCAATGGTTCTAATGTGCATGATAAGCTCACAAGCTGTTTTAATTTGTCTTTGTCACTTCCATCCTTACTGCCTGCTTGCACATTCTTCATCCTTATTCTCACTTTTTCTTGATTTGAATCATGTAAACTCTTGCCCATGAACTCCTCCTGTGGATTCCTTAAAATATTTCATTCAACGCTCTCTCCTCATTCATCTGCACTTATGTTGATTTAAACTTTCCATAATGTGGACTCCATCAAAAACTCTCTATTCATCCCCTCCCCCCTTGCCTTTTCCACATTGCCACCTGCTTATCTTTTCCGTGCGCCCCTGTCCTACGTGGCCCTAGCTCCGTGCACCCCGACAGGCCAGAGCCCTTGGATCTACATCTGGGGATGTTCCTGCCCACACTGCTCAACCAGTCCACCCCAGAGCAAATGGACCGTTTCTTCATGCCCGCCTGGAACCTAGAGATCATCGGCACCTACGCTCAGACTGAGATGGGCCACGGTAAAATGAACAGAGCAGTCCAAAATATCAGGCTGGTTTGCACAAGGCAGTGTTTTTGTTTTTTTTCTCAACCATCAATACACAGGAGTTATTTGCTTGTGTTATCTTTTTAGCATTAAGAAATGTTGGAATAGGTCATACTTTAATGTAGACAGATTTTTTTTTTTTTTAAATGTTGATGGTTGTCATACTCTTTGAATAAAATATATGTTGATTAATTAGCACTAATTTATTTTCTAACATGAATTTGTACTAAACCTCTATTAATAACTCTCAGAGAAAGTTTCTTTCTGCCCATCATTTGTTTTGGATGTGAGTGAATTCAGTCAAGTAGGAAACAATATAAAAGTGGGGAAACAGGTTGTAAAACAAAGCCAAGGTTAAGCTACTACAAGTTCATATGCAACCAAAATATTTATATATATTATTATATATTTATATTTTCCATCACACTGCGTAAACACCACCACAGGTCAAATATTTGATGAGTTGAAATTGCTGAATTATTTACTACCCAGTTGACCCACTGAACAAGAGTGAAATTGTACAAATCAGAAGAAATGGTGGTGCACCAGCCTGCACCAGATAGGCCTCTCAGACAAACAACCTTACCTTTTCTCTTACCAGCCCTTTCTTATGTGTTCATAATAGAAATATTGTCTTTACTAACCATCTTAAATTGTTTTTATGTGTTTGTTTTTGCATGGGTTGGGATCTGTTTTTGGCTGCAGATCAGTGTAGCGACATGCATTCCAGCTTGAATTACCCATTCAGACTGAAAAGTGATGAGGAAACCCACCACACACACCTACCTTTTGTTTTTTTTTAGATGCAAAGTCCGAGTGAAAGGGATGCCATAGATACAGCATGAATTGAATCATCTATTTTTAGATCTGTCAAACACCTACATGATGCACTGCTTTGCTCCTTTATGTTGGAATTTGACATCATCCATTTGATATTTCATTGAGGAGAATTCAATTTGTGCAAGTTTAGAACTCTCAAGGGCTGAACATGTTTTTTATCCATGTTTTGTTATGATTAATGTTAAAATATTATTATATTTTGTAGGATTGATTAATTCACTCTGTTCATGTAACTTTTATGTTAGTGGTTAGCTCTGTTCTTAATAATTTCAGTAGTAAACATGCTTGACAGAAGAATTTCTTAATGTCTGAGTAATCATTAATTTTTTCCTGTCAACTGTGTACTTTGTATGTGTGTGTTCTGTGTGTATGCGTTTTGTGGGCTCTGCTGTGTTGTCGGTGTCGTCTAGGCACACACCTCAGAGGGCTGGAGACCACAGCCACGTACGATCCAGCCACACAGGAGTTTGTCCTCAACAGTCCCACAGTCAGCTCCATCAAATGGTGGCCTGGGGGACGTAAGTTCATTCACAGTTATGTGACCAGACAAAGAGAATTTAGTGATGAATTAGATTATTTGATGTAATATTTTCCCCAAGATGCTATGATGTTTTTTCTATCATTTGTCTTTCAAGCTGAGAAAACCTAACATTCAGTAGTTTTAACCCCGTCACTCTCTCTCTCTTTCTAGTTGGAAAGACCTCAAACCATGCCATAGTCCTAGCCCAGCTTTATACTCAGGGAAATTGCCACGGTCTGCACGCTTTCATTGTGCCCATCCGTGACATGAGCACACATGAACCCCTGCCAGGTAATCACAGTCTGCAATATTTCTGTGGATGTGGTGGTTGTGGTTAAGTCAGTCTCATTAACTTCCTGTCTCATTTTCTCTGTTGGGGTCTTATTTTCTCACACTCCTCCCGACTTTCTGTTTTTCTCTGCCTCTCTCTTAGGCATTGTGGTCGGAGATATTGGCCCTAAGTTTGGCTTCAATGAAGTTGACAATGGCTTCCTGAAACTAGAGAACGTACGAATCCCACGGGAGAACATGCTGATGAAATACGCCAAGGTGAAGTGACATTAATTGAGAGGCATTGGTGTCACAAACCAGGCTGCATTGAGGTCATTGAGGTCACTGTTAAGCAATGTTTTAGGTTGATTAGATAGTTCTTATTTTCACTGTTATGATACCAGTGACTACACAGAAGGGCCATTGGTTTTTGCGTCTCCATCACTGCTTCTCTGTTTGATACTAATTTGTGTTTTGTTTCCCAAATGTTAAAGGATTGTTGTTTGCATTACAGAGAAGAAGTACCAGTATTACTGACTTTTCCATTGCTAAGAAGCAGTAATGTTTTATTTGTCTTAATATATCCTGTTTTCACGGTGTCAGAATACTGTCAGTCCACTTTTTGTGATAATATATATCTTCAGTATATTGCATCTAGAGTGTGACATTTTCTTCTGAAGCATCTCCTCTCAAAATTATTCTGTCTCACCACTAGGTGGAGCCAGATGGAACCTATGTGAAGCCACCAAGTGCCAAGCTGACCTACGGCACCATGGTGTTCATCCGCTCCATAATTGTAGGCGAGTCAGCTCGCGCCCTCGCAAAGTCCTGCACTATCGCCATCCGCTACAGTGCCGTTCGCCATCAGTCTGAAATCCGGCCGGGGTCAGTCATTACAAATGAATCTATAAATGCTTTTCACCACACAGCTCTGCATAGTTCATGGACGTTGCAAGTAAAAACAAACACATACTTAAGGTCATGCATGCACAAGTGACAGGGTTCAAAATTAGATTTTACTTCATAGCACTGGCGTTTCCAAGTTTTGAATGTCGGGAGCACCAGAAACAAATGTTGTCAGAATGGAAAATACATTCATGTGAGAAAAATTCTCAAATGATAGAATGACAAATTGTGACTAAATTATTGTATTTACCGTAACTGAATTAATCCATCTCTTGAGCAAGAAAACAAACTTAGTTATGTTTTTTCCACAAGAACATGGATGGTTTATACAGTAACAATATGTCAAAATAGAATTATAAAGTTTACAACACCACTCAGCACATGAAATTCATGATACAGTCAGTGGTCAGTATGATAGATTCAACAGCACATGGAAACAACACTGGTTTTGTAATGACTTGAACTCTCACCACATCCTCAAGAATCAAAGGGAAGTGCAACCTTTTATAAGATTCTGAAAACTCAAACCTTTGTGTTTCTGTCCCACAGAGAGCCAGAGCCCCAGATCCTCGACTACCAGACGCAGCAGTATAAGCTGTTCCCTCTGCTGGCTATGGCCTATGCCTTCACTTTTGTTGGCCAGTACATGAAGCAGACCTACCACCGCATCTCCGGAGACATCAACCAGGGAGACTTCAGTGAACTGCCTGAGGTACTGACTACATGCATTACACATGTAGGATCTGATCTAAGCTCAGTGATGAGTGACTGAGGTGATGCATAGTGACTGACAAGGTAATAGATCAGTCTCAGTCTGACCAACCATTTTTGGAGGAGCTGTGTGACAACCAAGTGTGTGGTACAAGCAAACACTTAGTTAACCATTAAAACTCCAGATAGGTTTGTTTTACTGACATCAGTGTTAGCTTGGTCAGTCACTATCTGATTATACTGTATTAACACCTTCAATTCATAGCAGTCAGTTTTGTTATGGCACTGATGAGCTCCAAGAGCTGCAACTTCTAATTAATTCAGTGCCAGTGAAAACCTCAATAATCAGTATAATCAATGTGATCAGTTATATATACTGTGTATATATACAGTATACAGTGCTTGTTAATCAACTGCTTAGTTGACAGTGGCATAATTAAAATGCCACTTGAGTTTTTTCTGATTGAACACCAAAGAGAAAGGCTAGAAGGCTTTCTCTTAGGTTACCACACTTCTACACTGCTTCTGCTTTTCAGTTTTATCTCTGAGCCTTCAAAGGACGACAGAGAGGAACTGTACCAAATGTGTCAGCTGCTAGTTGCAGTAGATTATTTTTTATTATTGTAATCTAAATGTTTACTGGAATACTGGTACATATAGCATGGTATTTATGGCTAAGTCTAGTTCATACACAAATATAAATTAATGTGGGCCATGAATCATTCCATAGTTTAAAAACTCAAAGGTCATATTCATTTGTCTGTTTGCTCGATGATCTTTTGAATATAATTAGACTTACAGGAACCTGTTTATACCCTCTTTGCCCTTCAATCTACAGCTCCACGCTCTGTCTGCGGGTCTGAAAGCCTTCACCACATGGGCAACCAACGCCGCTATCGAGGTCTGCCGCATGTCGTGTGGTGGCCATGGCTACTCTCGCAGCAGTGCCTTGCCTGACATTTACGTCGAGTTCACCCCTACCTGCACCTACGAGGGAGAGAACACAGTCATGATGCTGCAGACTGCACGGTAACTCGTCACACAAAAATGTATAACCACAAATGTGACACTTTACATGGTCCACACTCACAGCTCAACAAGCTCTCTACCCACTGACACAAATACACTGAAATGCTTTTTTATTGCCACTTTGATGTTATTATGCTTACACAGATGTTATTTTGCTTTTGCATTTTAACACTTAACTTATGCTTACTTTCTAAAGTTCGTACAGGTGAATTCACATTTTCACCCATCATTTTTGTCACACACTTATATATATATATATATATATATATATATATATATATATATATATATATAGAGAGAGAGAGAGAGAGAGAGAGAGAGAGAGAGAGAGAGAGAGAGAGAGAGAGAGAGAGAGATGGAGAGCGCAAAACAAAGAAACACAGAGACATAAATGTGCGCCCACACAGCAGCCCTACCATACCACAAATGGCGACACACCCGCCTTCCTCCCACAGCACAGACAAACACAGGTCACATTTTATATCCCTACATGATAGCTGGTATGGCTTTTTTATCACCAGTACTGTAAAGGTCAGCTGTTCAGTTTCTACATTTCTGTTCTGTTCTTCTTGAGGAGATTTAGTTTCCCTGGCAAGGATGTATGAACAGTTCTTGAATGTTCAAGTACAGAGTGAGCTCGTACCTGAACGTGAAGTACACACACAAAGTCCAAAGGTGTTGTGAATGGGATTAATGAATAGGTTGATATATGAGACCAGCTGTGGATTAGATGTTAGTATAAAAGGGTTACACAAGGCTAGAATGGCATGGAAATGTGTGTTTGTGATGTGTGATTACTTTCAATAAGACCCTAATGGAGGTGTGAACAGTACTGGGTGTTGATACCAAACATAGTCACAGTTTGTGTGTAACTTAATGCCTTTCATATGTCAAAAAACACTACTAAAGCTAATAACATCAGCTTTAGTTGTGTGTTGTGTAGCAATCTTTTTAAACTCAGCATTTCACACTAAAAACAATCATGCCGAAAGAATTTAATCTGAAAAGAAAAAGACACTTTTTAAAGTTTTTTTTTTTTTTTTATTAGCAGTAGCCGCAAGAAATATTCCATTTGGGTATGACTGATGTTCATGATTGTAAACACAAAGAGTTCACTAGCTAGCTCATGCACCCATGTTAAGTTGTGTAGCCCTCACCTCACCTGTGTCCTCAACCTCTGTCTGTGCAGATACCTGGTAAAGAGCTACCGTCAGGCTAAGGACGGTCAGCAGCTGAGCGGCATTGTGTCGTACCTGAATGAAGCAGAGCATCGCAGGGTGCAGCCCCAGCCCGTCGCTGCCAGACCAACGGTGGTCGACATTAATGACCTGGCTAGCCTGGTGGAGGTCTACAAACTACGAGCTGCCATGTAAGAGAAAAAGCAGTAGAGAAGAAGTTACCTAGCTACTCACACTTAATCTGTGTTATCATTTCTGGTTTAATTAATTATTTTTGACTTCAGCAAATAGCAGTTTGTAACTGTAATTTTACATCGGCCACTAATGTTTGCTGTTGTATGTCATTCCTTTGTGAATGCACAGCTGCTTTGACACTTCCACCTACAGCTAGTCGTTGCAAATAATATGTCTATTTGTAAAAGCAAACCTAAAAAAAACTGTTTGCATTCACTGTTTGGATATTGAGTATCAGCTAATGCCTAATGCCTAAAATGTAAATTTAAGTGTTTGTTCCTAAAGAAAGGAAGGATAGAAGTTGACACACTGCTGCTGTTTGGCCAAAGCTTCAGCAGTTAACAGTAATTATCCTGAGTCTAGCCAGTGTCTGCTGGAATCCTGCTGTTCTCTGCTGCTGCCCATATTTCTGCCTTTGTCCTTTTCTCTGTCTGCATATGATATGCTGCCCTGATCATATCCCGCATACTGTCAGCCTTAGTCACGTCTAAATTCATTTGGCAGTCAGTGTCAGCTGTGTTGGGAGCGCAGACAGTGGCTAAGTCAGTCTGTTGGAGGGTTACAAAATGTGGTCTGCCAGTTGAGACATCAGTGGGATAAAAGGCAAAAGATGACTGTGTGCTGGCTGCAGTCATTTCTTCTGTGTTTCTGATAAGGCTCCCTCAAACATTTCCCAATTTCCCTCATTCCTTCCTTTGAAAAATATAAATTAGACAGATGATGGACAATTTCTGAAACAACAATCTTATTTCATCAGAACAGTACCAGACAATAGCACAACTGTTGATTTTAGTAAAGTCAAAGATGAACATGTGTCAGCATGTTGTTAAAGCTGAGGAGATTTAAACTGTCTTTTTGTTTTTAATTGATTAATATTAATGAAATCTGGTTAATGTAGATGACGTGTGTGTTTGCAGCCTAGTAGAGCTGGCAGCTAAGAGCATCCAGCAAGAGTTGCAGCGCA
Organism: Lates calcarifer; assembly: GCF_001640805.2. Lineage (NCBI taxonomy): Eukaryota > Metazoa > Chordata > Actinopteri > Centropomidae > Lates > Lates calcarifer. Next base: position 19,052,811 of record NC_066837.1, on the reverse strand, counting down.
GGAAGAGCCAGGAGGACGCCTGGAACAACAGTGCTATCGACCTAGTCAGAGCCTCAGATGTAAGTTGTGTGTGTGTGTGTGTGTGTGTGTTTGTACATTTGAATCATAACCTTGGACAAGAAGTCGGCGTACTGTAACAAGCATGGCTAAAGCATTTCGGCAAACCTCTTAATGTTGACTTAAGGCCAGAGGTAATGTAAGCTGACAAATGTCTGGAATCAATATATTATTGTATTATCTTAAAGTTCACCTTTTTAAATGTATTATTTTTTTATGATCATTAGGTAGTAGCTTGCAATAGCTGCTTGATGTCAAGCTCATATCCTGCTCATAGTCATCGTTGTATTTCTTATGTTTCTTTCCCTCTCTTTGTTATTTGTTGGCCTGAGTCCCTTTCATTCATTTACATGTCTTTTTGTCTCTAGGCCCACTGTCACTATGTCGTTGTCAAACTCTTCACTGACAAGCTGGGTGAGATAGGTGACACAGCAGTACACTCAGTGTTGTCAACCCTGGCTCTCCTCTACGCCCTGCATGGCATCACACAGAACTCTGGGGACTTCCTACAGGTCAGGAAAATAATAACATACAGAAAGAATATGGTCGACAGTCAGTGGTTGATCGTATTACAGATGCTACAAACATATTGTGCAAATGTGCTCCAGTTATTTGCGTACTCCTTGTATTTTTGTTTTCACTGTTTCCATATGAAAATCCAGCCTCAATTGCTTCTTTGTTTCAGAGACTAACAAAATGGGATCTTTGTGTGTTGAATCTGTGTGTCTGGTGGCTGGTGTCTTTCTTGCTGTGTAAAACACATTTAACATTATTTTATCAGTTGAGCCCGGCAGTAACAACCCACTGCCTCCACTGTCTGTTTCCTCACTGCTTGGATGGCTGAGTGAAGTCCAGCAGCATGTTTTCATCCATAGCCCCCACCCACCCTTTTTTTTTTTCAGGCTGGACTGCTGAGCGTGCCCCAGGTGTTGCTGATTTCTGTTCGTATCAAGGAGCTGCTGGCTCAGCTGCGGCCCAACGCCGTGGTGCTGGTAGATGCCTTTGACTTCCATGACAAGAAGCTGAATTCGGTCCTGGGACGATATGACGGAAACGTCTACGAGAACCTGTTTGATTGGGCTCGCCGCTCACCCCTGAACTCCACAGAGGTCAGTCAGGGTCATCAGAGGAAAATAATTGTAATGACAAATTAGAATTATTGTACAGTCAAAGTTATTTTCATTTTGTAGGACTAATGTTTAAGCATTATATGACTGGAATATGCTGCAACAAGACAGTCTAGATAGGATTATGTGAAATTTGGCAATGTTACATAGGTTACATGAACAAAAGATAAATTTAGCTGAAATGGCTTTCTTTTTCTTTTTTCTTGCTCATTATTTAAGCTTAACAAATGCTCCACACCCTCGTTCTTCCACAGGTCCATGATTCCTTCCACAAGTACTTGAAGCCCCTGCGGTCCAAACTGTGAGCTGACCATTGCAACCCGATTCCTGGCTCTGACCCTCCAACTCTGCATATATAGGCACACCTGTAACAGCACTAACCCATCATATCAACACTTTGATGGTCTTCACTCTTGCCTTCAGCTGGTGCTTACCAGTCTGAAAGAATCTAGCCTTCCCTCCTCTACTCTCCTTCTCTCTGAATTAGCCTCTCTAACGGCCATTGTATACTGAAACGTTCTAGAGCAATGTAGACAGCAGGCTTGTCCTCTTGGGTGATCATGGTGTAAATCACTGTGGTAACAAAAAGGGTGTAAAACCAAGGGTTTTATCTAAAATGTCTAATGAATTCAATATTTTGAGCCCAAAAACTAGCTGTAAGAATGCAGATAAATAATCAAGTATTTACAGGTTTAGATTGCCTTGTTTTCTGTAGATTATGATTTAAAGTTTCATGTTTCCTCCTCTTTTCTTCACATTCTGCTATGTGCCTGATGGCTCCTCTGTGTGAGCCAGTCAAGATGGATTTGCCATCTCTTTTTTTTCTCTAACAAGAACAGAATGTCATTATGAATGTTACATAACGTTGGACCGATCAAACCAACAGCAAAACCAGTTTTGGTCATTTCCCTTGACTACAAGGACCAACACGCTGTTTTAAAGACACTGTGCTGTTTGTAATAATTGTTGCTCAACAGGAATTAATTTGTACATGACCTTTGTTAATCGCTGTAGGCAACCTTACTTCTTCACAAGTTTGTGGCAATCCCCTGACCCTCCTTCACCAGTCAACTATGGTGTAATATGACTGACTTAAACAATAGCTGTGCTGTAGTTTTCACTGGATAGGATAGAGCAGGAGTACACAGAAACATCAAGTGAAAATATAAAAATATTTCCTAAATGTTCTTATCTTATGTTAGTGGCTTCCTTCTTTGTAGAGAACAATGGTTGCAGTGAGTCACAATGGTCCCCCGGGTTTTTTTGACAGAAAATACCTAAAATATTTCCAGTTGCTGTATTTCAATCACAAAGGTAAAACAATCCCAGTCCCCACCACGTGTCACATGTGTGGCTGTATATTGAATAACTGTGTCATACTTGACTGGTCAAATTACAGATACTAATGTGTAGGTTACATGCTAAAGTGTACTCCGTTAATAGAAGCTGATCTCAATGCAGAGCTGAAAGGCCACTCAAGTACAATGTATGTGAGACAGTGGAATGATATGAGGGCTTTTTAATACTTACAGGGGATTAAATTTAGCACTTTTGGGTGACATGTTCTAAATTCCTCAGTTTCTGAGTGTCCAAATGCTTTTGAATGTGTCTGTGTGACAGAAAGCTTTCAGCAGATAACGGTGCAAGGTATAGTATGCAAAGTGTGTGGAAAAACACCTGTGAGGACAGGCAGTATGAATTTGTGATAATTACTGGGAGTTAAATGAGGCCACGTATGCACAGTATATGTGCATTAGTATTCCCCCTCCCTGCTGTGTGGGGTCATTATAAAGAAGGGTCACACCCCAGCCAACATCTGGATGAATTCTTTGTTCTATTTGTTTGTTTTCAGTCAAGCACATTTTGAACTACAAACTTTCAATAAATGTCTTGTTATTTTGCAGTTATGTTCAATTTCTACTGGCTGAATTATTCATATTCAAATATGATTGACATGTATTTCTATATTAATGCTTTCCTATTTTTGTCATTACAGTTTCAGAATTGGTGGATTTGTTCTCCTGGTTTATGTCAGCCTGCAGTAGTTTATTTTTCTCTGTGAGCAGTCGTATCTACATGGTAGATACTGATGCTGGTGATTTTAAAAGTAGCAACATAATTACACAAATAAACTTTTAGGAGATTTTGTGACTGTAAAGACACTGATGAAAAGGAGGAGCTTTAATCAAAAGCTTCACTGTGAACTGTAAAGATGATTTGTGGGATAATTATGTGCCTGAGGAAGTTGTCTTTCCTTAATCTAACTCATAGCTCATAGCATTTCATTTCTGTATGTACACAGACTTTTAATCAGTTGATTTCTGCTCTAAGGGCACAGTTATCAATAAAGAATGACTAAGCAGTTTGTTAAGCATATTTGTGATAATTTGACGACATGTTTTATGGAATAATAATAATTTTAAACATGTGATTTTAATGGTTGGTACATAATTTGACCTGTAAGTTATATTAATAAATAATTAAATAGAAAGTGTGTTGTGTTTTATTTGTCTTGATCAAGCTTGAACTGATTTTCAAGCCCACTGAAGAGGTCCACTTTGGAGAATCAACACTGCTTCAGGCACAGTATTTATGCGTTACCACTTCCACGAGAAGTATACTGAAGGAGCTTTACATATTCACTTAACAGCCACGCAGTCCACTGCAAAACCGCTATAATTTTTACTTGCGACATAAGATAGCAATGGGATACTGATGCAGAAGTGTACATCGTTGAATGAGGCTAACAGAAATTAATTTAAATAAATAAAAAAAAGGACAAGTTTCAGTGCTACATTAATTGGCACTCAACTGAGTTTTAGTGGCGGAAAATCCACATAAATTGTCTTAAATGTCCACTGCTTTATTTAGCAAAGCACAGTAATGTACAAATTTGCATTTAGTCAAAACTCTATTTACATTTGTACATTTTCTAAAACACAGATATATACTATATGTACTATATTATCACTGTTTTCACTTCTTTGCCCTGTAGTTTCCAGACACGGGAGCTGGAGGGGTTGGATCTGCGGGTTGGACCGGGTCCAGCTCCTCTCCTCAGTGGGTAAGATAAGTAGTAACTCCGCCCCCCGCTCCTCCGTGGAGCTTCAATCAAGGATGTTGGAAGAGAGAAAGAGGGAAGTAGCGACAGACTGGTGGACAGTAGCCTACAGTACCGTAGCACTTTGGACATTTACCCTCTGCCAATGAATAATAAGCCACTTATTTCTTCTCGGAGGTGAGTGAAACAGACTCCTAAGACGTTACATTTGTTAGCGAAACGTTGAAGCCGTTAAAAGTTAACTGAAAGTGTTTGGATACATGGGTCATTATCGAGTTTTTTTTTTTTTTTTTTTTTTTTTTTTTTTTTTTTTTAAATCAGGTGAATATCTCCAAATTACAGGCACTGGCAGTCAGATAGAGTAAATTTTACTTGTAGGTGTTAGCTCAGTTGAGTTAAAGCTTTTTAAAGAGGACAAACACCACAGCTAATAACAGTTGCAATGTTAGCTTACAACGGCCGTTTTCATCTAAGGAAAGACGAGCCGCTGAAAGCATGCCCCGGCAAGCCCTTTGTTGCTCTGCCCGCCGGGACAAATCCATACGAATACCATTATTCATCTCAAATTCCCTTCTGTTATCCACGTTAAGTTAATTATAGTCACCATGTGCCGTCAAATTCATTTGCTGTAACACCCCTCCCATGTGTTTTTCAAAGTATTTAAGCAGGGAGTGTCCACAAACGGCGTTTCCCTGGAATTTAGCGAGAAATGACAATTACTGAAACTGATATTTTCGTCTGACATATGACAGAAATAAACTACATTTTCATCAGAAAGAAGTGAAGCGATTCCCTTCTGGTCTAGCCTATCTTTAAAGCACATGTTTTTTCAGTCATACACAGTGGTAACAAAAATAAGAGACAGCCCAATGAGCCACTGATTTGCTGCTTAAATATTACTGCAAATACAAACATGTAAGTATAATTGTTCATGCTCATGTGTGTCATTGTTCTTACAGTTACCTCTCCACCTCCTGCACAAAGTTACATAATTCTGTACCATGTCTTGTTTACCAGGGGTGCTCAGTTAGGTCTGTTAAGGATAAAACCTTATCAGATGTTTCTCTTCGGTCTGAGGCAGAAGTATGTGTAGGAGTGTGACTAAAAACACCAGCTTTCAGAAACCTGTCAGATGAATGGAGCTGTCAGTTAATTTCCAAACTATAGTAAATGTAGGTCAGTGTTACTCAGCACAGTTTAACCCACTTGTCACCAGGTATTGCAGATGTGCTGAATGATGGGCTGCAGTTGGATAAAAATAGTGGTGTAGTGCTCAGGGAGTTCAGGTGCCTTTTCGCTTTACAGTACTTTTTTTTTTTTTTTTTTTTTTTTCAAATGAAATTCTGCGTGCGTAAGTTTCAGCCACAACTGACGTGTTTATACTCCTTCCATCAACATATGATTAATACCAAAATTATGCAGAAAGTACAGTAAGCCCTCACAGCAGTGGGCGGTGTGGGCAAAATGATCACTGCAACAATTATTGCAGCATTACTGTTGTGTTTTGTCTTATGATATTAACTAGTATTCAAGACCACACCATAAAAAGTATAAAATCACGTTCAACCCATAGATTTAAAAAAAAAAAAAAGTTTTAGAATTATAAGTGGAGGAGTGGTCGTTACTGTAGACGGACTCCTACACGGGAAGGTGCAAGTAAGACATTGCTAATGAATTCAGCCACATCTTGTGAGGTAACTGAAACATCAGTTTCAACACGGCAGGTCATGTTTAGGTAACTGCTTCAAGAGAACACTCATGACTAATAAACAAATATGTTTAATAGTCATGCTCTGGAACTCAGCTTGTAATTACACACAATATTGTAGTATTTATTATGTTAGTTTTTATAAGAAACAACAAAATGTCAGCCAGATTATTTGCCTGAAGCAGCATTAGTCTTAATGTTGCCGACACGTGCCGATATTTCATAGTCCTCATAGATTGATTCAAAACTTAAATGCAGTGCCCTGTTAAAATCAACCCATTGTATTATCTACTGTACGTGCATGTATCTGTAAACAAGAGGAATCAGTGTGTAATGGAGTGGTATCTGGCGGCGTTTTCCATGGCAGTCTGTATTAGCACGTCACGCCGACTCTCTGCAGCTGTGAGTAAACGAGGAAACAAGTTGTTGAAGTGTAGATAGCGGGGTGCATGTTGTACAACGAGCAGCTACGCAGGCAGCAGCTGCATCTGCATGGTTGAACTGGCATGTGGTATGCACCAGCTGTGCACCTGTCAGTGAGTTAACGGACTGTACCAAGGACAACGGTGATCCAGTGAAAATCAGTGGGTTTACAGTAAGGAAACAAGAGTTCAGAGGGAGGTTTAGCGCTTAACCAGAATCAGCAAGCAAGATCAGTCATGACTTCAGGCAAGGTCACGTTCTTTATGTTCATGTTTCCAGAAATAAACAGGTGTAGCAGATTTCTCTAGAGGTTTCCAGGTGGGGTCTGTTGATCTTCAGGGCCATTAATGGATTTCCTGACAGCTCCCTGGAAACTGTGAAGTGGTTTAATAAATTGATTGTTGCCTCTTCTGGTAGAAGTTGTAGTGAGTGCAGTAACAGAAGTGCATCTGCTCAGAGGTTTCAGTCTCTTTGTTGTTACCTCCCCATTAACAGCGCACTAATGCCCATTTTCTCATCATCATAACAAAAAATAAAATAAAATAAAAAAACATAGCCAATTTCACTATTCTTGTAATTTGAAGGTTGGAAGCCCCTCGGCTTTTCCTCTTGCATTTAGTATATTTCAGCCTGTCGAAGTGTCATCCTCTCAATCCTCTCATCACTTCCCTCTGAAGGCTTTCCTTCCACGATTTTATCTGTTTTCAGCCGGTAACCCACAACACGCCCAGATATATTATAATAACAACCAGCTTCAGTAGCAGGAGTATCGAGCTGCTTGGCTAGGCTGCTGGGATTTTTTTTCCTGCACTCCCATGCCAACCCTCGTTCCACAGTGCATGACACGCTATCTCAAAAATATTGGGACACTCCGGAAATGCTTTGAAACCCAGAGATTCATAAACCTTAACAGGATTTCTGCGGATACTCCGACTTCTCTAGAAAGCTCAGAGTAATACAGACCATTCATATTTATTGTGGCATTGAAAAAAGCTAATTTCCCTCTGCATTTCTTGCCAGATCCAGGAGGGGACAAAATGTCTTGACTGGAGCTCTGTCTGGCACCACAGTTAAGTTGTGACAGTACACTACTTTGTCTATCCTAGTTTTAACAGCCAAGCTGGGCTAGTTGACAAGAATTTCTGTGACAAAACCCTCAGAAGTTCGCTGTTTTGGGTGACACATCTCAGCATGCACACGTCTGCGCACACTTGTTGCACTAATGACGGAGAGAAAAACGACTGGGGTTGTAATACCTTGTTTTATGTATAGACTCACTGTATAAACACGAGTTGATTGCGAGGAACTCTTGGACCAGGAACGTGGCTGTTGCTGAGGTATTTGTAATAGTAGCTCAGTGTTTTGCGGGTTTGGGCATGCTGGCTCTTGGAGAATGGTGCAACATTTCTGGAATGGTTAGGTTGAAGCCAAGGTTCTTTTCAAACACAATGCCTCGATAGTAAACTTGAATCATTGTCTTCAAATGGCTTTGAAATGGAGCTATTGATTTGTTTGAGGCACCAAAGTGCTATTATCAGCCAAAGAGGGGTAATGGGATTATGTAAAGAACCAAAGTTTTGTTTAGAGAGTCATGAGCAAGAGATATTATGGTTGGAAGAGAAGAATGAGTGGGCAGTTTCGATTTTCGCTCTGACTGTTTAGAGGCACACAAACATACAGCCACCACCGAAACTCACACTCTCCTACACTTTCAATAGCCTTCAACTGAATAAGCCCCTGCTGGCCCTACAACCAACACGCATAGCAACAGTGCAGACTAGAAATACTGTCCACCATTTGAAAACGTGTGTATGAAGTTATCAGCTTGTCATTTCAGCGCCACCATAAAGGTTGTGAGTCTCTTGGTAAAGACCTTCTCATTCTCAAGGTAGTCTGCCTTCAGCTGGCTGCTGGCCCACAAACTGTAAGGCTCTTTCAAACTCCTTTCTGGTCTTCCATTTACAGCTCGGAGTTTGTCCAACAGCTCTGTTTTGTTTAGATGGATAGGATTCATTACAGAAACTTGATTTGTCAAACATGGAAATGGGAAAGAAATGTAATTTTCATAAACAGCATTTACTTATGAATCACACCACCACGTTGGATTGCTGTTTGCTAGATTTCTTTTAAAAAAATCAAAATACTCCAGATTATATCATTGACTGGGATAGAGCTTTACATACTTGAAATGATTTGACCATTTTATTTTAGTGCTCTTTGGGTTGAATTTCAAGCAGTGTAATTTTAATTCAACACCCTTGTGATCAACAGGTGTGATTGAGGAATTAATGTGACCACTAACATGTTCAGAATCTAACTGGGAATGTATGAGTTAATATGTTCAGCACCTCCATCAGACAAAACTGGGGCTCTGTCCCAGTTCTACCCATAACTCTTGTTCCAGAGTCGCCCTCTGTCTGAGGTGACCTTAAAAAAGAGAACTATAAAGGTTAATGCTAAAATAACTGCACTGTGGCTTGTACATGTCATAAAACACTGACATCACAGTAGGAACCATAAACTGAAAATGAAAAGGAATCGGAAATTTTGGACTAATGATGGTGCCAAATTAAGGGTCAGTGAGTCAAGAAAAACATTGTGATTCATCCTCTGTGGACTGAAGTGTCAATCAGGGGAAATTTTGGCCTGACAGTAGCGTAGGAAGTCTGAGTGGGCGGGGGGTTGGTGGTTATCATCATAAATCATCCTCTGGAGACAATGAATATTCATGATAAGTTTCATGGCTGTTTGGACAAGAGTAGCATATTTTGTAAGCATCAAGCAGACATACAAGTCATGTGACAGGCTCATAAATATATTCCTCACTTTTACTTTTTCTTCTCTTTTTTTGACTGAATTTATAGTTGCTTGAATGAAACAGTACTTGAGGTCTAACCAAAATTCTTAAATGTAAGGTCTTCAGTCTTGATTGTAAATGCACTAGATCTCTTCATTGTTACTATTCTAGTTCACACACTGTTACCACTTACGTAGTTGTTCGCACACTGAACATCATCACTTATACTTAGTTCACCCCTCACTGCTGTCCTTAGTCACACTAATGAAATCATTACAATTCTCACTATTATTCATCCCTGATGCTCTGACGCCTTGTGATTTTATTCACACTTATTCTGTAATCCTCTGAGTAACTGCATGTGTGAAGTCCTGTCTCAATGTATTTTAGGATTACTGTGTCCGTGCTTGAATGTGCTCTAATGGTGTTTTCAACATATGATGAAAGTTAGGGGATGTTTATTACTAAAACCTTAATAACATTCATCTCATTTGAAAAGCTGTGCATGAATAAATGCAGTTTAAAGTTTATGGTCCTCGTTTAAATTGTTACTGGTGGTGAACAGTCGCATATGTTTTTGTATATGTCCCTATCAGGATCTACAAGGGAAGATGCACATATAACGTGGTGGATGTTAAGAAGAAGAAGTGATGAGACGTTTATCGGAAGGTCAGTTCCTCATTTAGCCTCCAAGAGTTTCAGAATAAGTCCAACATCAGCAACTGCTGTTTCTCCTACAAAGTAAGAAGACAAAGTTGTTAATGTTAATCTCAAAATGACTAATTCAGTGCTGAATTGTATCAGTGTACAGAATATGGTTATCTTGAGGTAAATGTTAATGAATGCTGAAGTTGAAGAAAGCGTGAATAAGCAAAGCCACAGTTAGTCTGTGATAAAAGGGAAGGATGTTGTTGTGCAATATCACCCAGTGTTCAGGCCACACTTTTCCATGACATGGTAAATGATTACTACCCGACTCAAGGTTAGTATTGTCTTTATAATGTTCGATAATAAAAACTAAATATACCAAATTATCCTTTCCCCTGGTTACTGATTCCTGGCATGTTCACATAAAAGGTCTGCTTTGATAGATAAATTTAAGCACACCTGTTGTGTGTTTCCAAACGAACATTTGAGGTGTAACATTTGAAAATTTGACATTAGAATTGGTAAATTTCATCTTGTCACTGGTGTGAATCTAATTAAATCCTCACTTACATCACACTACATACAATGAGATGATTTACCAAGCAATAAATGGCAATATTGATGGCTTGAGTGGACTACAGTTTAGTGAAATGATGGATCAAACCCTGGCTCAGTGGGTCTGAGTATTGATTATGACTATTAATTGCAGTCTGCCTGGCGTACAGATACAGATACTGTTGGCCAGTTGTCTATATTCAGTCAATAGCTTCTCTTAAAGTAATGATGAAAAATCCCCACCTCACAGCTCCCCAGCTCAGCTCAGATTTCCCCTCCATTGTAAGGAAAACAAGTCTTTGTCCTGAGCTCTTATTTACAGCATGTCTCAAGAATTCTCTGGTCAGTGACAGGGCACTGGGGTAACACTTGGCAGTTGTTTAATATTGGTTACTTTCACCATCCCTAAAGTAGATTTGAAAAGATTTTACTACAGGTTGCTCTGGCGAGTCACGTAAATGCTTAAAATGGAAAAGCAGGAAAAAAAGACTGAGCTTGGCATTCGCAACACTTCAGTGCTGTGAGACACACCACACAGTAAGCAGCAACAGCATGCTTCTTACTGTTGTGGAGGCGCATAGTGTAGTTTCTCAACCATTCCCCTGGCTCAGATGTGAGGGAATGCCAAAAATACACAGCAAGCAAAGGTTTGGTTGCTTCTAAAGCAGACTTAGTTGATGCCCCCCCCCCCCCATGTGTTTGTTTTATTTGAAATAGAGAAGATTTTCGACTGCAGCTTTATCTAAAGGCCCCATATTAATAATAGTTAGAATCCAATAACATCTATTATGTAATTACTGATCACTGAATTTCACAATCAGCCTGTGTTTTTACACAATCATTACTTTTAGATTTTGCTAATTGTCAAACAGCACAACCACACTAACGGCCATGTTAACCAGTTTGTGAAGTCTGGAAAAACATGTTTGTCTAGTGCAGCCTACACGTAATGTAAGTCACCTAAACTGTGCTTGGCCCAAATAAACTCAGTCAACTGCTGTGTAGAGCGAGTGTGGCAGAAAATGAAACATGATATCTTCCCCACACCCCTACACACGGGTTATGTATGGTGGTATTTAAGATTGACTGCATTTGCAGACTGTTGCATATTTCCAAAGCTACACAGCTCTGATCAAATAAGCAGAGTTCAACCTGTCTTTGGGTTTAAAGGGTGACAACACCACCTCGAGCATCAGGCAAATGGGAATACACACAAGCAAACACAGTGACACATTCTCAGGGCAGAAGAGACTGAACCATGGTGACACACTCTCAGAGGAACACGTGATTTCCCCAAACACAAGGGGGGTGGAGGTAGCTAACACATACACACACATACTGTACTGTACAGTCCTGCTGACTAATGGTCAACTGAGAAGCTGTTCAGTTGAACCAGTGAATTATTAGACCACAGAGAGGCGTAGACATGAAGGACACTTGTTGTACCATGTCATGTGATGACATTAGCTATGGATGATGCCACCGCTTCTTCGTTGCTCTGACATGTGACTCTAGTATCTGTGACCACACTGAGTGAGTCAACAAATTCACCCCCCACATCTGAGGTTGAGGAATCGCCGAATTGTGTCTCCTGAGGTCTTCCCTTTTTTCCTACAAGCTAACAGGGCTTTTGTAGCTTTCCCTCGTCTTACTACCAAGCTTAAACTTGACTTGGTTTGATTTTTCATTTCTTGTCATTCCATCCATGGTTATAGAAACACAACTGAAGCATGACGATTACTGTATATAACTCCAAAATCCATTTGTTACATTTGAAAGTTAAATTTCATGTTGGCTATATGTGGTTAGTGGTATGAGAGACAGTGCACAGATGGTTAATGATTAGAAATTATCTATGTTTATTTAGCAAACATGCCCATATGGTGCTGCTGCTAGCTTACATGCCATAATTTCTAGACACAGCTGAGGAAAATCATGGCAATGGATTCAATAAAAAATAACAGTTTCATTCATTCAAGATATTATCAATCTGTCAGAACAGGCTCGCTGCATATAATTGGTAAAAATGGCCCATTATCCCTAACCTGCACTGTTGAGGAAACCCTTTTATCTTTTTTGTCTAATTTCTCTCCTAACCGATGTGGTCACTGAGCAGATCACAGTAAATCTTAGTAAACTGTCTTACGTGTAGTGGTGCTGCTTTAACACTCACTGGGTTTTCTTTTTTAAAATATTTTCAACAATAAATTTGTTCAAAACTGTCTGTGCTCCAGCTTTCCCTTTCTTTGGTGTCAGATGCTTCTTTATGTTGAAACTGTACAATTAGGTGTACTTGGTACATATTAAATGAGGTTTTTCTAAATCTCAAGTTTAAGACTGGGTAAAAAAGCAAATTCTGAAAAATAAAGTAAGTTGTTGGCTGGATTTAACAATAAATTGTAAACCTGTTGAGGTTCCTGTGGGCTGGATCTGTAGTTAAAGACCCATGCTCTACATCATGACCCTCATTTCATTGTGAATAACTCTTAGAATGTCAAAGTGATATAATTTTACATTATGTGTAACTTAGAGATTCGCTTGAGTTAAGTATCTGTATATTTACTCGTTGGCAAAATATAAGATATTTGCTGTCCCTGGTTCAGTGAGATATACAAGATATACAAGCCTCACATAGGCTTGTATATCTCACTGTTATCTTCCCTCTGGAGAATATACTCTGCAGTCTGTCCCCATTAGCTTCCTTCTGTTGATCCTAACAACTGCCAGTCTACATTGATAGACTGTGGTCAGCAGCAGTCTCTCCGCCGCTTGAGCACTCTATCCATTAGCCAAATTCTAAGCTATTTCATTATCTAAGTGGATGAGATCCAGGCTCTACCCACTACACCGCTAAACCACAGGTTAGATTGCCAGTAGCCTCCTCTCTGTCTCAAGAGGACTGAATCATGCTTTCTGCCCAAACTTGAACTCACTTAATTGAAAACAAGGTTGGATAAAAGTGAAAGTTACCTCCCTGTTACAGTAAAGTTATTATTGAAATTTGGGGGGGGGGGGGCAAAGTAAGTGACACAGACTATATGTAAAGCCCTGTCTAACCGTGTGTTGGCTCCGTAGTGGAAACTAGGCTATTGACTGAGGTGGTGTCAGATTTCTCTGCTGCTACCATTCCTGCTGCAGACACCCAGGGTCTCGCATTGATTTTTTTAAACCACAACTCCTGGACAACTTCAAGGCTTTCTGACCGTAATGACATAATGGATGTGTTGGCCAAGGCTTGTGACATTATAGGTTTATGTCTGCAATGCCTTTGATTTTTCTGGAAATACTGTAATGCTACAAGACAATCGGAGCTCCAGGAATAGACTGGCTGGTTGCTCTGCTGTTGACTGTGATTGGTAGACTGGAAGACGGAGATAAGTAAGTCTGACAATATTATTCTGTCCCTGAGCAGACGAAGAGACAGCTAATGAGTTATTATATCAACTCAATAAGAAGACTGTGGATGTGATTAATGTGTTGTTTGTGAGGTCCAAAGTGTACAGTGTGTGCACACGTGATGTGGTTCACTAAATATGATGTGTTGTTTGTAAACACTGACTGTAAGACACAGTGATCTCAATAGGAGTCAACCCACTGCTACTGAGGGTTTTTGTTTTAAGTCATTATGTGCACAGTGTGCTTTAGACATTAGCTGATGATCTCATTCAGAACAACTTCTAATGAATGCAGACGTAGAACAATCTTCAACCACTAGATCACCATTATTACATGCAGTCAGCAGAAAGAAGTGCATGGCTGTTTTCAGTTCAAGCAGAGGAGGGGAAAGGATATGGATTACTAACCACCTTGAGGGTGTATGATGATTGGAGAGCGCTATTGATCGCTGTCATCTGATGTCATCGGGTGTCATTCCCAACAGCTTAACAGCTGGTGTATCAGTTGCTTTTTCATTAGTGTTTCAAGTATTTACATTAGGTCCTGCAGTATTGACTTCTGATTTTTAGCTAGCTAACCAGTTTCCTTGAACTATTTTAAAGTCACAGGTTGGAATGGGTCGCACTGTATGACACTATATATTACATAATTATATAAAGTTTATTGATACCTATACCTGTAATGTCTCTCTGTGATTGGTAATTCTGCAGTAGGGCTGCTTTTGGCACTGTAAGTACATCATTTTTGCATCAGTGTGATAATGTTGGTTTGGCAGGTGTTTAACTCACTGGATTAGGCAAAGGCATACATGTCCATCTGCTTATTTTGTCAATGAATGATTTCCAAAATAGATTTCCAGAAAATGCATCATAATAAACTATAACAATATAAAATCACAGATGCCATACACATTCGATATATATATTGCCCAATCCAGGTCTCTAGTAAATAAATAGTTACATGACACTTTCAAATTAAGTTTGAAATTTATATGTATAAAAAAATAATTAACTCAAATCTTTAACCATGTTTGCAGTGTTGTTACCACTTTCAGTTCATTATCAGAGACAGAAATATATTTTATTTAAATATTTGTGTGCTTGTTTATTGATATCTTTAGGAACATATTTGCAGTGCTTCAAATCACAGAGGGGCATCTGTTTCCTTTTCTCCTCCACCTCTTCCTTTATACAGTTATTACATTAGTTAGAGTCCATTATGGAAGCCCTTCGTGGCAGGCATGACAAGTTTGCTGTCCTCAATGTGATGCCATTTCTCATCTGCAGAGCCTTCTAAGGATCACTTAAGAAATTGGTAATCAAAAAGTAAGGGAAGTTGGCAAAGATATTTTTTAAGCAGATTGAATTGGAGGAGATCCAGTTCCAGCTAAAGGAAACTGTTTGTTTGGATAGACTGTAATAGTTTCCTTTTTGAGTTATTGTTGAGGCTGTAAAGGAAGAAGGTGGTTCCACAGATTTTCTGTCTTGTGAGATAAGATATATTTTCACCCTGCACCAGTGATGTTGGCTACTTTTGGCAAAGCATTAGTTCCACAATGTCAACATGCATTCACCAGTAAAAATTAGCTACATGTTGTAGCAGTGTTAGGGAGATAATAATTAGTTTTATATTTTTTTCTGTAGAAATGTTTAATATCATCTGCCATCATCATTATAAGCATTATCTATATCATATATTATAGTCACAGTTTTTGTTTACTGCCAATTTTGCCTTGTCTTGTTTGTACCTGATTAATGCATTTGTATTGATGGAAGCATGTGATGTGATAATTGATGTAAATGTTTAAAGGTAGCTGGAATTTGAAAGGCCAGGTAAAATCTGTTTACTGTAATCTGGTTCCATTTTTGTCTTTCTTTCTCACAGCAGCACTGTACCTAAGTATGATAATTGTGTAGAACAATCTTACATGACATAAATGTTCTAATTACATGCTTATGATTTTCTCACCTCCAGCACTCTGACAGGATGGCATCACAGGAGGAGAAGGAGCCTCCTCCAAACGGAGGTCAATCAGATAGCCGTCTAAAGAGCAAGAAGCCGCCCAGCCTTGTAATAGCCATCCCTCCACCTGAGGCTACAATGTCCCACGACCCTGAAAAACGGGTAAGCTGACCATTTTGACCCGACCTGTCCTTCAGTACCTGGCCTCTTAGGGTCAATTGTCATTTTAATAGATGACCACATCCTCTTACAGTGCCGGCGTTAACTACTTTCCCATGCGAAGTTTAATTAAAGTTAATTTAAGTTTTTACAAGTACATTAAGCACGTTGCACAACAGCAATCAGGTATTGTGTTAGAAAGGAGCAAAGAGAGAACAAAGCTTGATTCAATCTGTTTCATATAAATGTAGGCTGTATGTCATTTTTCAGTGTTGCAGGGGTCTAAAAACATGACCTAATCATGCTTTAGTATGTGGCTCAAAACTGAGGTTCAAATCAGTTAATTAATTGATTTAAAACACAGTCAGAGGGTTGAATTGGATAAAACCATGCTCAGCAATGATTATAGGGACTTGCAGAAAAGCTTTTGATATTACCTAACATCCTTATAATATCCTTATTATTATAGATACTTTGGAAGATGTCATGCCCTCTAATCATTTGACTTTGCTTATACAAGAGAAGTAAAAAAAAGATTTGGGGCAGTACTATATTTTTAAAAGATCAGAAGGGTGTAAAACGCATTAATGGGGTAGCATGGTATCCCTCTGTGCCTCTGAATTTGCCATTTGCTCGGGCAGGGCGGCATTTTGGACAGCTGTCTTGCAGTTTATGGGCACAAGGCCATACATTTCCCCCCTGTGGGCCCCATGCTTAGAACACAAACGATGGCATTTCAGCTACACAAAGTAGTAGGGAGTCAGAGTTTAATTGAGCATGCTATAGCTGTAAACTGTTCCTAAAGAGCAACTAGTGTAATAAACATGCACATATAGTGTGAACTCAGGCATGTACTGTAGCTTTGTTGTACAGAAAAAGACAGAAAAGAGGAAACAGCAGGAAGAGGCCCGAAAATTCACCCCACTAACTGTGGTATTTCCATCTCCTCGACATATTTGAATAATATTAAATTTAAAAGTGCTTTGCTGCATCATGCACTGTAGTAAATGAAAAAAAAAAATGAAACTACCACATGCACATTTAAAAATGTTGTCATCACAAATTCAGGTTTTATTATTTGTAAAACCTAATGCATCAAAGAATGAGGACATTTTTCAAGGTCTTGTGTTGTTATTGTCAGTTGCTGCATTTAGTGGAGGAGCTGCTTTGTGTATTTAGCCTGTCTGCATGGCATGCATGGACTACATGATACAACACAATACCCATATTTTTTATTTTTTGCATTGATCTGAGACCGACTACAATGCATAAAGTCATTACTTGTCAAGACCATTAGCCTTTACAACTGCAGAGTCACTGCAGGTTAAGATGATGGATTCTCAGTGGAATCACTTTACTTAACAGAGGAACACTGAAATGTTTTATTTTTTTCTGACCCTTTTAGCAATACCCAACCACACAAAATATTGACTGAACACAACTGTGTGGACATTAAATGTGCACTTAATCAAATATCTCAGTACTGGAACTTAGTCTTACCTGTGATCTTGATTATTGCAGTCATCACAATAATTGCCTAATTACTTTCTTAAGAGTCTTATAAATTGATAGTAATTTCATCTGAGATGTTCTTCAAGTTCTAAAGGGTCCTAATTAATTGTGTTTTATTCTGGTAATAGTAGTATTGTAGTCCACTACGTAGTACTGTCCCACCATTCATATTTATTTTACCACAACAGTTACTATAATGAAACATTATTTCACCTTTCCTCTGATCAGCCACTGCGACCATCCCTGAAAAAAAGTGAGAGTGGTCAAGCACCAGGTTCTGTGTCGGAGAGCATGACTGGAGCCGGAGATGGAGGCGGCTTAGCCAGAGACAGAAGGGCAAAGTTTGGTAGACAAACATCGCTCTCTCAAAGCATCCGCAGGTAAAAAGTCATGTGTATTATTGTTTTTGTCCATGTTGCTTAACATTCAGGTTGCTAGTTAGAGTTAAATCAGACAGTTTTTAATTAGAGACCTACAGTGGATGCGTAGGTCATGAACCCATGAAAAGAAAAAAACAAGCTGCAAAGCACTCTTCTTCAAACTTTATAATACAAGAAAGTGCTGTTCCCTGCAGGCCATTCACCCTAAAGAGTCAAAAAGTGCAGACACTGTTCCCCACAGTCCATTCACCAAAAAAATCTGCCTCTAATCAAGGACCCTTTATTGTCAGCATTCAGTAATATATCCAAAGGGACTCTCTGTTGAATATAGAGATAAAAATTGAATTTATATCTGTGCAGTATTCAGTGATATTCAGCATCTTGTTTTGTGAACATGTTGGCCAGTTTGACATCTCACAGCTGAAATGCAATTCACCATCACTGTGTTAAGCTCATTGTCTTCTGACATAGCACAATTTCTCACATTGTTAAATAAAAAAACTGCTGCACACATTATTCTGCTTGCTGCTGACTGTATCTTATGTGATACTGAGGCCACTCTCTTCTTTCTGTACCTATAGGAATACAGCCCAGTGGTTTGGTGTGGGAGAAGACTGTGAGACCAAGCAGCAGGTATGGCACAGGAAGAGCCTGCGCCACTGCAGCCAGCGTTATGGCAAGCTGAAGGCCCAGTATAGGGAGCCTGACACAGCCACCAGCATCGACCAGAGCCTGGACTCACCAGCTGCACACAGGATGCCCAAGGTACTGTGAACAAAAGCGTACAGTTATTACTACGCTTCCTAATCCTCACATTCATTCACCTCCTGATTGAGATTTTATTCTACTGCATGAATAGGCCAAAATATCCTACCATGGAAACAGACAGCAGAAAGAAATAAGATGAGACACAGCAAGCTCTATGTCATGAGGTCTGTCCACTAAGAATTCACATTTCCACTCAATTTCACAGCCAGCCAAGTATGAACTCTTTTTCCACCTGTATGGTTTAATGTTCTGACACAGAGACTTCTCTGAGAGGATAGGAGCAGAGAGAAATACTGAGGAGAAAATGTGTCTGGCTTTAGTAAAGCAGAGTGCTGTACAGTGACAGACGCAGACCATCTGTGTCCCAGATGAATCATGGCACTCCTCTCAGTCCATGTCAGACAGCTCTACTCATCTACTCATCATCCAGCATTTAGCTTTTCTTTTGTTTTTTATCTTTTGCTCACTTCACTCACTTTTTTGATCACATCTGTTTGCTCTTGTAATCAGTGATGAAAACTTCCAATTAGCAGCATTGATTTTTTTTTTTCTCTTACTATACACATGAGTATCAGAAATGTTCATGTGATCTATCACTTCTCTGTATGCTCACTACCTGGAACAGGTAGGTTCATGTTTATGTCAGACTGACTTTAATTACTGTTTTTGGTAGATTGTGGATCCCCTGGCACGAGGAAGAGCCTTCCGTTGCCCAGATGAAGTGGACAGTCGCTCCCCCAGGACGCCACACGCCGCTCAGGGGGTTCCCATCACCCCGGGGGTCACGTCACTCAGCTCTTTCACCAGCCAGCGCTCCGGGTACAGCCGTTTCCCCAGGCGCAAGAGGGAGTCCGTCGCCCGCATGAGCATCCGAGCTGCATCCAACTTGCTGAGGGTGTGTAGGGGTACCAGAAAGCCTGTTTGTGTGTATGCAAGATGATTATCAAGGGAACTGAGTCATGTTATTCTTTGAATAAAACAAAAGAAAAGCTATGAGTGCATAATATGCCTTTCAGTGTTTTTAGCATTGTTTTCTTATTTCTAAGAAACTGATCTAAGAAACATTATGCATGTGTGAAATCATTTATTTTATGTTATGTGTCCAGGGTCGTAGTGGTTTGGCAGGCTCCCAGACAGGCCGCAGTTTCCCCAGGAGGAGCTTTGCCAGGCCCAGCTGGATGGATGAGGACACAGTGGACTCTGCAGATGCATCTGAGTCACTCTTCTTCAGCAAGGTCAGCAGGCACTGTCTTAATCTTCCTGTTGAAAGCATTCGCAACAATTTCTCTCTTTGCCTCACCTTTTTTTGGCCTTTTTTTTTTTAATCTCCCTTCCTCTTCCTGAGTGGGTCAACAGTCAGACTACTCACAACTTTTACACTTTTCACTGCTTATCTGCCTCTCTTATCAGCCACCCTTCTTCAGCAGCAACTTTCTTTCTTTTTTTAATCTTTACTTCCTTCCTTCTTTGTCTCTAAACATATACAACATGTTGTGACACGCCAGGTCAGCAGCAGTGCTCTCTGTACCTTGGCATATATATTCTCATCTCTCAACATAATTTTCTTCCACTATTCAATCATAGTCAGTTTTTGCTTGAAAGAAGGCAAAATCAATATAGCAAAGGTTGCAAATTGGAAGCATGCATATCTAAGTAGTCATTTAAACATAAGAATGTTTTGACAGATTGTACTTGGACACTGATGTCCCTATATGTCTACTATGTGTATACTAGATAAACAGGAACCTGTTGTTTAAACACATGTGAAGCCTGGCCTGCTCATTAATTACTGCTCTTCCCTTTTTTCTTCCTCTTTCTCTGTGACCTAAATTAACCACTGCCGCATAGGTCGATGCCCATGATGAGTTGTACTCAATGGCTGATGATGTATTTGAATCTCCTCCCATGTCAGCGGCTACATGTGAGCAGCCTGACCAGAAGTTCCCAAGCCTGTGAGTAAATACACAACCAAAAACTGAAAGGTCACTGAAACACCTAAATATAGACTAACAAAAGCAGAACTGACAATTAATGCTTACATGCTTTTTAAAAAAAAACTTTTTTAACTTTTTCTTCTCCATTCTCTTTCTACTTTTTTTATTTGTCTCATCACTGTCCACCACTCGTGCCACATCCCCCTCTTTTCCATTTCTCCCCCTACCTGTCTGTCTTCCTCCTAATTGTAGTAAGGACGTATCTCGGACGCCCAGGACGCCAATAGTAGTGCCCGAAAAGAGCCATCCTCGTCGCGGGGGTCGCATCGCCTCCCAAGTTAAGCACTTTGCATTTGACAAACATAAGCGTCAGTACGGCATGGGAGTTGTGGGGAAGTGGCTGAACCGGCACTACCGACGCAGCCTCAGCAGCAACGTCCAGAAGCAGCTGGACGACTTCCACAGCCACAGGTTGGGAATGAGAAAATGCTAATGTTCACTGACCTACTACTGAATAATTCACTGTAAATTCATTGAAATGATTGACTTGTTGACCTCAGTCAGGGAGAGAGAAAACTAACCAGTGAAATCAGCTGCTTCACTGTTTCATTTAATTTTATTTTATGGGCAGTTTTAACAACAAAAAGTGTCACACAAGCTATAGTAATCTGTAGAACAGTAAGAGTTTTAGGCAGATTTGTTTGACTGAAGCAATTTTTCTCCACTGTAATGTGATGTATAATACAATGACTGACCGTTCACCTATTTTACTTGACTTATTATTTTTTTGTCTGTTGTTTCTTGTTTTTAGGCCTTACTTTACCTACTGGATCACATTTGTCCATGTAGTAATCACACTACTGGCCTGTTGCACATATGGTTTTGCCCCTGTGGGGTTTGCACAACATTCTACATCTGAACTGGTGAGTGAAGGTCTAAACTATAACTCTATTCACACAAAATAATTGGTGGAAAAATCTCTGTTCATTAAGAGGGAAAAAAACAGGTTTACCTCATAAAGACCCTGCCATCGGTAGTGTCGAAATCGCTGCTTATTGCTTCTTTTGAAACTGAGCATTACTACAAAGCAATGCCATTTTGATGCACTTACATCTTCTCAGTTAGTACATGGTTGAGAGCATTAAATATTAGAGTCAGTTTTTAAGTGATGTCATTTTTTATCTGAGTAAACACATGCACTAAACAAAAAGATGCATTAAAAAGACAAAATGTAGATTTTTATTTCTTTATTTTTTAATCATATTTTACTCTGAATTCATCAGTTAACACTCCAATGAGTGAATGTTTCAGTACTTTTGTCGTTACATTGCCAACTGTGTCACTCTATCGCCCTCTGTAGGTGCTGAAGAACAAAGGCATTTATGAGAGTGTCAAGTATATCCAGCAAGAGAACTTCTGGATTGGTCCCAGCTCTGTGAGTCTGTTTGCTGGTCTCAGTTTAGCTCATGTATTACACTGTATTTGTCTTACTGTCCACTTAGATTTACACTTACATTAGATGTTTGTCTTGATATATAAATCTGAACAGCTCCATAAAATGATCTGCTGCGATCAAATTGTAAAACACTATCATAGATAAATGAAGGTTTCTCATTTTACTCTACAGTTTTTAGCTGATGAGTTTCTCACATTATCACTTGGTGCATTTCCTGCCACATACTGCTGCTCTCACTAAGCTCTAACCCTCCTCTTGGCCCACACTGTTTTATGTGTGAATCTGCTATGTTTAGTAGGTTAAATCAGTCAAACAAGTCAGCAAATCGTGTCAAGCAGATAATTTTTGTTTAAGATGAAAAAGTTATTAAAATTAAATGTCAAGTATCAGTATTTTAAGCTGAACCCTGAGGTTTCTTTATTTTCTGGAACACAAAAGAAGAGTCAAGCTGCATGAACACATATTTACAATTTGTTAAAAGGCAGAAATACTTGATGCCTGTAAAAAAAAAATGGATTTGAGTTTTGTGTGGGTTGCCTGCTTGTATATCTTTACAGAAATGTCCTACCTTTACAGGAGGACCTGATCCACTTAGGGGCCAAGTTCTCACCATGCATCCGTCAGGACAAGCAGATAGTGAGTCTGATCCAGAGGGCCAAAGACCTGGAGAGAGAGTCTGGCTGCTGTGTTCAGAATGACAACTCTGGATGTGTGCAGACCCACAGCAATGATTGCTCCGTACGTTTGGTTATCATGCACTTTCATGCTTAGCACACTGGGAACTGAGGCAAAGTGGCATTCAATGAATGCGCACATGCAGTTGCAACTTTAATTTAAAAAACGAGTGCTTCATGTTTCACACATCTATAGCCAGAGCAGAAGCAGCATACACTTCTTAACACATACTGAGACGTGAGTTTATGATCTGTAAGCTTATAATTGCCTGTACAGTCATGCTAATTACTCACAACACACATTCTTTGCATAATTCCTCACATTTTATTTATTTATTTTTTACCATGATTCACTTTTCATAGATACACACTGAAAACTGCAGTTCCTCAATTTGACACCAATTCTGCATTAAGCAAGTTTTAAATGTAACAAAGATATTTTTAAGTTGTTTACTTACTGTGTATTTTTTGGTAGTGTTCCAAATGCTGCATCCTGCATTTACATAGTGAATACCAATCTGTTTACTTAATTGCTATGTGATCCTATGAAGTAAATCCTACAACTGAATCCTAAAATAACTGTGCATGCAGGAGACACTGGCCACGTTTATTAAATGGAACAATGAGCCTGTGGACAGCATCAGCAGGTCCTCTGGTTCTGTCTGTCACCAGGATCCCAGGTGAGAATATGTGCAGTATGTGATTACTGTGCCACATGACATGTAGAGCACATCTAAAAAAACATAAAAATACCAAGTAAATCTTTTCAAACGTTCCTGTGCTCTCCTGTGTTGCATGTTGTGACCAGAGTGTGTGAAGAGCCTGCCATCTGCAGAGCCTCATACATGGCCAGACGACATCACCCAGTGGCCGGTGAGGGGAATTCATTTTCTACACCAGCACCCACTTATTTAATTCCACAGAATATTGTTTTTCTATGCTGCTCTGCATGTCTCAGATCTACATAAGATAAGATTTATTGTATGACTGTTATTGTTCATTACATGTCCTTCTCCAGGTGTGTACATATCCCAAGAAGTGGAACCACACAGGTTACAGACACATGGACTGTAACATCAAGGGACGACCATGCTGCATAGGAACTAAGGGCAGGTGAGACACATGGGCTGATGCGCTTGTTGCTATTTGTTGTTTACTGGATTCAAGGCCTGCAGATATCACCTTGATCCACTGTTCCATTTTTTTATTCATGTGCTTGCTGAGCTGCCATATCATTGCTTTGTCATCTGGAGAAAATTTTTAATTGCATTTTGTTTGTCCTCCTGTAGATGTGAGATCACCACCAGGGAGTATTGCACTTTCATGCATGGTTACTTCCATGAAGATGCCACACTCTGCTCACAGGTAGTGTGTGTGCACATGTTCTGTGTGTGCGTGTGTGTGTTGGTGTGTTGGTATATTTCTGACCTCATGCACAACTCTTGCACAGGTCCACTGTCTGGATGATGTGTGCGGCTTGTTGCCCTTCCTTAACCCTGACGTTCCAGATCAGTTCTACCGTTTCTGGCTGTCTCTCTTCCTCCATGCTGGGTACACACCACACCCCTCACAAGCATCCTTAGACAAAGATTGAATCTCTAAGTAAATATTTCTGGACAAATTAAGATGGGTCTCTTAATTAATTAATTAATTTATTTATTTATTGTTTGTTGCTTGTTTGTTTCTTGTCTCATGGTCTCAGGTTGCCATGAGATATAAATGAGCTGTTTCAGCTCAGTCAGCCACTGAAGCATAGATGTAGCCACTGAGACAATCTTTAATATGCTGTGAACATTATAATGCTGAGTCAGTGAGCTGTTTCAGTTGTTTGCTATGAATGATTACAAAGTGTGGGTTTCATTATGTCAGCATCTTTCAGGATTCAAACCTAATGAAATATTTTTAAGTGAGGCCCCAATGCTCATGAGCTGTTCACTCACACGACTACTGTAATACTTGGTGCTAATACCAGGCACATGGGAAATCCCTCAAGCAAACAAACAGGCCAAGAGAGCTTAATGACAACTATGCAAATATTTGCAGTGTGTGCAAAAATGCATATGTGATATAAAATGCAGTGGCTGAAATACCAGCAGACTGTACAGATATGTCATTTTTAGACTGTGTGTGTGTGTGTGTGTTTGCAGGCTTTTACACTGTGTGGTGTCAGTGGTGTTCCAGATGACCATACTGAGAGACCTGGAGAAGCTGGCTGGTTGGGTCCGTATCTCCATCATTTACATCCTGAGTGGCATCACAGGAAACCTCGCCTCTTCCCTGTTCCTGCCCTACAGAGCTGAGGTGAGCTATTCACATGAATACTTGCACACACCGACGTACACACTAACAAAGGGATGCATGCATAATTTGTTGGCCACATCATCTAGAAAGTGGAGCAGCATGAATACACTGTTAGAAAGTCTGGGAGTAGTAGACCGACTGAGAGTCTGGACATTTCCTCCTCTGTGAAGATCATTCTTAAAAAGACAGAGCAGAAACACAATGTATACAGCCCTGAATGTGATTATACAACACTCGCTTTCGCTTTTCAGTATTGTTAATTTCTATAAATATGTCTTCAAGGATAAACAATCTGACAGTCTGTGATACCTGTTCAGTTAGGCTACAAATCTGAACTATAGTAGTAGTGTGTGTGTTTCCAGAAATTAACAAAAAAGTTGGATTAAGTTAGACATCGAATATTTGGCTGTGTTTATATGCATACAATAATTCCAAAATTCTGTGTCATTCTAGTAATGTGATTGCAGAAACTCCTGGCTTCATATAATAAGTATTTTAACACAATAAAAGTGATTATTATTATCTTTTTTTAATTTAATTATGTTATTATAGAAATTGTTTTGAAAATTTTGATCAAAGAAGAAAAAACCCCATGTGTGAGACAGTGGCATGCACTACACATTTACAGCAACTTCATGAGTACAGCTCTGCATATGCACAGCTACAAACACACATTCAGTACAGTATGCACACAGAATTTGTCGTAATTGAGACAGTAATTAGGCACATTTACAAACAACCATCTAGATATTTTTTGTTTTCTACTACATGTATATTAAGTGTCTGAAAAGGTTAAAAGGTTGAAATCAACAGTTTTTCGTACAGATGAGGTTAGAGTTTTGTGTTAGCAACAAGATTGCGTTACAGTGACCTTTGTGAGGATTGCCAGGAAAGCTGATTTATTTCTATTACTTACAGTAAGCACTCACACTTGATGCATGCACATATGCACACACACACAGTCAAATACACACGTCATGCTGATCTGTGAGCTGGTCAAATGTCTGGGGTGTTAAGCTGTGAGTGACATGTGCGATACAGACCTGAGCTCCTGCTCTCTAAAATCTTAATATTCCTTGATTTAATTAAGGACCCTAAGCTGACAGCCTCCTCAAACTGTCAGGCTGTTGTACCTGATGCGTTGTTCTTTTCCCTTCTCCTGAGTCACCACTTTATTTACACCTATTAGCTGCTACAGCTGATGTGAATATGCTGCAGCAGTTTTTGATGATGTTACAAAATGCTGATAGAGATGTAAAAACATTTAAACTATTTATATATTTCCATTGTGACTGTAGTTTGTCTCTCTGCTGCTCTCGCCCAGTGGCTTAGCTCAGCTTACCTTAACTCACTTACTGGAGGGGAGTTTCTCCTGCCAGGGATTATTAGAGCAGACTTGACTACCCCATCTAGAGAGGTCTAGAGGGGCACAGGAAACCTCATGGTGTTAACTGTGTAAGTGACTGGAGAAACAGAGCTCAAGCTGACAACACCTTATGAGACCACTTAACTGTAGCTGAGTCAGTCCTGTGAAGAGAACAGTGTCATCCAACAGTGTCATCAAGTTCACCGATCATCAAATGTTGTTGGTTTTAGGCAACAACATAACACTAAGATATATATATATATATATATATATATATATATATATATAAACATTGATATACTTGAAGCAGCTTAAAGACCATAGTTTTTAGGCTGACTGTAGTTTTGTGTCTCTTGCTTTTAACTCATTTTAAATAAGATTCATGTTCATGTTACTTTGTTTGTACCCATAGGTAGATTTGGTTTGCAGTGAATGAGTCCTCATACATAGACACATTTAAAGACAATGCACATCATCCATCTTTAACACCCATTTTCCAGGCGATTCAGACAATGACAGTCCTTACTAAACCAATCCTTACTGTCCAGTCCTCAGTAAAAAACATTAAGACTGCACAAAAATAATGAGTCCATAAAATTAGTTAAAATCAATCAGTTAAAAAATGCCAGAACTTATTCATCTGCCTGCTGGAACAAAACTATATTTATATCCTTTTGTTCTCCACGTTGGAACTGTAAACCTGTGTCCAGAGAGAAGGAGCTGAAACTCTCGCTAGACTCTCACAGCGTGTGCATGCGCCAAAATATACATTGGAAGTGACAAATAGATCAAATGAACAAAGAGTCAAAAATTGACACCTGTAGCATCCCAAACTTCAGCAGACAGACAGTACCAAAAACTATGACATTGGTATATCAGCACATTAGATGAGAGCTACCTGCATGTGCCTTTGACAGACTGAGTACTTGATATTTTGGGGGAAACCAGTTATTTCCTTTTAAAAAAAGATGTGCTTGTGGGAGACAAATGAGAACTTGTTGATTATATGGCAAAAAGATAAAAAGGTGATAAAAGCTACCTTGGATATGTTCAGTTGTCACCTTGGTGTGTTTGACTAATTTATGCTGACACATGCCCCGTGTTCACACCTACGGGATATGTTTTATTTGGACATTACTATAGTTAATCCACCCTGTGATGTCCTGTCGGATGTGCTGATGGAAAGCTGAAGTAATCCTCTTGATATACAAGATTAAGTGTGTGTGTGTGTGAGTGTCTGCTGAGTCAACTGCAGCTAATTACTATCTTAGGTGATGTCTGCACATGCTTTTGAAACATTCCTACCAGTTAATGTTGTTCACTTTTCTGTCTGTTCTCCCTTTGTAAGTGACAGTAGGTTCCTATACTGTACATACATGGGAGGAAATACAAGTACACACCAGGAAGTCCACTGATATTTAATGTAAATATTTATTAGCTGTAACAATGCCTCTGACCTGTAAGTCTACTCTCAAAGAAGTATGAAGTTTTCTAATTCATAGTGTAATGTTTGCACAAAACAACCTGTTGATCTGAGCAAATTACTTGGCATGTGAAAAGAACACAGTCTGGATTACCTACTTTTTTATTGGCACGTCTGTTCTCCTCATTGTGTCGGTAAAGCCCACTTTCTCCTTTAAGAGATTAGCCTAATGCCATTGTGCGGGTTAGCAAAGGCCACTGCTACAGTACTTAGGATGGGATTACATTTTTTCTTTTAAACAAAGACAATTGTTGCAAAGACTGGATTTGTCTGATGGCGCTCCTAGTCTACACACAAAAGATTCATCGTGGCACAGCAGTTGGTCTTTCATATAATGTACAGTTTTGATGGATGAGTAAAACACCTTAGCAATGACACGTTAGATATTGTATCACCTACACTTAACTTAAACAAATAATTTCTGTATTTACATATGACAGATAATTAATGAAATGTGTGGCTTCTGTATGTATGTCTTGACGTCATTGAGACATCTGTTATCTTCTTCATAAGTTGACCCCAGTTGCTCCCATCTGATATTTGCATAGTGTGACATGAGGTGGCTCAGAGTGTGACGAACCTTGACATTAGAGCCAGAAATCTCCCTGTCCAGCTCTCCTAAGTGCTGACCGGCTCACAAACCGGCTCACAGGTCTTCACACACCAGGAATAACCGGAGGAAGCACATGCGTGCCACAACACAGGGCAGTCAAGCCACTTAAAGAGGCGGTTTAAGTGGATTATCCTTTAACTGTTGAGTTAGTGAGACCCTGTGGCTTGGGTATAAATGAGTCAAACAACAGCCATAACTGGAATAATAATAATTCACACAGGTAAAGCAGATCTATAAAGTACATAAACTCTGTCTGTCTGCTCCTAAAACTTTATAGAGAGACAAAGAAAAGTTAAAGTCTGTTTCATTAGCTCTTAAATCAGCATTTGATTGAATGTCATTTGATGTCATGAGTCACACGTCTCTTGGTTACAGTCAAGGTCAGAGACTTTGTTAAACTTTTCATGCCAGAATGTATTAATAAAGTCTATATCACTGCAGGCCCAAGACTTTCACTGTTTGAGTTTTGTTTTCAGATCTTTATGACTCCACTTCTGTGAAGCGTAAATGCAGATTATACATGTGTGACCTCCAAGAGGAATTAAGATGAGCACAGTCATCCAGTCTGGGAACATTTACTTAACTGTATCAGTAATATAATGGATAATACAAACATCCTGAACTAACATTCCAGTTCATGTCCAGCAGTAAATCATTAGTGGAGTAGATAAGCAGTGGTGCCCCCACCCCCCACCCCAATTACTACCCCCTCTTTATGTTTCAGTATCTTCCATCTCAGCCAATGGTGAGTGGCGATAAGCGTGTTAGGAACGTGTCAGCCTGCGTGTCTGGGGTGTGTGGGTGGAGTGCTGTGCCATGCTCTTCTCTGTTTAGCAGAAGTTTAATGTCTTCACAGATTAGCCATCTGCCTCTGACCAGGCCAAGCCTCCAAACTCAGCCCTGACGTCACTCTAATCTGCTCACCTTTACTGCCTGACCCAGGGCTCATACTGTAGAACTAGTTCTAAAATTAAAAGCGAGTGCGTGCAATAAAGTCTTCATCTGTAAACATGAACTTCTTTATCAAAGACCCAGCAGTTAGACAGACTGGTTCACGATGTAATTGATGAGATATCTCTGCTTTACTATCAACATCTTTTGTTGTCCAAAAGGAATCAGTTAAATCTGTCTTACTTACAACACATTGGTCCACTTTATGAGCCTGATAATCAGACTGAATTTGCCACTTTCCTTTCACTTCTCATCATCACTCATCACTAAATGAATTGGAGATGTGTGGAACCAGGCTACCACCCCATTTGCATTTTGCAAGATACAAATCATGTAAATCTGTCCTCCAAACCTCACTATATTTCTCTGTGGCAGTATGAAAACAACATTAACACACCGGAAGTGTAGTCATGCTTTGCTGCAGGGAGTTGATAACTCAGATCTGATATGTATTGGCTCCATGTATGACCCCTTATTATCTACTAAGTAAGGAAAGTAGGTGCTCAGTGTTCAGAATACAAATTTGAAG
Organism: Lates calcarifer; assembly: GCF_001640805.2. Lineage (NCBI taxonomy): Eukaryota > Metazoa > Chordata > Actinopteri > Centropomidae > Lates > Lates calcarifer. The sequence goes on along the minus strand of NC_066837.1, from coordinate 19,022,951 downwards.
TGTACATAATTGAACAACAATGCTGACAAGTAACATAAAGGTCATCCAAAAGCCCTGAGTAACCAGTAAGCAGGATGTATGCATTTTATCTCCGGTACACAGCAGAGATGATGTGTGTAATGCATCTGCCCTGTGCTCAGTCATACATGTGCTGTAAGTCCTCTGAAGACAGTTTGTTTTCTATGTAAGTGGGTCTTTCAGCTTCTTGTCGGGACTAGAAACAATTGGCCTTCCTTTGTTATAGTTGTTTTAAATGTAATTATTTGGCTCTCTCCCTCCAGGTGGGTCCAGCTGGGTCTCAGTTTGGTCTCCTAGCTTGCCTGTTTGTCGAGCTGTTTCAAGGCTGGCAGATGCTGGAGAAGCCGTGGAAGGCCTTTACCAAACTGTTGTGCATTGTCCTCTTCCTCTTTCTGTGCGGCCTCCTGCCGTGGATCGACAACATCGCCCACATCTTCGGTTTCCTCAGCGGTATGCTGCTCTCCTTCGCCTTCCTGCCCTACGTCACCTTTGGAACTTTCGACATGTATCGGAAACGTATCCTCATTTTCGTCTCGATGTTGGCCTACATCGGGCTGTTCTCCTCCCTCATCGTTTGGTTTTATATTTACCCGATTAACTGGCACTGGCTGGAGCATCTCACCTGCCTGCCCTTCACGAGCAAGTTCTGTGAGAAGTATGACATAGACCACGACATTAACGACATAGAGCACTAGTCACAAGGTTCCTGATGAGGACCACAGTGTGTGCCACTGATCCACTAGCTTCTAGCCAATGACCAAATCAGTTGTTTCCAGGTCAGCTGGCCCTTTTAAGAACATGGTGATCATGTTTTTATTCCCTCATCAATGGACCTGGTCAGAGTTCATATGATGGAACTGGATCAGTCTCCTCTCTTCAGCCTGCTGATTTGCATACTTCTGTAAAACTTTACTCAACCTTTCTAATCCTCAGTCAAGTCTGGCACCACCTAGCATGTTAATTTGCTAATGGGCTAGGAGATCCTCAGAGTCAGAGGACAGGAAGAAATACTCAGGATGACAAAACTGCATAGAACTGGGTAAATGAAAGGAGAGGATCAGTAGAACGACAGACCGTCTGGTTCCTTCAGTTCATGAACACTCACGTCAATCTAAAGAAGCCAAATGAGAGAAGAAGGCACAGGCGTCTACAATCACTTTTCCCTTTAACTCAATGGACGGCAAGCAGCTGAGATGAAGAAAAACTGATGCCACAGTGGGTCATCAGGTCTCCTGTTGCCTCCTACCACTGATTCTTGTTTTCAGTAACACAGGGTTCAACACTACAAAGACTGCCATTCAGTTCCTCTGCCTCTCAATGTTTTAACTGTCACAAAATGCTTTCAGAGTATCGTTGTTCTTTTGTACGTATACACTTGGCATGTTGGTAATCTTTGGAGTAGTGAAATGGTATGCTACATATGCTACATAAAACAAAGCGTTCCAAGTATTAACTGTGCAGCTAAAGTGACAAGAGTGAAATGTCAGTGGTTAACTAAGGTAAGATTTCTATCTAAAACCACTAGTTGCCTTAAACAGACTATGCCATTTTATAAAGATGCCTCATTGTACTTTTGCGTACAGCTTGTGATCAACTTACTGAATGACAATGAACATATTTGTGACCCTAACCTACCAAAGCAAATTCACATGCTGCTTATATATGCATGTTGTTTTCCTCAATCACTTTGTTCCCTGTATGTCACTGCCACAAACAACAAGTCCTCAGTCAAGCTTTTATTTGATCATGTTTGTCTGTTAGCACAGTGGTGCCTAAACCATTTTGTAGATTTATTCTGAAAAGACTCATGGAAATAATATTTATTCTAGGAGCAATTACCTAAACAGGATTTTTTGTTAGATCAGAGCAAGTTTTTGTACTGTATTTTTTGACTTCATGAAACCGTCACAATCACATTTCACCTGAGCCTTAATCTGTTTGTGAAATATACTGTAAAAGGCTCCGTTTTTACCACTTGTTTGTTCTCACCTTAACAAAAACAATGCAAGACAGATTATTTTAAACTGTTTTAATTGTAATGTTGCCACAGACATAGGATTTCCTCAGACAGACACATTCAGACTTATTGTTTTTTGGCCCCTACATATACACACATTTTTTACACATTTGTTTTTGTCTGTACCCTTGCAGCTGATTGTCTGAGCTGTGATCCATGACCCACAGTAGACTGTTGCTGTTCTCATGGGTGACAAAGTGTAACTATAGGATTTCAGAGGATGTGAAACCTGAAGCGAAACATTTTTCACATCCCATTTTATCTTGTATATTGGTTTGTTGTTGTTGAGTTTTGACCCCAGCTGTTGGGAAAGCCACGGTCATGACTGTTGTGTGGAGGATTATGTGAATTACTAAATGGGATTATGTGAGTTAGTCTTATGGGCTGACTCACTGATTATCTGGTGTTGTTGAAAACATGAGTTATTCAAAGAAACATACAGAACAGGATCTTAGTGAACAATTTAAACATTTTAACTACATTTCAGTGGTAAAGGTGATGTGTTTGAAGCCATACGACTCTGCCTCATACAGAAGTGAGCAAGTGACAATGACGTCACTTATTTATGAACTATTTTCGGTGCTTTGACACGTGAGCGTATGACTCTTTGGTCTGAACCACAATAACCCACATCTTCGATCGTGACAGTACACAGCACCTGCTCTACTGTGTCTGCATTGGGACCAAATAATCTCACCCTTTTTTCTATTTAATGGAGTAAAAAGAGAAAGTTTAAAGTGAATTTCAGGTCATGGTGAAGGTACTGTTTTGTTTTTGCTTCAGTTTTATATGTGAAAATCTACATGTGCTAAAGCAGTCATGTCAAAATAAATACCACTCTAGTAATAATAAGTTACGTGTGCCTGTATGTGAAGTTTAATTTCATGTCGGTCCCACAGAGTTACCCACTGGCATCGCAACTCATTTTGTCCGTCATCAATTTCTCTACATTTTTCTTAACTTTTGAAACCTCTGAGAGCACAAATTTAAATTTTATGGATCTAATATAATGGTGTAAATGAAACAAGAATCTGGAAACCTCACCTCTTGTCACTAACAGAAATATTCTGATCATGTGATGCGATCTAAAGCTGCAGAGTAACTATTAAATGGCTCTTGCGGTGACATTGTTTTCTCAACTGCAGTTTCCAAGGTAAAGGATAGTTCCCAACTCAACCCTTAGGTCGACATGGGATAAAAGCCCTTCAAGTTCTCCAGAGAAAAAAGGAAACTGGAGCATCAGCCACGTCCATGACAACAGTGCAAACTCCATCTGCTGTTGAAGATCATGTGATGAGACTGAAAGCTCCAGAACAGCTGCTAAATGGACCTCGTGGTGAGACGTGTTTTCTCAACTATTCTAACAGCTACTGTGTTGCTAGTAGATTGTAAATGAAAAGACCTAAAAGCAGACATGCTAGAAAATAAATGCTTTATTATATTAAGAACAGAACATTACTTAAAAAAACAAACATTTGTCTTGATTCAAGACTTTGGGAGGCAGAGGTGGTGAATGTCTACGGGGGAGAAGGCCAGAGGAGACTATCAAGGAGAGATATTTAGGACATCTAAATACACTGATTGCACATAGGATTTTATGTGTACACACAATACTCTCAGTTATATTCTATTAAAGGCTATATTTTGCTCTGTAAAACACGTTAAAATACATCACATACTATACAACCCTTACAGATTTTTGGAACATGTTTACAGTGCTGCCACAGGTTTTTGTAACAGCCACTGATAGAGATGGTCAATACATTCACTCGTTATCTGACACTCATCTGCTGATATCTCCTCTGTGGATGATTTGATCCCATGGTCTTTGAAGGTTAGTTTACTTTGGCATGTTTCTGTGTAGTTGTACTGTTACCACAGCTGTACAAAGTGGAACACCAACAGTAATCTTCTAAAGCAGCTTTGAAAGGCATACTGTTCATACAAAACTATAAAGAACACATTAACAATTTTACTACATTGACTAAAAAATGGTCCTTTTTGGCTTTTTATATGAGCCACAGACCAGGTTTAACTGGTTAAATAACAAGTAAAAAAAGAGGGCAAGAAAGAAAGAAGGCAGCTGCGTTCTATCGAATATGATAATAAATGTCCAGCATTTATCATAATAAAATGGTTCCATGTAAAAACAAACTGGAATTTGAAATTAGGCCTTCTATTCTCTCAGGGCTTTGCTCTAATGATTTGGTTTTTAAAATGTAAATCAAGATTTTTTTTTTTTCTTTTAGTTTCCAACAACTTCTCCAAACAGATGTTGTCAGCAGCTGGATGACAGCTCTTTGATTTCAGCTCTCTGCAGACCCACAGTCCAAACACACCATACCACACTGTCTGCTGATCAAGTCTCACTCACAGTGTTGATCACTGTGCCGGTCGCTCATGAAGCTGCTCAGACGTCCCGTGGGGGGTCACACCACCGCCTCTGATAACCAGAGAGAATCCACATGGAGTCCCTTCGTCCTCAACAGCCACTGTTTCGCCGCATGAAGGCGTGGCCCCTGACTGGGTAGAACATCTCGATGAAAGTGAGGGGTCCAACCGTGATCTCACTGGGGCCCTGAACCTTGAAACCCGACTTTTGGTAGAAGGGGACCAGAAAGTCCTCGCACATGAGCACGGCGCGGCGGACATAGGGCAGGCACCTGAGGTACTGCAGGTAGCGCCACATCAGGATGGAGCCTTTGCCCTGCTGGCGGAAGGTCCGGTGAACAGCCAGGACGTGGATGTGGACCGTGGTCCCGTGAGGCTTGTGGAGAGTCAGGGCGTCCTGTGAAACAGAAGAGGGAGAGCAGAGAGATCTGGTAAATACTTTATTGTTGAGTGGCCTGAAAAAAGTTAAACACTGCACCAGAAAACTGCAAATGACACTTTTAAATTAGAAATATACATTTGAATTCAAAACACCTGAAAAAGTCCACAATGAGTCCAGATTTCTCACTGCTGTTGTCAAAGAAGTACAAATACAACAATATATATTCAAAAATACACCATTACAAGTACTAGTCCTGCTGTAGTAAAAGTACAGAAGTATTATCAGCAGTGCAGTAAAAAGTACAGTAAATGTTCTCAGTCACCACCTGCTGTTGATGTCTATATTTCGTAAAGGGAAACCATGTAACTTCTAAAAGCAGAAATAACACATTCTTCCTCTTACAGGATAATAGATGAATTCATAAGCAATTAAACTCACTCCTGTTTAGTTCAGTTGACCCTGGGATTTTTCTGCTACAGCCTAACTTGGTCTGATGTGACCAGTAGCTTATGGTCACTAATTGTAGCTAATCATAGCAAACTTTTGATAGACAGTGCTGTGTAATATTATTGTTTTCTGACTTGATGATCTTCTGTATTAATGTACTACATTTAAACATTTTCCATTGTCTCGTACCACCACAGCAGCTGCTGTTCACTGAAAGCTCAACAGGAATCACTTGAAGCTCTGATTCATCACTTCTAGTGGAAAGTCAAGTGCGTGTACTTGCCACCAGAATCATATCTGAGCAAATTGAATGCGTCTCAGTCAATGGATGTGGGACGCTCTTTTCCTGTGTACTGTGGGATTGTGATTTGGAGTCTCGAGAGAGCTGACACACACTGATCTTTGAAGCTTGACAGATGCATCAAATATCTGGTTTGAATTTGACATACTATAACCTCACTATATGTAATTGCTCTTCCTTATCACACGTACAGCCTCAAGAGTATACCACCTCTCTATTTTAATTGAATAAATGAGAAATAAAACCTTTGAATCTTGACATTTTGAATCTTCACTACATTGCAGTTTTGCTGCAGCTCAAGAATATACCAAAAATGAGTACAAAACCTTAGAGGCAAATATATTATACCTAATATATACCTGTCTATCTGGCACCATGTACCACAAAACTGCTCAATACTTCTTTTTAAGCTTTTCAGTCTTTACGTGGTATTTGAATTAGAGGCTATAATGTCAAAACTTGCTCTCATCAATCTGTATATTTCCAGTAAGACTTAGGTGGATCTGTGGAACATTCATCCCCCACCGACTGAGTTTCCAAACACATTCTACCATAAATATGCACTTAAATCTCTCCTGTTAATCTCTTTTGAACCTTGTTTTGCATCTTCCTTGCCAGTCATCCCGAGGTAAATCACTGTCCAGGTGCTCGGTCTTACCATGGTAAGCCTCTCCTGGTCCCACAGTGAGCCGATGATAAAAGCCACCAGACGTCCCTCCTCGAACCAGCCAAGAGACAGCTCAGGACAGAGGGTGAGGAAGTGACGCACCTCGTCCAGGTGGAGAGGACACTCACCGGACACTGAGATGAAGGCTGTGTGGAGGAGGAGGAGGAGAGTCAGTGTGATTACAACTAAAACTTATGCATTAATAAGAAGTCAGCAAGTGAGCAGGATGCTTCCTACTGCACTGACCAGCAGATATGTAAAAATGTGATGGATACAGCCTTCTAGTTCACAGTCAAGGATCTTATGAAGGTTAAAGGCACCTGAACTTATATCACCTTTGCATATAGGAAAGAGTTAAAGCCCCATATTTGTAGTTGGCCACACACATTAGAGATAAATGTGAAGAAATCATTATTGGGAAGGAGAGAGCCTTATTATTTTCTGTAAATGCCATTTGTGTTCATATAATAATGGATGTTATTTTGCCCCTAGACTTAGTATCATTGACTGTAGGTTATCTTTAAATCAAACATGAGCTGAGGCTGCTGTTACATGAGACTGCATTCCTTCCCTGTGAAAGAGAGAAAGCGTTCCTGTGCGCGTAGCTGTGCAGGGAACACCTGTCCTGATGTCATGCAGAAAACCAAAGAAAGTGATAGGCTATACAGCAAAGTAAAGTACAAAGAGTCTGCTTGCCTTCTCTCTCAATCTCAAACACGCTTATTGCATCCTCCGGGCTGAGGGAGCGGAACTCGCTGGCCGGCAGCGTGTGGCGGCGGCCCTGCGGCACCGGGGACCGCATGTGGACCGGCTTCATGAACGGCACCGCGCTCACCACCGACATGGTCTTTGTTTTCTCTTCAGACTCTCTCAAAAGAAAAAAAAACTGATACTGCGCTGAGACTTTTTCTGCTGCTGGTCTTTCCCTAAAGACGAGCGTCTGCTTCTCTGGTCCGTGCGTAACAGGTCTGCGCGTGAAGAGTGAGCAGAAAGTGGCGCACGGTCAGTATTTATACCCTCGGTGCGCGTGGGGTGGTTGGTGATAATCCCTGAGGCGAGCTGGAGGACCAAACCCTCCACGCCCCCGTGGGTAGGTTGAACAACAATAAACATATTTAGTTGGAGGTCAGGAGGGATATCCGTGTGTTGAGAATTATCCTCGTCATGCCTCCATCAGACCCCGCAGCAGATTTAGATTTTACCGATCATGTGTTGGAGTTGCCATAACAACACAAGACCAAGTTACCATCACTAGGAAGTGTAACGGTCGGTAAAGTGACTCACCTGGGTTACTGAGCGGACGGTGGTCATGCTGAGATTAGAGGGAGCTATTCTGATTGGTTGACCGTTATAATGTCTGTGTCAATTAATGCTGTCACACTGAGGAGACTGGTGCTGCCAAACCAGGCCATCTTAAAGACTTATCACTCTTCATGTGATTTCTCTAAAGGAAACTTTCCATCGTTCCTTTAAGTCGACTTCACGTTTTTTCCACGCTTTATTTTCCAGATCTGTAAAGAGGATTACATGATGTGTTTGTCACCTCTTCTGTGTTTAAATAAGCTATGGTAAGATTTTTAGAATTCCATTTTATTTTATGGACAGTTGTTGACCTCTATAGCCTTTATTTCTCCCAGTATGCACATCGCTGTTTTCTAATCTGACACAATAGCAGCAGATCTAAATGATACACCGTTAACTTCTCATATGTAATTTGCGTTTAGTAACACTGACACCAAGAGCAGGTGAACTCCCTGTAGAGGGTCACAAGACCGGGAGTAATCTCCATCTCGACATAAACACTGAGCTGAAATTGTGCAAAGCTTTCCCTGGTACACACGTTTAAATTTCTAAAAATATGAGAAGGTTTCCAATACCATCAAGTTTGTTTTTTTAAAGTTAAAGTTTCATCAGCTGTACCAAACAATGCTCAGCCCTTTACTCACAATAAAATAACAAAACCACAAGCCCAAATTAAAGATGCAATGTCTTGTTGTTTAGTTTAAATGCTGTGAGGTTAAATGAGGATGCCCAATTTCACCTCTTTTGCTTGATGGAAGCTACAAATATAACCAGTGTATTCAAATTAGATTCATTAATTAAGTTAGGGAGTGTATTAAAGCCTTTTCACATATTTCTGGACAGTCTTTAAAAATCAGAAGACGTGCAATACCAGTCAAAGATGCAGTCAAAAATGTATCTTGGTGTTACGTCTCCCAAAAGTCATACAAGTACAAGTCAAGTCAAATTTTATTTATATAGCGCCAATTCACAACAGAAGTTATCTCGAGGCACTGTACATATAGAGCCGGTCTAGACCAAACTCTTTATCTTATAAAATTTTCAGAGAGAAACCCAACAGATCCCACCATGAGCAAGCACTAGGTGACTGTGGCAAGGAAAAATTTCCTTTTAAGAGGCAGAAACCTCGAGCAGAACCAGACTCAAGGTGGGTGGCCATCTGCCTCGACCGGTTGGGTTTAGACAGAGAGAGACACATACAGTGTCGGCCTGTGTTCAGCAACTCTGAACAACTGAACCTTTATTTTGCAGTTGTCTTCATGTTAAAGAACTTTGGAGCAGGATTACATAGTTTCTGTTGAAAAAAAAAATAGATTGTTTACCTCAAAGAAAGAGACATGTTTTTTGTCCATCACATCAAGGAGATACTGAATGTGATTCACTGCTAATCTCATCATCTCAGTGGAGGCAAACCATCATTTAGTTTTCTTCATGAATGAAATGTCTGTAAGAAACCTACCTGTTTTCAGTCAGCTGGCAGTGTTTTTGGATGGGAACATGAAAGAAGAAATGGATAAGTATGAACTGCATTATTGAATTCTGTTTTCAGGTGCATTCCCCCTTTAAAACTCCCTCATGCACACACACAAATTACTGCTCAGATATTTTACTTCATTATTAAACAATATCAGCAAACACAGAAACCTTTCAGCAGCCTGACACAAATAAACATCTGACAAATACACTACATAGATGACATTAAATAATCAGAAATACAATATATATCAATAATATGTTATTAAATAGACAATAAATACATATAGGCTACATTTACTATATAACAAAACTTCATAACTCTTCATTATACTAAAATCTACACCTTTTTTTGATGTTTGTCTTGAGGAATCTGAATTAAATGTTATGAAAAAGACGTTTACCTAGGGGAAGGTTTTGTGAATGTGAAATTTTACCAATTAAGAGCCTGAGATTTACAAGAAAACATAGATGGTTGATTGAGATGTTTCTTCTAATTAACCACATTTTTATTGAACATAAGTTCCTGTACACTTGTCCAAAACTTACCTGAACCACAGATTGTTGTGGCTCATACTGCCGCTCAGTGGTGAGGGAGCGTACTGCGTGATGACGCCCTCACACTGCGCTAGTTACGTCGCTCTCCGTGGCGACGTAAACACGTGCACTTCGCTGCTTCCAGGTTACTGTTTTTTCATTCCACCGTCATCCTCGCGCTCCAGCATCACTTTCTGACAACAGCAGCGATGGCGGAGCCCGTAGCATCGGATGCGGCAGCAGCGGCAGCATCCCCGAGCCCAGGCCTCTCTCCCGCAGCCAGCCCGGGCTCAGAGCCTCCATCTATGGCTCTCTCTCCCACGGCGGACGGGTCCCAACGGCTGCTCTTCTCCCACGACCTGGTCTCCGGGCGGTATCGCGGCTCAGTCCGGTTTGGCCTCGTACGGATGATCCACGGCGAGGAGGATTTTAACTCAGATTCGGACCTCGACGATGGCGGAGGGAGACGCGGCGGTGGCGGCGGTGGAGGTGGAGGAGGCGGAGGAGGAGGACGAGCCCCGTGTGGTTCGGACACTGAGAGCGCCGTGGACACCCCGAGTCGGCCTCTCGGTAGGGGATTTGTCCGCGTCCAGTGGTACCCTGAAGGAGGAAAGCAGGACATCAGGGAGACAAAGGTACCACACCACAGCTAATGTGTGAAGTGTTTACACTGAGCCCGACACGAGGGCTGCTCTGTTGTCACTGCCTGTTGTGCTGTTTGGAGGAGATATGTCGACTCGCTAACCACTCGGGATTGAGGTTCATCTAATCCTCCTGTTTTAAAACGTATAACCCAGCTCGCTAACTGGCTAGCTTTCAAGCACACATGCTAACTAGCAGTTTAGCTCATAGCCTCATGTCACTCAGCTGGTGCTGGCAGGCTAATCAGGCTTGTTCCACCTGACTGCGTCCAGCTAGCCGCTGTTACATCAGATATACTCGCCTGACTGACCCGGTAGCAGCCCTCTGTCTGCACTGTAGGTGTAACGACAGACTTTGGCAGGTGCAAGTCCCCTGCTAGCAACCTTATACCTATTGATTAGCCCATCCTCGATACAGTGTGGTTCCTCAGCTGGGTGTGACTTGGCCTGAGACCAAGCACTGTCAAAACATTTCATGTGATAGGCCAACTAATTATTATTCACACAGCCAGGAATACACCTGCATCCAGTTTCAAACCGGTCTGACCTGTCATCTTCAGTGACAGTGCTGGACACACAGATAAGCAGAGGAGAGTTCAGTGTTAACTTGTGATATTTTGTCAGTTTTACCAGTAATGTCTGCGCATGTTCTACAGATGAAATCAGCTGTAAACACATTTCAGCAGTAAATTAACTTGGAATAAATGACAAACTTTTGCTGGTTCCATCTTATAATTTCTGTTGTATATCATTATGAGTAGAACGTATTTGGATGTTAAACTGTCGGTTATATGAAATAAAAAAAATATTAGTGAGTCATTGAATCAATATTGATGAAGCATTTGGTCTTTGTCAAATGTCAATAAATGACCAAAGCCTAAGGTGACATCTTCAGTTTGTCTGTCAGTCCAAAACCCAAACACATCCATCTTACTATCATGGAAGGTTTAACAAAACCAGCAAAGTCACAAAATAAACTCAGTTACCCTGCTGCTTCAAGGCCTAGATGTAACACATCATTTTGGTCACGACCACTTACTTTTGAAGGTGCAAGTTTGGCAACTGTGATTTAATTCATCCAACATGAAAGGCACAAATAATGAAGAATGTGTTATTAGTGTAAGAACAGTCTGAAGATTTCAGGTTAAAGACACCATCGTCACATGCCTTGTTCCAGTCAGAGACACAGTCGGCTGTACATCTGTTGAGTGTTTCATTGAGTGTTTTTTTTTTTTCATTCTACAGCCAAATAATACTGCAGTTGGTACAGAAATGGGGAAACCTGCTGTCATATAAATTCTCTAGATTTCTCCTGGGCTTTGTGGAAAAGGGTCACAGAGTTTAAAGGAGGACTGGTCTGGAACAGGTTCATTTTAGAGCCACAGGATGGGACCAGTGGAAGCCTGTATTAGAGCCCTCTGTTGCCTTGCTTTGTCCTTTTGGTTCAATGAGTAAAGTTCTGGCCTGAGCGTCATTCAACTTGTCACAACGACAGCGTCTCTTTTAAACAATGACACCGATGCTAACACACCACGTGGGCTGCTAATGCTGTGTCATTACTAGTCTGTGTCCCCAAAGGATCTAGTGTGTGCTGGTGTGTGCGACAAGTCTATGGGGTTCACTCTGTAGTATTGTTTGTTTATGTAGTTTTGTTGTGGCGTGTGTACAACAACGTGATTTCTTGTTTGCTTATCTGCGCGCGCCACATGTCCTGTCTCAGCGGGCTTCGTCTTAGTCCCATGTATCCTGAAAGCATGGTGAAGATTCTAATCAATAATTCATGATTACTTCCTGCAGTATGCAAAGTAGCATATCTTCAAGATGATGTTGCCACAAAATTTTGACTCATATTTATTCTGCAGGCGCCACCTCAGTTAAAAGTTTTTTTTTTTTCCCCAGGAGTGATCAGCAGAGGGAAAACTGATGCTTAATATCTGCCTCACTTATCAGGGTTTTTCTTGAGGTTAATGAAACTAACATTTTCACAGCAGAAAACTATGGTTTTGATGGGAGTTTAGAGCACAGCAGCAGCCATTAGGTGCAGATTATAAATGATCCATGATGAGTTGTCTAATGTGTTCGTAGTTTCTTTGTTGCTTCATTATATTGCATGAAATTGGAGCCATTCAGAGTTTAAAATTGCTCCTTTGCTGTTACCATTTTAACACTTTACCTCATTTCATTTTCTTGGCTAAAGTAAGAGGTGGCAGTACAAGGATTCATGAACATACACGAGTTTAACCATACCTGTGCATTTAATAACAACCTGGGATGTGAACTAGTTTTGTTAGAAACAGAGTAATATTAAACAGAGTAGTAAGGAAGATGGTGCACTCACCACTTCACAGACCATTCTCTTATTATTTTTGGGCGAGTTGATTCAAAGGCTGTGTGACCAACTGTGGCTAACAGTGAAGTTTATCTGCGTCTTGCAGACCCCCTAAAAATATTTACGTCAGTACAATACAGGACACACACCCTTAAAGAGTCTGTGTGAGAAACTAAGACAGCAGAATACAATATGGTGTACAAAAATATCAAAATGTAACATCTCATGACACTGAATGAGCAGCCACTGAAGTGGAAGTAATTTCCTGTGTAAACAAATAAAATGATGTCTTGTCAAAATGGGAGAATAACCTATTTTTCAGTATAGTAGCTCACCACTCTATTTTGAAAACTTTTTCAAACAGTGGAGGCCAGTGGTGGCCATTTTAGATGCCTTACTATCACACTGGGTTCGCTCCACCCATTGGCAGTTTTGTCCAACTCCTTTATATCATCAAGGGCAGACAAAGTATAAGAAACTTCATTAGTGCACACACCAATAAAAGCAGATATACAGGAATAAAATCAAAAGGCAGTGCTCTGCAGAACAGATGGATCTCAGAAAGTGCACAGTACATAGATATTGTGATGTTAATTACATGTACAGTGATGGGTTTATTCATGTCGCCCACTCTTATTGTTGAGTTGTTTGAAAGATGTGAATGAATGTGAACAGATGCAAGTTCAGTTTTGTTGGTGCCAACTGAGTCACTGGTGCATCTGTGTTGGGTTGGGTGATATGATGATATTTACAGGTAGCTGTCACTTTATAATTAGCCAAATAACACACTTTTATGCATTGTTTCTATTGAATTTTTTTTTTTTTTTTTTTTTTTTCTTTATATACATTAAAAACACACTTCTGCCTGCTCTATTTCTAAAAAAATATTAAAATTAAATGTAATTTGTAGGAAGATTATATATGTATTGCTCACTCAAACATTTGTGTAAGTTAACATACAGTAAATAAACAGATATGAGGGAAATAACAAATACACTGTTGTTCCTGGTGCGTTTTGAGCTGTCACATGATTGCACACACCGATACACAACACACACAATGTTGGTGCATGGTGTTGATAGCTAGAGCAAAGTGCTGTACAGTCAGTGCATTGGCTGTTTGTAGTAAATAAACTGCAGAACTACCTCCACAATCAAATTTGTACAAGTGAAGTACTTTTGATTAAAGTTAATGTAGCAGCTCCAGCTGTTGTCACTTAATGAGGGAATCCGTAAATCTTTGTCACTGACTCTCAGACTGGCTTGTATTGGCAAACTTTTAAGAGGGGTGGGCTGAAGTTACCACTAGTAGCCTTGAAATGTCTGCAGCTCAGTACCTCACTTTTTTTTCCTACCCTATGAAATCTTAATAACTCTCTCTAGAGGGAGGGATGGAGCTTAGATCTGCATCTCAGTGCAGGTATGAACAGGGACACCTCAGTTGTTGTCAGCTGCACTGCTTGAGCTTTCACTGCCGCTTTGGTAGCAAGTCGGTCAAGATCATTGCTGACTTATTTCATTGCCTGTGAGGCTTCGAGGCGGTTGCCTAGAGGGCCTGAAGGAGCAGTACAGAGAGATTCCTGTTTCTTTTTCTCAGCGAAATGAGCATGTGCAGTGTCTATAGTCTGGAATACTTAAGACTATATTGCATTACTGTCTGATATTGAATTGTCGATGATTGTCTTTTTTTTTTTTTTTTTTTGGACCACAACTTGTCACCTTAAGTGATAATATTCTGCTGCAGGAGCACACAAGGCCAGATGCTCAGTGCATCTGAACCTCCTGTGTGTTTTTTAATAGGAAGGAAATAGATACATAATCCTGTAAGGACAAGGACAAGGACGCAGCCTCTGCGTTGTCATTGATTGTGGAGCAAGATGATTACTTTCCTCACTGACCTTAAAACTTACAGTAGGTGCAGGTTACTGGAAGAGCTAATGCTGTTCTTGACTCCTCACTGAAGCCAGTTTCCACCTTCTGCCATGAAAGAACCATCAGGCACAACTGGTTCCATAAGAGTAGTAAGAGTAGTAGTTAAGAGTAGATTAAACATTAGAGTACATGTAACAACTATTCTTTAACATGCAGCCTGTGTAGCACAGGATTTTCTGTACCTCTGTGCATGGCAGTGCTTTGGTTGCCATGGCACCCAGTTAGATTTTTTTTCCCCAACTTGTGATTTTGATGTTTTAGGTTCATTTTACCATCCTTTTGTTTTTCTAGAAAGGTGGGAATTTCAATATTATTTTTAGAATTAAATTCTAAATTTATTGTGATTTGAAGAAAACCTTGCTCTTTTCTCAGAGCTTTAAAAACCAAGAATTGTGACTTTAACAATATAGCCCTGTGTCACTGCCTGTCTGAGGCCTGCCACAGTCCCCAGTCAGCATTACCAAACACAGAGAGCCCTGTTGATGCAGCACAACCTTGAAATTTCCACAAAGGACAGAAGTGCACTGCAGCAGGTTGCTAGCAGTGGGATGCACCAAGGAAACGGCAGTACAGGGAGGCTGTCAGATGTCCCTTGGCTTTATCAGTCACTGGAACTCAAATAATCATGACTGTGCTGCTAAGACCTCCAGAAGTGTCGTAAAGTAACTCCTGGTGCATGATAAGATAATGCAGGGCAGAGGGGTCGAGGTGAGCTGGGGTGGAGGAGCAGAAGGCTTGTATGGTAACAAAGATGACAGGGATGCTGCTGCTGCTGACTATTCTGCAGAGAGAGATACAGAGCAGGAGAGGGAGGAAAAAGTGAGGAAGAGAGGGGGAAAAAAACTGTAAAGTGGATGGAAAAATGGGGAAATCAAGCACTGAATACCAATGAAAAATGTCACATGGGTGTCAAAACCATGAGGAGAAAGTAAAATTAAATGAAACAAAAATCTTGACTGGAAAACAGGTAATGAGACCGGCAGACGGTTTGGTTCCAGATGGCTGTTATGGTAATGTGTAGGCTTTCACTCCTTAAAATGGTAAGGTCCCACCTTCTGCTCTCTAATCCATTTTAAATTCCCAGCCTGTTGTGGAGTGCTGTTGTAGGATGATATCATAGTTTTGCTGCTCTGCCCTGTTACAGCGCCCTGAGGTTTGCTCTCCTAAAAGCTGCACTTTCCCGAATACTACCGCCATCAGACTGATATGATTTGTGTTCAATAAATTCCACTTGGCTGCTTGTAGGTTCTTGTTCTTCATTCAGCTGCAACTAACACAGAAAGTCAGGGAGAGCTGATTTTTGTTAGTTGAATGGGTCTTTTTTTGTGTTTTTGTTTGTTGGTTTAAATAAAGCCCATCATTTATGCTTTATAAAGTGAGCGGGAGACTCCTGGGGTTTTACTGCTTTTATCTTTGCCTTTTAGTGTGCTAATAGTCTTTATTTTTGTTTTAGAGACACCACCTGCTCAGCCAGTCTGATTTTAAAAACAACCAGTCAGTCAATCAGCTGGGAAAGCTTTCTCTACAGCTCAATAAAACGGCATACAGCCAAAGGCTTTAAACAGCTGTGTTAGGTTCCTTAACAGCTGCAGCAGCAGAAGGGATGTATGCATTGTTGTGTGACTCCCCCACCCCTCTGTCCTGTAACCATAGCATGGAAAGGCATGATGTCATACATCAGCCATCAATCTCTCTGGCACTTGGTTTCGTTTACACCAGAGGAAAATCTTCGTGTCCAGTCAAATGGTTCAGTCACTGTTATTGCTTCTGTAAAAGTGAAAACAGTCATTCTGTACTGCACACTGTCAGTTAGAAAAGAAGTTAGGCAGTGTTCCTGACTTTAAGGTTGCCTACTGGAAATTTATGGGAGACTGTAAAAATCCTATTAAATACAAGTGGTAGGAGGAGAGACTGCAGGTGCTGGATACTCTGACCCCAGGCTGACTCCCATCTGTCAGCCCTGGCCCTGCCCTCTACCCCTGTCCATCCAACTACAGAAGTCTGGTCATACCCCCACTGAATAGATACACTTCTGTCATAAAAGGGTTGACTGCTGAAATGCGTTCAAACCACTTCACACAGATTTCTATCAGCACCCTCTGATCACAGAAATGGTTTTCATTCCTACCAAGGCCGTGGCTCTATGAAAGCATTTCAGCAGCGAGATTACTAAGCACTTGGAAAGAGATCATCTTGCTGCTAAAATGCTTTTAAGACACCAAATTAGTGGGATAACCGGTTCTTCTGCCAAGCAGTTGGAGACATGGAGTTTGACCAAAAGAAGTGTCTTTTAAGAACAATATTTCAAGGACTGAGCTGATCTACCTTCTGCGGCTCCACTCATATTTTCTCACCTTGATTATCTTATAAATGAGCATTTTGTTGTGTGGTTTGAAGTGGCAGTCAGCAGTGTGCGTTGCCTGCAGCAGTTCCCTGCTGAGCAGACTAGAGTGATCACATTACAGATTTCTGTTTATTTAGTCACACGTGCTAATTAACTTAGCACCTAAGCCATTTATTCTGTCAGATTCAATCTGCACTCTCTTCTCTTTCAAATAATTGTGCTGATCTTGTGCATGCTTGTGTTAACCTGCCACACTGAACATGTCATTTGATTAGAAATGATGATAGAGTAAGGTGCTTCCCTAAAATACGTTTGGTGTGGGGAAAAAAATGAGTGGAGTTAGGACTGTGGCTTTTGAAGCAGATGTAGTGCCTGTCACCGTTAGATATTTCAGACCGTACATTCTGCTCCAGATTTGCAGCGTTAACACCTCAGATGAGGTAATGATTGTTGGTCTGCATCCTTCAGAGTGTCTGCTCAGGAGCCGTCTGCAGGTGCTCGAGGTAGGCTGGCAGACGTTGGTGTAATCTGGGACACGAGGCCCATGCCAAGGCCCGCCTAACGGCGCAACGGTGCGCAGAGCCTTAGTTATGGTTTTGAGCAGGTGCCAGGCACGCCCAGGAACACACACACACAAACAGTCGTACACCCTTTAGAGACAATAGGAATCAGCTTTTGTCACCAGCCATTGAGCTGCTGTACACTTCCTCTGAAAAAACAAGAATAACAGCTCCAGTGTTGTGGAGCCATTGTTAAATCATGACGGAAGTTGCAACATCAGAAATTGTCCTGATTCCTAATGCTCACAGCCCTCCTCATGTAGGACAATGAAATGAGTTGCTGTGCAGCAGAGCTTTTCAACTGCAGGAATTTTCCCAGAAGCTCAGGCAACTATAAGTGACATTAACCTGCATTTTGACCGAGACACGCTGATCTAATTTTAGTTTCTGGTCTGCAGCTCCTGCCTGTAAAAAGTCCCTTCACCTGTGGTAGTACTTTCTATCTGCACACTCTGGATGGCTTCATGTGGTGCACAGCATTCATTCAAACTGCTGCGAGCACTGTGTTTTTTCTGCATTAGAAGTAATGATTTTGTTTGTCACTTACTTTAAATCACATAACTGCTGTCTAGATTGAGTTGTGTGAGAAAGTTGTGTAGAAAGAAAAAGCAACCTTTGCCAAATGTTTCAGTGCAGATTCACTCTGTTGCACCTTTGTCACCTTATTCCTTGTCGTCTTATCCCTCAGTACAAACGCAGTCACACTCGTGCTGCCCTCTCAGACAGCTGAGATTGTGTCCTTGTCATCAGATAATAAGGCAGGGTGACAGAGGATGTCACCCTGTGATGAGGTGATGAGCCCGCTCGGCAGGTGAAGGCAAAGGAGCAACAGCAGAAAGAGACGAGATGAAATACATGTTTTTACCCTCTTAGCCTCCCCTCTTGGGGCTCGGGGCTTTTAGAGTGAATCTAACTTGTCGTCCAAGTGTGAAATGGGACGAGCTGTGAACCCGTCGTGCTCCCTGTGCACTTGTCACCTCATTGATCCTCTTTTTCCGTTATCCTCCTTTCCTTCTCAGCAATCCAATTTTTATCCATCCCTCCTCCTCCTCTATCACATTACTCTTACTTTCTTTCATCTCCTTTCTCCACCTGTCCTATCCTTTGTATCCTTTGTTTGTCTCCTTTCATTCATTTTTCACACTTTGTATAGTCCTAAAGTGTTTCAGACCAGACAGATTGATGGTACAGCATTCTGCACCTGTAACTCTGAACATGTCATTAAAGTAACCACAACCAAGACGTGATGGTTTCAAGATATTGTTATAAGTTACTTTTAATATCAGTAAGTACAGCTGGTTGTCATTTTTAGGCTGTGTTGACTACCCGTGTTGATTGATACACATCTGTGACAACATGTCAGACAAATCCAGCCCTGCCAATAAATTCCCACTTGTACCGCTTGTAATTACTACATGAAGGATGATGTCAGCCACTCGTGTTTACTGTAAATCTGATACGACAGGGACACAACATGACCGCCCTCTCTCCTCCTCTCCACCCCTCATCCTCTCCCCTTTCCTTAACCTCTACCCTCCCTTTTTCCTATCCTTTCACTCCTCCTCCCTGCTCCTCTTCCTCCACCTTCTCCTACATCCCATCTTCTCCATTACCATTGTTTTCTCCTCACATCGTCTTATGTTTCTCTCTTACCCCTGCTTCCTCCTTTCTCCCCCTCCCCCTCACTCTTTCCTCCCCCTTCTAAGCCATCCTGTAAACCTCCTCCTTCTGACTGGATGGTCGTCCGGCTCCTGCCCTGAGATAATGGATCTCATTTGATCCTTTCTTTCTCTCTCTGCATATACCACACACACACACACACACACACACACACACACACACACACACGGGAATAGACAGACTCTGAAGTGATTTGCCTATCTGCTGGAGCCTGCACCCATCCCACCAGCCATCTTTCCTCCCATCTCTCTCTCTCTCTCTCTCTTTCTCTCTCTCTCTCTCTCTCTCTCTCTCTCTCTCATACTCTCATCTTCCCATCCTCCCATCCTCCCTTTTTCCTCTGCAGTGTTGGCCCTGCCCAGTGGGTAGACTGTCTGTGCTCTCTCTCTCTCCTCTCTCTCTCTCTCTCTACCTATTCTAACTTCCCCTCCTTTTTCTATCTCACTATCTGCTGTGTTTGCTGCGCTCTTGTCTATTTCTGGCTCTTTCTTTTTCTTGTTTCCTCTCTCTCTCTCTCCCTCCCCCTCCCTCTCTCTCTCTCTCTCCCCCTCCCTCTCTCCCCTGGGATGCGTCTCGATCTCCCACTTTTCAGGGTGGCTGCTGTCTCCTCTGTGCCTTGTTCACTGCTCATCTTCATTTTCTCCCCATCACACCCTGTCTACCTCTCCTTACCGTCTACCCCCCCCCCCATCACTTTTTCCATCTATTTCTTCATCTTTGTGATTGACTCTCTTGAGTATCCTTCATCCCCACCCTTCATCTCCTACTCTCATTCTCTGTCTTATATTCTCAGGCTTTTTGAGACCGCATCTGTTCCTCTCTGATTTCATATTCTGCTTGTTTATGTTCTTTTTTTCCTTCCTCCTAACGTACAGTTCCCTGTGTCTTGCAGCCCTCAGTGCCTTCCTCCCTTTTCTGTAACTTTTTTTTGTTTCATCTCTCAAACTACACAGTAAGGAGATTGTTCTATTATAGATACCATGCGCTATTAGTTCCCTCGTCATTCCCCCTGTGGTCTCCGTGGGTAAAAGGCCTTGCGCCTGCTCTCTTTTTAATAGATATAATAGAGTTGTGCACCCTTCCTGTGCGCCCTGATCAATAGCCTTCAGTCGGACGGCACTGTCCTGCAGCAGCGAGAAGAAGGTATCAGGGTGTGACGATTGATTGATGATTCAGTTGTTTATGGCCATATCAACCAAGGCCACAAGGACTTGTCATTGATTTTATTTTTTGCTTCCCCACATTTAAGGAAACACAACCCATATTTTGTTTTGTTTTTGGTTGAAGTTTAGATGCAAGAAAGGATATCGGGCATATATTTTATATTTATTCTTACTAAAATAATTGTCAAGATCAGTCATGCTTAGTCATGACTCACTCTCCTTTTTGTTTAGGAGGCGCAGCATTAGGTTAGCAGTTCTCCTGACCACTAAAAGAGCAGGTGGTGGTTGCTTTAATATGTGAAAACCAATACACACATGCTTGACAGGTTTGTAAATGAGTATTGACTTTGAAGCGGTGTAGATAGCCACATTTTTTTTTTTTTTTTTTTTTGCTTGGAGCACAGTGAGCACACAGATGGACAGCAGAGAAGAGAACTGATGCAGTGGTGGTGGACAAGGTGTGAGTGTTTGATCTTCAAGACAGATTTCGGGTGTATCAGTAAAAGTAGTCTCCCTGTTTCTGTCAGATGGGCCTACAAAGGCTCTGGAGGGCTGGATGCTTGTCTTTTCCTGGTTTTTTTCTGTTGAAATTAACTTTGGTTGCGGCAGAAAGCAGGCTTGACAGGGAAGTAGTGCAGTAACTGCAGCCATGGGCCATGAGCTAACATGGCTAATAGCTTAACAACAGGAGCTCACAAAGTAAATTGAAAACTAAATTCTGCATTTTCTTAAAAACACTTTCCTCTCAATACTTCTGTGTCTGTTACACTCACTTCCACAACCATCCTCCTGCTACTTATTTAAAATTAGCTCGCCATGCTGCTACAAAAGTCAAGTCAGTCACATAGCGCCAATTCACAGTTATCTCAAGGCACTGAAAAGAAGGATATAAACAACTAGTATTTTCTGAATGAGTGATCAGCCCTCCCTCCAACTGGCTGGACATTGGAGAGAGAGATTTTGTCTGTAAATTATATCCGAATGAAGTCTGTGTGAAATAGACAGCATTTTTAAAGCCCCCACAAAAACAGTTAATTGGGGATATTTCCCATGGAAAAAAGGTTTAGTTTTCAAACCAAACAGGGTGAATTGAGGGTGTGGATCTAGAGGGTCTCTTATAAATGTCTGTTATCCTCATCTTGGAAAACAACAACAGAATAATTTTCAGTTCCCCAAAACCCTGGTGGTATAGCAGAACCATGATTTGCCTGAGGTGCAGGATGTAGCGCTGCAAGACGACTGCACCTTTGTTATCACTGCTCGATATTTAACACCATCTGTGGGTGGAATTTCACCTATAAGATATACATAGAGTCCAGGGAGGTGTGTGTGTGAGGAGAGAAATACAGTATGTGCACCTGTTACTACTGAATCCATTATTTGACTTCCTGTAGTGCTTGTGGATCGGATGGCTTGTTAGTATAGAAATGAGAGGATGACAAAGCCTGGTGTAGTAAACTGTCTGTCAGAGAGAACAGGCGTGGCCCCAAGCTGCAGTCCTCTGCAGTGTCTCTTTCTCCCCCTCTTCCTCCTCCTCGAACAGCACCCGAATAATGACTTGTGTTAATTAGGCCCGGGAAGTCAAAGCAAATACTGTCCTCCATCGATTCTTGTAATCAGTCCGTCCCCTTTTACTTTTATCAGCCTGGATGGAGAGGCAGCCATGGTTGTCTTCTATCTCCACACAGGCAGATAGACACAGACACTTATATGCATTTGTGCAAATGGGTATGCCTTTCTCTTTTGTTGTCTGACTCACCACCTTACCGCCTCTCTTGTCATCATCCCTACATGAGCCATAGCAACAGTCAGCTGCTTTGTTGTAACCTCTCTGTCTAGTTTTCTTGCCATTTTGTGACTGAGGATGCATGGACAATGAGGAGGGGGAAGTGTTTAAGTTCTGTTTTAATGAGGGATAGACTCTGTATAGAGCATACATGTCTGAAAGGTGTTGCTGAAGAAATGCATAAATCTCAGTTACACAGTGTGGGCATGTGTTGTTTCTGAAGAAAGCAAATGTGTGTTTGAGACAGAGCTTTGGTTTCAAGGTGCCTTATCGAGATGTGTACTTCACGTGAGTAACATAGAGAAGCCTTCCTGCCCTACCAGGTGACAGACATTTGCTTCATTTACAAACTGTACGTACGTACTGTAAGTGATGACTTTCCTGTGATATTGAAGGTCTTTTGTTAAATGAAAACGTCACCAGATTGCTCAGTGCTCTCCAGGTTTGACACTTAAAACACAAACATGTAAACACAATTCTGCTAAATATTTCATCAAACCCTTTGGATAGTTGTCCATTTCCCCTGAATGATTTGCATGGAGCCTACCTTATGTGTTGACTTTTCCATTGACATTAGTGTCCCTGCTGTGATTGGATTAATTGTGTATGTAAAGATGTTTTGGTGTCAGAAACCTAAATAACCTCTTATCTTGGTTAGATAATCCCTTATTGAGAAGCCCGGATAGCATGGCATGTAAACACCTTACGCAGGTTTCTCATCACTGTTTACCATGATGACAGGTGCTTCCTCAGTCGTTTCAGTCAAGAAAACCAAAAATATGATGATAAACAATGTGTTGACATGCCCAAATGAGTATGTAAGTGTGACAAGTAACATGAGGAAACAGTTTTTTGTCACTCTTGTCTTTCATTCAAGCAGAGTGCAAGCAGAGTGGTAAATTAACTAAACTGAGGATAGTTGACGATAGTTCAGTTGGAACAAAAATGGCAGGCGGTGGTGAAAATGTTAAGAAATGAAAGACACAACTGGATCTACACAATTTACTGCGAAATCTAGGCACTGACGGACCAGAGACAAATTCCACTGGTTAGGTTTCATTTAGAAATTACAGAATCAACTCCTTTAGTCAGTGAGAGACCGGGAGGTACTTCTACCAGAAACATACATATTGTCAAGTTTTTAATGTTCCACTCGATCGTCATATCTCAAATAAGATCAAAGTAAGGGTAAGACTAAACTGGGATAGTAATGGTACCCATTCAATTCGCCAGTCATCTGTTCAAGCTGCATATGACACTGCTGTCATGCCAGAGAAATACGTCCCTACTATGACAAAAATTGTAAAGGAAGGTGAAAAATGTAGCTTCATGTCATTATGATTGTGAGATAGCAGTATTCTCCCTCCTCTCTCCAGGAGAGGAATCACTCCCACCTCAGGGACATGCTGCTCAGTAGCAGAATTTAAAAACCGAGTATAATTTGCATGATACAATTGCAAGATATCCATCTTTAAATTAGAAACTGAAATTACTCTTAATAAGGGGGTTATACCACTGCCAACCAGACATTTCATAGCAGCTGGCTGACCAGCAGATTCACACACTGGTCATGATTTGTAAAGGGAGCAAAGGTCCTGGTGTGGTCGTCCGGGCCAGAGTGTGAGTAAGGTGTTGTAATGCTGTATCTGTTCTCTCTTACTGTGGGGTAAATGGTATTGATTTAAACAGTGTTTTTGAACTGATGAGGAAATCTGCTTCTACAGTAGCGCACTGCAGCACAATGCACTGAAAGAATATTAATGAAGAGAGCTCTGTCTGTCTGTCTGTCTGTGTGTGTGTGTGTGTGTGTCTGTGTGTGTCTGTGTGTGTCTGTGTGTGTGTGTGTGTGTGTGTGTGTGTGTGTGTGTGTGTGTGTGTGTGTGTGTGTGTGTGTCTGTGTCTGTGTCTGTGTGTGTCTGTGTCTGTGTGTGTGTGTCCATCCAAAAAGTGTTTTGTACTTGTGAGCTTCTCTCAGCTAAAAGGTTTAGATGAGGAGGGAGACAGGAGTGTGTGTCTGTGTGTGTGTGTGGCTGTGAGTGTGTACTCCAACCCCCAGTAGTAGAGACATGAGGAGCAGACAGGCTGCTGTTTAATAGATTACAAGGGAACATGGCGACCCATCGATCATATGCACACACACACACACACACACACACACACACACACACACACACTCACTCTCTCTCCCAGAATTCAGTGGGGTAGGGTTACAGCCAGAGAAAGCAGAGCCAAGGAGTATGTGTGTGTTTGTGTGTGTGAGTGAATGTGCTTGTGCTTCTGTCCTCAGTCAGATGTTTGGATGTCTTCACACATGGGCATTTAGGTTTGGTTTAATTTTAAAGGTGCTTTATGTAACAATCTGATAATTATTGTTATTAATGACACCGGTGGCCGATTAGTAAACTCCTCCTGCTGCTCTTGCTCATCTCAATGTGATTGACCAGCATCATATTAATAGATATGATGGTGCTGAAAGACAAGGTAACTAAAGTTACACTGTTACCATGACAGTACCCACCATTTAGGTCACCATGATGAAATACTGTATACATAGACAACAACCCACAGCTTCACACATATAAACAAACCATCATGTGCTGTTAAGTTGCTCATGAAGTAGATCTCTGTACAGGTAACTACAATAGACAGGCTGGGAGTTGCTTGCTGCTTGTATACATTGCTTTGTCAGCATCACATTTTCCCAAATATCTACAGTGACTATAGCCTATGCATAGTTAATATGAGCTACAGTCTGAAAGTGTGGCCACGGTTATGAGAATAAGACTTTACATGCAGCAGGCCCCTATGTTTTTATTTTCTTCACTCTCTTTACTCCTGATTACCTTTGTCTAGAGCAGCTTGTGCTGTCGCTCACGGTGTAGAAGCAAGGCCTCCTCCTAGGCAGCTTTTTATAAGCAATTTCCTTTACATGTTCTTTTTTAAAACTATTGTTGTGAGTTTGCATTTTGTCTCTATGGAGATGCTGTCTCAGCGTCTCAGTTCAGTCAGTGGCTTTAAGAGGGAATACACAAATTTCTGTTTTACAGTTTCTGCAGAGGAAGTTTCATTTTCTGCAGCTGTTTTTTGTCTGTTCAGCTGTGGTGGGTCCTGATGCTTTATGTTAGTTTCTTTTTTTATATCTCACAAACCATTACCATTGCCATCAGACTTTTAAACACCTAAAAATTCACTTCCGTCTGTATACACTCAGTGCTGCTGGACTCATATTTAAATATTTAATATTTAGTCTATACTGCTGTAAATCGCTGTACATATTTAAGATTTAAGTATATTTATTTCCATTCTGCTTGCAGAATTTTTTGCACACACATTTGCACTACACTGGAAACTGTTAAAACTGAGGCCTATGCAAATGGAATTTTGTTCTGTATACACTTGCTGCATACTGAATGACAATAAAAGTCTGACTAAGTCATTAGAAATACACTCTCTCTCTCTCTATGAAGCACAAGATTTATTTTCTGTGCAAATGCATTTGTCACACCAGATATGCAAAACAGTAGCTTGTGTTATATTAGTTACCCGTAGAGTTGTTTTTTTTTTTAAAGTAGACACAAAGTATTAAGTAGATGTTAGACTGATTATTTCCCAAAAATATTTTTTATAGTTACACATTTTTAGTTTAACTCTAAACTCCAAAATAACTCCCACTTAAAATTTCCCTTCACTAAAAGTGAAAAACACCTACACACCATCGGTTACTGCTGGTCTGTTTATTAACAGTGCTTTTGTCTCCAGGACCTTCAGCAGGTATATGTACAAGCATTACAACAGTACCGTATGTATACAGTATAAACATAGATACAAGATAAATTAGGCCATCACACTGTCAGTCTGATGAGATAAAGACAAAGGTAGGAGAAGGTGTCAATATTCATCATAGGTGTGACTCATACAGAAATAGAGCATTACAACATCTACATAACACTCTACTTTTAAACATAACTAAGCTATGCAAAGGCTAGGCTTTAAATCTATGATAGAAATGCTGCTATGATATTGTTATTACCTTTACTTCATCTGAGTAAAAGACAGTGCTGCTGAGAGTAAGCTAGTCTTATATTTTATCTGTTGTGTATAAAGCCAACATGTTACACATAGTATATTATGCTTGTGATCTTTAATTCATGATATTTTATTTGTTTCATGTTTTAAGTTCAGTTCATCTGCAGACCTACCTATCAAATACATTACATTTCAGTTTGGCCTATAAATCCTTTTCTGCGATCATCACTCATGTTTATCTGGACTGGCAGCAGAAGTGTAAGTAATGAAGGCTGAAGCAGCAGCTATTTGTCCTGAACAGTAAATGGATGATATTGGTGTGAATGTTGGGTGAATTTCATTGTTGAGGTGCTGTGCTGTTTTTGGAAAAGAGAAACCACCACAACAAGTTAATAAAATCATAAATATGGCTCAGTACATTTCGTTGTGTGGGATCCGTAGGGCCTAGACCCACAGCTCAGTTTTGTGCCTGACTCAGTGTTAGAGAAGCAACGCTGTGGTGTGAAATTCTGCCTATCACTCTGTTTTTAATTAATTTCAAGTAGGTCAGGTAAAGTAGACCAAATGTTTTACTGATGGGATTTAATATACTGCTTCCTGTCTTTTAGAGATAACACAGATAAATGCAAAGATAAGCAGGATCACTGTGCTGGTTTATACTGGAGTTGATGGTTTTTGGATGTTAACTCAGGAAAGTGCTTGTGTAGGACATCAGAGAGTTACAACTTTAATTATTAGCTGAGTGTGAAAGTTCATTCTTGACCTTAGGAAATAGACCTTGAGTTCATATTTCAAACTCTAGAGAAAAAAGGCTACTAAGTGGGATGGTAAAGATGTTTGTTTGGCACAGTAATTATTAGTCTTTCTGCGTCATATCTTGCAGATGCACTTTCTTTGACTTATATCCAGTCCATTTTGACTAAATACATGCCTGAGGCTGTGTTCAGACAGACTACAGCGCTGTGTGAAAAAACACAGCCCCCTAATTCTTTTCAATGAGAAAGGGCCGTAGGTTTAAAAAAAAAAAAAAAAAAAAAAGACAGTTGCCAGGATTTTGCCACAACGCAGCACATACGGTCAAGACACTGCCCTGGACAATGGAATACATGCGAACACACACTCTTGGTGGATGATGTTATATTCTACTGTTTACCTCCTGATCCTTGCAAAATCCTGTCTCCTAGTATTATAAACTGTGCAGTGTTTTGGCATCTGATAAGCCTTTAAACTCACACACCTGTCACTCTGACTGGCCTTCCTGGATTATATTTCATTGTCTCATCTGAAACAACATGCTCCTACGAATGCAGCTCCATGAATTTTTTTGTTTTTGTATTTTATTAAACTGCTCATAATTTGTATGTTTTCGGTCTGCTGTTTTCGTTCTGCGTGCTTGCTAACAGGCATGCAGTGACACAGCAAAACTTAGCTCACAGGAACAAGGTTTCCCTCTGGGAGCTGAGCCTGAGCCAAGTTTAGCCCCAGCAGCTTCTGTTTTCTGCCCTCTGTCTCTCCGGGCTTGTAAATCTTGATCAATACAGGTTTTGGCTTCATCTGTCCCTCAATCTGTCTGTCCTGTAGCTTCTTTTTTTTCCCCCATATCCTATTTTTATGTCCATGTTGATTAATAATTGATGGTGAAAATGTGTTTGTTAACACCGTCAGTGTTCAGAGGCTCACCCCAGGCCAGCTCAGTGAAATGTGTCTCCCTGTTTAGATGACAAAACCATTTTATCTGTTCTCAGGGGGCGTTTAGCCTCTGCTGACTGTGCATGTTGCAGTCTATCATGGCTTTGAGCAGGGACAGGACCAGGGTGTGACAAATCATATCGGTTATATTGTCATAGTTTGAATGGTTCGTCACAGGGTCATTGATGTGTTCAGTTCTCCTCTGCAGTAAAAGTTATAATAAGCGAATGATGATTTAATTTCAGTGACAGCAGCCTCTGTTGGTTTAAGATGTGTTAAAGGAGAGGTCACCCAGCTGTGTTAGCCACCATTTTCTAAACTTGTCTGCTCTTTTCTTTCACAGCTGAAACTTGAAGATCGATCCATTGTCATCAGAGACATTGTGCGACGGAACAATTCGAACGTAAGTGGAGTCCTCAGTCTGCAACTTTTTTCTATCACTCCCCCTTTTCACTTCACCTCTTTCATTTTGTCTTGTTACTTCCAGCTCTTTTTCAATCAAGTCTCTCTTTGTCAGTCATGTCACTGTTCACCGCGTCCATTTGCTGCATCAGACATGACTGGAATGTTAGTATAGATCGACACCATCAAAGGACTAAAAGGAGACTGTTTGTGTTATTGCAGTGCAGCAACTCAGTCTGAATATAAATACAATATTAACCTTTAACATGATTTTCTTTTGATTTGAAATTCAAGTGTTGTCTTGTTCATAAACCATCATCAAACCAGTTATGCACAAAGACTTAAGTTCTTATAAGTAGTACCTGAAAGCTGTTGTTGAATCTGTTGATGGACAGCATGCAACATAGACACTGTGATGATGGATATGATGAACCTGTGTTTGTTGTATTACAGGACAACCAGTGTGGTATTGTGACCAACATTGACATCGAGTGTGCAGTAAAACTAGTGGGAACAAACTGTGTTCTGTATCCAGTTAACAGCAAAGACCTGCAGCACATCTGGGTAAGAGAGCAACGTTTTACTTTGCACTAAATCTGTGATAATGTTTTACAGGTGTGCAATTTGCTAATACTTACCCAGAGATTTCCGAGGAAATCTGGAAATAACCATGTAATAAAAATCACCAACAAATGCAGCAGTGCTTTATTTTATAGCCTGCAATTTCCAATTAATTTCCTGAAAATTATCCTCACAATTTCCTAAAAGTTATCGTGTATTAGGTGTTAATTACGAAGATATGTTGAAGAAAGACTTGCACAGTTTGAAGCCAATGATGAGGAAAATGGAGAAAGTGCTGGCTGCTATGACTGTATTAAGTTACTGCTCATTATATTCAAATTATTAGGAAAAAAAATTATGCAGTAGGTAAGTGGAAAAAATAGTTCATAAACTGATGTCAGTATCCATCAGAGTTTCCTAGAAAGAAAACTTCTTAAAACAATAATTGTTCATTTGGATTTTTCTTGACTTTGAGCTGCCATACTCATACTGCCATAGATTCATTTTGTAATGAGTAAATATACATTTAATTGATTTTTATGCCAGATACTGGTTGAGTTGCATGATTACTCTTGTTTTCAGCTGCACTGGAAATTTCAAACTGATACTTATCAACAAGTCAAACACACGCCATGCTATAAAATCTATAATAATCTATAAAATAATTGTAACAACTAACACTTTCCCTTATAATTAGAACCAAGTTCTGGAGGCCTTCCTGGAAGTTTCCAGCTAAATACCATCTCATATTTAGGAAATTATGCAAAAATTTCCAGAAAATTAGCTGGAAATTATGGGACCTGTAAAATAAAGTAACAAAAATCTGCTTCTTCACTCTGTCAGCACTTACAGTAAATTTATTGAAGAGCAGCTTTTTGGTACAGCAGCAAATGCCTGATCAAGGTCTGAAAAGTAGCTATTAATTTTTTTTCTCCCATAAAAATTACATACTAAATCACATAGTTCCCTCTGTGCATTTTCCAGGAAATGATTAGGAACCTAGATTGAATAATGTTTAGCTCTCAGTGTTAGCCTGTCAGTCATGTGGAAAAGGTCACTGACCTATGAACTACTATTATGCCCCTCCATAACTATTGTGTCTAACCTCAGAATTTGTTAAAATATAAAACAGATTCTGATCCTGTTGTGATTGTGTTCTCCACAGTCTTTTATGTACGGAGACTACATTGCCTATGACTTCTGGCTGGGGAAAGTGTACGACCTGACTAATCACATCATCCTCAAGCTCTCCAATGGAGCCAGGTAGACCTTGCGTGTGCATGTGTGCGATTAAACAGCATGTACTGTGACCGTGCGGTCGCCTGTCAGAGTGTCTGCACGCTGTTACACATTCATCTGTGCCAAATCCAGTGAATGTCAACCACCTGTCTCTCTCTCTCTTTGCCTCCGTACAGGTGCTCAATGAGTGTGGAGGACGGTGCCAAGCTTTACGACGTCTGTCCACATGTCAGTGATTCGGTGCGTAGCCACGAGCTCTGATCTGTCACTTCAGGTGTATTTGCTTTTCTAAATTCTCTGCTGCTGCAAGGTGAACAGAACAGCTGTTCATCAGAGGTCACGCCACTTTTGAAAAAACTACAACCAGACAGAATAAAAAATGAGTTGAAATAGGCAGTAATAGGGTTGTTCTACTGCTACAACCAGAGATACATTTTATTTTTTTGTCCACTGACACTGAGACTTAAAGATCAGTTATGTTTAACTGTATGCTATATTTCTAACAACTACTTTTTTAAGCTGCACTGGCAGACAGACTTCTGTTTTCATGTCTTTGTCATGTTAACCCTTGTTGCTGTGTTGTTTTTCAGGGGCTGTTCTTCGACGAGGCTTATGGCTTTTACCCGGGCCAGGTCCTGATTGGTCCTGCCAAAGTCTTCTCTAATGTACAGTGGCTGTCAGGAGTCAAACCTGTCCTCAGCAGGAAGTGCAAGTTCAGGGTGGTGGTAGAAGAGGTAAGACAACATTAAACACCTGTCGTTCCACAGCAGCATCCTTATTTGTGTGTGTGTGTGAGAGAGAGAGAGAGAGAGAGCTGTTCAGTCATTGTATTGAACAATCATCACATCGTCAGCTCTGTAGTAGCTGTTTTATTAACAGAAACAGAAGAAATGAAATCACTTCAGTGATGGGATCAGTCTAATTACTACTGTACTTACATATACAGCTTCGCATGGACATGTAACCCAGTTCTGTGGTAGATGGAGGGAAACGCAGTATAATCAACAAAGAGCTGGGGTGTTTGTGGTGGTTGACCACACTTCAGTTCACACTGTGTGCACAGATTTTTTTGCTTGAATAAATAGCGAATAATATTTAATCATGTATATTAAATTGTCTAAATGGTCTCTGTGGTGTCATTGTGTTTACCTCAGGTGAAGGTGGTTGAACTGAAGGTGACGTGGATCACCAAGAGCTACTCCCCAAAAGGCTCCGACAGCGTCTATCCACCTCCTTCCACCATTGGACAGGACGATCTCTGCAGGTCAGACAAAATATCCATCCATCAGCATCCACAGTTTTTTTTTTAAACACAGCTTTAAGTGAATTATTATCCTTGTGTCTGGGTTTAGGGTGAGACGTCTGGGCTACTACGACCACACTCAGAGGCAGCTGGGAGAGAGAGCCCTCTACGTCTTTCCTGCTAAGGGGGACGCCACGCGCATCACCTGTGAAGGACCTGAGGGTGCACCTGTACTGCCAGAAGACCCTGTGGCCAGAAAGGTCTGGATGATTGTGTTGATTTATTCATGTGTGTCGGAGTATAGATTTAATTGTGCTTAATTGTATATGAAGATTACTTACTAGTTTTAAGAATAGGTGCACACAGCCTCAGGAGCATATTAACACTTAAAATCACCTGTTTCACACAAAAAGTTAATGAAGAGGAGATGATTATGGTGCCGCGTATATTTTGAGAGTCCTCCTTGAACGTTGGTTACCCCTTGGTATAACAGAGACTGTCGGTACTTGTAAACGGCATGAGAGTTTTTGATCATCTTCAAACTGCCACTTGAAGTGTGTGTGTGTGTGTCTCCTGCAGTTGAAAAGGATGTTCAAGAAGGATTCGGGGAAGAAGACGGAGAACACCGACACACAAGGTACAAAACAACACATTGCAGAGAAGACACCAGAGGAAACATACAGTACAGACACACAAAGACACGCTTCTGCTCTCTAATGTTGTCGCTGTCTTTTTGCTGCCTCTGTCATGAAGTCAACAAGACTCTGCTGTTGAAGAATTTCATGCGACTAAAAATAGACGTGCAAATGACAAATTTAGAAAGATTGGCTACTACATTGGCCGGGATTATATTATCACCAGTTTTAGTTCAGTCTGTTGACATAAATAATGTAGTAAACTTTCCTTTCATCACATGATCAGAAACAAAAGAGTTAAAATAATGTATAGATTAAGTAGTCATTGGTAACAGGATGTTTTTAATTATTAAAGATGAA
This sequence comes from Lates calcarifer, assembly GCF_001640805.2. Lineage (NCBI taxonomy): Eukaryota > Metazoa > Chordata > Actinopteri > Centropomidae > Lates > Lates calcarifer. The sequence continues at coordinate 18,990,827 of NC_066837.1, read as the reverse complement.
TTTGATGTTCATTATACAGGAACCCCCCCATTATACATGTTTTAACGTTTAATATTTGTTCTATTTTTAAATGTGGTTTTTCATATTTGAATTTTGCTTCACTTCAATATATTTTGCTGTAAATGTGATTTTGTTTAGAGTTGGAAGAGATAATAGTTTAATTTCTTTTAGAAGTTTGCTCTTTTAAAAATTTACTGTTACTACTGTGAGTGAGTTTATTTTCCAACTGTTAAATATCTTACCCAGTATATATCTTTGTCACAACTCAAATTTAAGACATCTTTATAAAAAATGTTTAAGATTAAATAAATATCAGCCACAATATTTTCAACTGTCATATGAGCCTCAAGAATCCAGCATCATTTGCGTATTTCAAAACTGCTGAGAACTTGGATCTTGTGAATCTGCTGCTGCAGTGGTCGTCACACTTTATCAAAAGCGTGATCATTATTCAGATTTTTTACTATCTCATTATATCAGAGCAACAGAAATGAGAGCAAGTGTAGATGAATTGGGGTTTAAATAAACATGAAATAATAATAGTAAAAGTTTTAGAGGGCATAAAATATATTTTGTGCTTTATCACATTTATCACTTTCAGAAAAATGAGCATTATTTTTTGCTTACATTCTCCCTAAAGTAGCTGAGAACTAAATATCTCCATGCAGAGCAGAGTCAGAATGATTTAAAGTTCCTGTGAGACATCAGGCAGTCCTCTCCACGGTACAGAGGGAACAGACTTAATTGGAACTTGTGCTGGAGTGCAGCACAGTTCAGCTGAGGAATATATTTGTCTGCATGATCCAGGAAAATAGAGGATAACTCTTTCTGTACCTAAACATCGATACACCATGGTGTTTAATGAAGAAATGCTATAAGGAATAATGAATTGAAAAACTAATGCATGCTCTTTTGGTCCTGTCTCTCACCAGGTGATCACAAATCAGAGCAGACAGACTCGTCTCACTCCAACAACAACGGCCCCGTGGCGCCCATCCAGAACCCCCAGGACTCCCAGAACACCAACGACACCTCGGCCGAACACGGGGAGCAGGACGCTGACGATGAGGCTGCAGAAGACACTGACGACACCAGGTCAGTTGGTGTTTTGTTTGTTTGTTCCTCATTTTTAAATGAATGTGTAGGAGGCACTCAATGTCAGCCCCTTGTCCACTTAAAAGCTACAGTTAATGACATTTTAGAAGTGTAATGTGATGTGATGCAACAAAAACTTGCTCAGATTTCTGTGTCTGAGGTTAGCTGATTCAGGCTTGGTAATATTTGAGCTGCTTGTTTGAATGAGATTGTTGTTTTTTTAGAAAAAAATCAGGCCTTAAGGCTTGCAGGAGTTTTGACCAATTATCCTGCCCGTTGTAGTTTACTCTGCTGAGTTACCTCACAGATGTATGGTGTAAATCTAATACAGTTAGTCTCACAATATTAATTATGCTTTGTAAAGTTTGATTCGTGTAATCAATGAAGTTGAGCCACTTGTTAATGAAATTCTTTTTATGAGAGTGTTTGTGTGATGGAGAGAGAGAGAGAGGGAGAAATCAGGCAGACGGTAACACACACACACTTTAATTAGGTTTATGTTTAATTATACTTCTTTTATTACTGAAATATGGGGTATAGTTAATCAGGACAATTATTCCATCAAATATAAGTGGTGGAATATATATATATATATATATAGTCAGTTTGGCACAATCGGAAGGCTGATGCTTGGCTGAGAGCCTCGCAGTCATTTCTAAAAGTTACAGTTTGAGCCTGTTCAGCATAAAAAAGTGGACGACAGAGCTGAACCATCATCTCTCTGACGTGGCCTCAACAAAATGTCAACTTTAAAAGCTTTGTAAGTGTAGTATTTACTGCAGGGCTACTGCACCAGATTTCATTATATTTTAAAGTTGTTCATGTTGTTTACGGTACCTCCTGCATGGCTTCATTGTTTGGTGATGCATCCAGACTAGTTTCCTGAAATATACACCAGTGCCGCTAGACCAACACTGAGTCCAGTTTACTTCTGCCATTCTGTAAATTAAAACTTGTAAGTTAATGAGATGATCTACAGAAAATTAACCAGCAATCACTGAAAAGACTTCTCAACTTTTTAAGGTCATATTTTTCATCAAAAATGCTGAAATGTTTCTTGTTTCAGCTTCTCAAAGGTAAATGTTTGCTGTCTTGGTCTTTATGATTACAAACTGAACATTATTTGATTATGGACAAAGTTTGTAATTTGAAGATGATTAATCAATTACTCAAGAAATAAAATAAATAAAAATAAATGTCAGTTGCTGTACGATGACACAAAAAATAAACTCTAATTTTAATAATTGTTAACCTGCAGCATGAGACACATACTGTGTGTGTTAATTAAGCTGTGACTGTAACTCTGGTTACAGCTCTCTGACGTCATCGGCGAGCTCCACAGCCTCCTCTCAGAGCGGCGGTCTGGGAACAAACCGGAAGAAGAGCATCCCACTCTCCATCCGCAACCTGAAGAGGAAGCACAAGAAGAAGAGGACCAAGTTCTCCCGCGAGTTCAAGCCTGGAGACCGGTGAGTTAACAGCCGGGGGGAGACACCAGCATAAGATATTTCCTTCCCTTTTCTTTGCTTTAGTCCATTATTGTCACATGTTTTGTTCTTTGAGGCTTTCTGTATCCATTCATACAATAACCTTTTCATACAATAATCTTCTGCTGGTCGACTGTATTTGTGTCTGTTGGCACCTTCTCTTTATGTAGCAACTGATCAGACCACTGTTGTGACTACTGTTCTCAACAGGTGAGCAGCGATTGATTCAATGTCTGCTTTATGTCTGGAGAACAACTCAAGTGTTTTGACATTTTGCAAATCTATAAGGCTCATGGGTTTGATGATGGTGTTTCCCATGCATTAAGTGACCTCTCCCGATGTCTGTCTGTTTGTCCAAGCTCTCTCTTGTTTGTCAAACTGCTCTTGATCGTGTCACAGTGACACTGGAGCTTGACCAGCATTTTTCTGATGCAGGGAGATGACACTGACATTACCTTAAGTATGGCAATATTACGATCTGGTTATGAATGTTACGTATAACACAATAACACTCCTGTACTTGTTGTCTCTGTGTTTTCATAGTCTACTACTATTAATCAAGATGGAAACAGACATAACGATGGTATTTTTCAAGGCAAACATGACAACATCAGATATCCCCTATTTGATGCACACTGTTAATAAATGAAAATACATTTCTTTGCAGTTCCATTTTTGCTATTGGTTTGATCAGTGTCCCTGCAGACAGTTTGCTTACTGAGGCAAAGGAATAAGCGAGTCAAAGAGCTGGATGGCAGTGGGGCAGGATAAAATGATGACAGGAAGGATTGAGAAAGAATGAGAGGGAAGATTGAGGTTCCAACATGCCAGGAGGAGAGAGTGGTTGGGTGAAGATAAATGGTGCAGTAGATAAGAAGAGGGGACAGATAGTAGCAGGAACATCCTGTTGCAGTTTTCTTTTTGTGATGAATGAACAATGGGTGACCACAAATGAGAAACGGTCTTTAATATTCAAGATTCACTTTATTGTCCTACATTGTAGGAAATTTGATAAAAGGCAAAGCAGAGTTTTTAAATTGCTCACATTTACATCTGAGCCACCAAACCATATAAACTGAAACCTTTTTTTGCTCTAGCAATATGTATCTAATATATCTGTGTGGGTGTTTTCATGCAGGGTGGCAGTGGAAGTTGTATCCACAAAGACCACGGCTGACGTGATGTGGAAGGACGGGCGGGTGGACAAGGGAATCCGATCAAACGACCTCATCCCCATCCAGCACCTCGACAGCCACGAGTTTTGTCCCGGGGACTTTGTAGTAGACAAACGACGTAAGGAAGATTAATTGAATTGAATATTTTTATAGTGATGAATTTTGTTGTTCCCTTTGACTTTTTTTCAGACTTGTGAAGACACAGCATGTGTCAGATTTCTGTCCCTGTGGACTGCGATAAGGTTTTTTTTTTATATAGGCCACTCTGCTACCTAGTACCTACAGTATCTAGGTCATTTGCTGAAACTGTGCCAAGTTTGTGTGTGTCTGTGAATTGGAATGAAAATACAGTGATTTATTTAAATGCTGGGCTGTCACAGCCAGATACAGTTTCCATTTTCCTCCAGACAAATACATTTTTTGTGATAAATCTTTGAATTCAGCCCAAGCCCTCCAGGACCCAGGAGTGTATGGTGTGATCCAGTCTGGTGATCACAAGGGCAGAACATGTGTCGTCAAGTGGATCAAACTAAACTCCACGAGTGACGACGTGGAGGTGAGTCAGCGGCACAAGACAGCAGTGTCTGTGATTTAAGGACAGTGAAAATACTTGATGATGATGTTGAGTGTGTTGGAAAGAGGGGAATTATATGTGGTAACCATAGTAACCATGATCAGTTTTATGTCTTGATACCTGGCTGGTTTTGTTTTAATGCAGGTTATCGGTTTGGAGGAGGATGTCAGTGTGTACGACATCGCAGATCACCCAGATTTCCACTTCCGCACCACAGACATCGTCATCAGAATATGGAACTCTGAGAACGGACAGAACGACTGCGAAAATGAGGTGACAACAATTTAAAAAAAAACAAAAAAAAAAAACCCTGTTGTCTGTCTTACATATGCAGTGTAGTGAAGGTGTTCCTGTATTTAGGCAACCTGTGTAATTTTTGCTTTGATATAGATATGAAATACCGACCAGATTGGCATGAAAGTTAGTGTGATAGATATTTCTGATCCATTATGATTTTTGGAGGATTCTTATTCTCTTGCACCTTCCTCATACCAAAATATGAAAGTCTTATTCTTATAAGGATATACTTTGATTTTAATTTAAACATTTTAATTATTTTTAGCCCTACTCCAGGATAGGCTTAGAATATCATCACTATCAGAATCAGAGTTAATATGATCAGATCAGTATGTTCTTTTCATCCAGCAGTATCACAGTGTGGGGTTATAAACATCACAGCCTTTGTTTCTTTTGGTCTGGTTGTCATGTAATAGGCTCAAACATTGTGTTATGTTTTCTTGGTTGTGGATAATTGTTGTTTCTCTACACCTTCCCTCCCTCAGACGTCAGTAGGCCAGGTGTCCAGGGTGGATGTGAGCAGCAAAGTGGAGGTGGTGTGGGCGGACAATTCTATGACTATCGTCCTGCCCCAGGTAAATATTTATCTTTAATGAAATTCATTGTTATTTTGACATTAGAAGTGTTGGTGATAGTCTTGTAATAATCACACATGCAGCACCTCTACAACGTGGAGTCTGAGATTGAGGAGACGGACTACGACTCCGTGGAGGAGACCAGCAGCGTGCTGTCCACTGAGGAGTGGGAGGACGAGAGCGACAGCTGGGAGACGGATAACGGCCTCACCACCGAGGACGACAGCCACGTCAACAATGCGGATGTCACCGACACGGCGACCCCAACCCCCACGCCCACAGGCTCCGCGACCTTCATCATCCCCCCACAGGAGGGCAGCAAAGCTGGGGTCACCAGCCCCACTAAAGGAGTCCCTGGAGAGGAGGGAGAAGCATCTGTGGCTGTGGCGAGTCCTGTCACTGGAGGAGGTGGGGATCATTTCATATAACATTTATATTTTTGGGACGAGAATAGTGTCAACTCCACCGCGCAAAGCATAAATCATTCTCCTTGAACCTTGTGTTGCCACTCATGGGATAATCTGTATAGGACACAAGCTTAAGAACTTTTTATGTCCCACTTAAAACTGTAGATTGTTAATAAAACATTACAGAGTTTTAATTATATATAGTATTCCATTGCAAGAAACCGCAGTGCATTAAATTGCATGCAGTACAAGAAAAATAATGCAAGAAAAATACGAGAAAATGTACCAACATGAAAAAACATCCTCCCACAGGCAGTGAAGAAACTTTAGGTGGAGAAAACACAAATGTTCTCAATTTGCTTTTCATTGCAGAATAAGTGCAGTTCTGACAGATCTCAGGGTCATTAGGCAGTTTGTTCAAGAAAATAGGACCAAAATAACAAGAATATCCCCATCCCTGGATTTGTTATTCTTGGCTGTCATTATTATTATTATTATTATTCTTTTTGTTCTCCTTGTTCAGATTGGTTTACAAATACCGCTGACTGTAGGTTTTCTCGACAGGAACACACTGAGTGAAGGAGATCTTGAATTCGACAAATGTTTCTCAATGAGGCTTTCACATCACAGAAAACATTCTACGTGTGTCCTGTCTTATACTTGCAGTAATTTGTTGTACACTTGTTATCTGTCTCCTCAGGAACCACTCCTGGAGGTGCAGTCAATGGAGCGGAGAAGCCCTGTAAAGACGGTGCCTCCCGGGGCTTTAGGGAGTTGAAAGAGGCCTTGAAGATCCTGGAGAGCCTGAAGAACATGACCGTGGAGCAGCTGTGGACTGGCGGCTCTCCGACCTCTCCGACCTCCGCCGAACCAGCCTCCACCGCTAACGTAGCGAGCTCAGTGACGCCCACAGCCCCTGAGAAACCCACCAAGGAGAAACGCTTCCTAGATGACATCAAGAAGCTGCAGGAGAACCTGAGAAAGACGCTGGATAACGTGGCCATCGTGGAGGAGGAGAAGATGGAGGCTGTGGTGGAGGCAGGGGGGAGTGCAGGAGCAGGGACAGAGGTTGGTGTTAAAAGGATCCACCTTCAATGTGACAGAGTTGATTCATTCTCTAGTGTCATTCAAGTAAATAAGTGCAACATTGTGACATTTCCTGCTGGTGTGTTACTGTTCAGGTGGAGAGAGCTGGAGAGGAAAAGCCCCAGCAGGAGCCCCAGACTCCAGTCGGTGGACAAGAGTGGCCCAGCGAGTTTCTCAGCGACACACCGGTACTGTGCCAGCAGAGTGGCGGCAAGCCTGGCGTCACTTTCACCAGTGCCAAGGGAGAGGTGTTCTCTGTGCTGGAGTGGGCACCAGGTGAGAGATGAGGATTTAATTCCTCGTTTGCTTCTGTTCCTGCTTCTATTCTGTCCTTCTTTTTCTTTCTTCATCTTCCTGTACATCTTCTCTCCATCTTTGAATCTTTGTCTCATTTGGTTTCTGTTCTGTGTTGCATGAGCTGATATGAATCTAAGACTTGCTGCAGAGCTGTGAGCACAGACATGATAATGTGTCATTAAAATGCATCTGTCATTGGAGCTAGACTTACAGCAAGCAGACATGTCTTATGTGCACTCAGGCTCCACACAGAAAGACCCCACATTTCCCCATTTCTCTGAGTGACAGTAGCTGCCTCCCATTTCCATTCTGTAATCATACTTGATGTTTTGATGTCTTTTAGCTTCATGAATTCCCTGCCCACACAAGCTAGATGTATTTGTACATTTCAGTTTCTTTCTGTATTGTCGTTCAGTCGCCATTTGTCATCTCTCTTTGTCACAGACACTCACTCATTCAAGAAAATGGAGTTTCAGCCAGCAGAGGCAAAGAAGTTCTTCAGCACAGTGAGGAAGGAAATGGCTCTGCTAGCAACGTCACTGCCAGACGGCATCATGGTCAAAACATTTGAAGATCGCATGGTGGGTTTCTGGTCATAAATATCATGGCAATAAGAGGCATGTACCTAAAGATTAGTATTATTATCCTGTAAAAACACACACCAGCACTGATTGGTAGTCTTGATATATCCCTGGAAAATCTGCAGATTCACTTAAAGGCATAAAAGTAAGGATCCAGAATTTATAATCAACTCAACATTATTTGTCTCATCAGAATTTACTGTGATTATTGTTAAAGACTAATATTAGGGGCTCTAATAAGGGTAATTATCGATTTTCAGACGATGAACTTATGTTCAAAAAACCTTGTGGTTTTGTATCATCCACTGTAAATATGTGAAAAATGTCTGCACGAGCAGTTCAAGGCTAGAGATGTGTAGAAAATAAATTCTGTACAAATTATGTAAACATTGAGGTTCCACATACACATTTACAACCATTTTGGCTCTGATTTCACAAGTGATTACAAAATTCAAACTAAATGAAATTAAATATTAAATATATAATATATAAAAATTTCTCATGCAGTATTTTTTCCACAGATGAGGGTGATACACAGCCACACATTGAAATTATTTCTAAACATTATTTCACAGGCTCAAAGATCTTATTGACCCTTTGTGAGTCCATATGTGCTTTGTTTTTTCTGGGTCAACGGCAGCAACAAGAAGGAGAACAAAAGTTGTAGGATCCCAGAATGTCAAAACGCAGCAGGGATCTTCTACTAGTTCAACCAGAGACTGTAATTTTTATAGTGATGTGTAAAAAGTAAAGCTAAAGGTTAACAGTATTTGACTGTAAAGTTTTATTCTTGTATCTCGGCATATTCTCCAACATTAACCTCAGTGGTGCACATCAAATACCTACTTTACCTTACGCTGACGTCATACCTTAAATATCGTGTCGTAAGTTTCTTTGCTTTCTCCGACACAGGACCTGCTCTCAGCTCTGATCAAAGGGCCGACTCGCACGCCCTACGAGGACGGTCTGTTCCTGTTTGACATCCAGCTGCCCAACATCTACCCAGCTGTGCCGCCGCTGTTCCGCTACCTGTCGCAGTGCAGCGGCCGCCTCAATCCCAACCTCTACGACAACGGCAAAGTCTGCGTCAGTCTGCTGGGCACCTGGATTGGCAAGGTGGGTGCTGAGTTAAACAACTTAAGCGAGTGACTTGAGACAGATACAGCAACAACCTGTAGTTGTACAGTGCAGGTTAAAGTGCAGTAAAAAAAAATGAAGCTTTTGTAATCCAGTGCAGTTTTCAAAGCCTGCTGAGGTTGCAAATAACTTCACTTCCTACAGAATGTACAGAAGCTGTCACCTTTTTTTTTGTTTGTTTGTTTTTTTTTTTTTTTTTGTTTTTACTCGTACCTGTGCTTTTCTCATGAAGTTGTGGTGATGTGATTCACAGGGCACTGAGAGGTGGACCAGCAAGTCCAGTCTGCTGCAAGTCCTCATCTCCATACAAGGTTAGCACACACACACACACACACACACACCCACATCTTCTCTTATCTGCAGCACATTAATGTTTTATTCATGTGTTCATTTGCTCAGAAGGGCTCCAAGTGCAGTGTCGCACACAGTCATTCAACCAAATATATCTGCCTCACGCACAGACATCACACCACTTCCATTAAACTTATCTGCAATCTGGCCTGCCAGACAAATTGAATCCAGAATTTAATTCACTTTTCACTGTCTCAGAGTTAACACCGATAAAATGTGCCTTTAACCACACAGTGAGTGCAGTATTCCTGACGGCATTTTGGTCAAAGCAACCACCATCACACAGTGAAATAAGCACTCTCAAACTTCCGGTGCTGTTTGTTGATTTATTTTGAATTGGCTTCATTCATCATTCATCTCACATGGCAGAGACAGGATCCAAGTCTTACCACCTTTGAGCTGTGTGTGAAAAGCCTTTTTGACACATTAACCTCCATGTCTTGATCTTATATTTTTACATAAACGTGTGTTTTTTCTGCAGGCCTTATCCTTGTCAATGAGCCTTACTATAACGAGGCAGGTTTCGACAGTGACCGAGGCCTTCAGGAAGGATACGAGAACAGCCGCTGTTACAATGAGATGGCCCTGATCAAAATGGTCCAGTCTATGACGCAGCTTCTCCAGAACCCCGTGGAGGTCTTCAAACAGGAGATCCAGGAGCACTTTGTCTCTAATGGCTGGCGGCTTGTGCACCGCCTGGAGGCGTGGCTCGAGCTGAACGACGCTGCAGAGAGGGGCCAGACAGCGCACATGTCCTGCAGGGCTTCACACTCGAAAGACCGACCTTCATCAGTGGAGCCTCTGGACGAGCAGCTGCCTTTGGGAGCGGGCCCCGTGGCGGTAGCCCACAGCAGCCCCAGCAAGCCTGGGGAGGAGGGGGTCACAGGAGCAGGAGTTACCAGTATTATGGAGGAGGAGCTGGAGGATTCAGGGCTTAGTCCCTCTACTACAGCGGCCTCTCAGCAGGAGCTGAGCCAGAACTCAGACTTTGACAGCAGCCAGGGCAACACCTCTCTGGGTGACAGGGCTGGATCCACAATCCCTGGCTCTGTGGTCCGCGGCAGCACTTCAGAATCAGGTTCTGCCACGGTAGGCGGAGGAGGGCCGGGCTCCACAGGAAGCCAGCCAGCGGTGCGACCAAAGAAACGGAGAAAGAGCTACAGGAGTTTCCTCCCGGAGGGCAGCGGCTACCCAGACATCGGCTTTCCGCTCTTCCCGCTCTCTAAGGGGTTTGTGAAGAGCGTCCGAGGTGTGCTGCTGCAGTACCGAGCCGCGCTGGCCGCCGCTAGCATCCCTGAGCACACAGAGGACAAGTAAGTGCCTCCTCACCGTTCCCCGACACTCCTCTGCACTGCTTCCTGCTCTTTCCTTCCTTCTCTTCTACCTTTTCATCTGCCTCAAGCTGTAGAGGAGGATCCATTACTTGTCTGGGGAGGGGGGGCGCCTACAATTTCCAATCTTCTGTACTCGTGTCCAGAGCTGCACTGTGCCCCCAGCACTGTCCGCATTTCTGTCCTTTACCTCCATTTCTAAGTCTGTACCGCTCCTGCTGCCCCAAAGTCCACGACATTCTGCCTTCCTTTTTCCCTCCCCCCATAATCCCCCTCGGATCAAACCACAACTGCGAGAGAACAGCGTCATTGATCAGGAGAATGAGCAAGTTCTGGTTTGGATGCAACTTGATCATGTCTTTGTTTTCCTTCAGTGACCCTGCTGATGAGTGTGATGGATAAAGAGTGGGTGGAGCTCACACACGCTCACCCAGTTACACAAACCTACGGGAGCTCCCTCCGTCACATAGAAACCCTCATCTTCACACGGACGCAGGTAAAAACACGGAGCTTTTACCAGAGGCAGTCAAAGTTTTCTTCTTGGCCTCAGCAGGGCTTTGACTTCAGTGGCAGTGGTGTGGATGCAGAAACGGACTGAATGAGATGAAAAATCAGTGCCATGAACCCTCTTCCACCCCCCCACCCCACTTCGCCTCCAGCAAACTTCCACCACATGGGTGGGGACTTGCTGGATAACCACTCTGCCATCTCAATCAGCCTGAAAAATGTTAAGCAGACTGGTGATTGGCTGGATTCCACTGAAAAAGTGCAAATCCCAGCTCTCCTGGCTGCTGGGCTAACTGCGGCTGTCTGTAGCACTACTGATATTATCGCTGTAACATCCTGCACTACAACAAACGAATGGACAATCTGGTCCAGGAGAGGTGACGTATAAATACACTGACCAGGAGGATTCTTTTTTTAAGTAGAAGTCACTGGTTGTACGCTTTCTGCCAAAATTTCTCTCTATTCACAAACACACAACGCACATAAACGCACACATAAATATTCAAGTAGAACTTACTGAATGTCAGTAAAACTGCCAACCACGACAGCTTCACCACTTCGTCTACTATACTCGCTGGTATTTTCCTTCGCCAATCACTCGCACTGAACCATGCAGCGAACATCGAGTGACAAAGTTTACATACCAATCACCTCTGGAGGGTCAGACTGCTGTAGCCGTTTGGTAGAGAAGCCAGCCAGGCACAGGATGACAGATTTAGGTGGCTGTATGTGAAGGAGTTTGCGCTCTAGTCGAAGCTTAACACAGCTGCCGCCTCTACATACAAAAGTTCCATTCACTTTCTGTAGAATTTAGAAAAGGCCATCACTAAAATGGAACTTGTGCTTCGGTGTTTCAGTGTGTTTAAGGTGTGTTACGCTCACAGAGGCTGAACTGTGTTTAAAAGTGGAGCTTTTACCCACAATGCTCCGCTTTTCTGTGACGGAGGTGAACCCACATCACTGCAAATGACACAATTTAAAGAATAAATGGAGAAAAAAAGCATACAGCATCCATTCCGTCATCTCATGTCAACATGTTGCCTTACTTGAATTGTTCTTAATGATCTCAGACCATTGTGTACAGAGCTGCTTGTGTCATGCTTTAGACATTAACCAACACAGATCTAGACACACACAAAAAACCACTAAAAACCGTGTTACAGTGTTTTCCTCCTTTAAAAGTGCAGATCTCTGATCAGCTTTTATCAGTTCTTAAACATGAGTCTGTCACACTGCGGCCATCGCTGTATTCTGATTTTCCTCTCCAAATTGCACGTGCAGAGTTTAACAACATCAGAATACAAGCCACAGTAAGTGTGATGCTTAAGGTTTATTGATATTATGATTAATCTGCTTGATTATTATTTTCTGTTACTCCATGTTTTCCTGACGTCTTATCCCACGAAGGCAACTGCTGCCCCCACAGACGAGAGAATATTACGCAAATTACAGCACGCAGGCAAAACTTTAGCTCATCCAACTGTTGTCTGCGAACTTCTTTCCTCTCTCTATATTGCATACTTTAGATCTGGATGGAAAAAAACAAGGGTTTTATTGCTTAGCCACAGATTGTGCTGTAATTTACTGTGAAACAAAGCAAAACTCACCTTTGGGTCCAATCGTGCTTCCTGGGGAAATCAGAACAGTCTTTGTTTACATCTATTTAAATAATCCCACCTCTAACATCATGTTCTTTTGTTTTTTTTCTTTCAACATATTAAAATTCTTATTGTTATTATCATTATTATTATTATTAATATTATAATACAGGTCAGACAAAACCCCTTGTGCTTGCTATAATCTGTGAAATAAACAAGAGAGCCTTGGCTGTCTGGTATTTTACTTGAACAAAGAACCTTGATGCTGAAGAGTGTTTCTGAATGAGAGGGCACACTGTGCCGTTGTGAAACTATGAGTGATGGGAGAGGATAAAAACCATGAGCCAAGACTTGCTGCGTTTTAAAACAAAAAAAAAGAAAAAAACATTTGATGAAAAAAAGAGGTAATTAATGAGGGTAATTATGTTTTGCTTTGTCTTCCATTTTTTTCTCCTTTCTACTCTTAAAACTGGTATTCCTGTATCAGATGTGGCAATCAGGCATTCATGACAGTTTGTTCTCTTCCTCAATGTTACTTCACCATCGTCATTGTTTCGCTGCCTTTAATGCTACAGAGGGAGGATGTGTTGTCCTCTCCACTGGCTGCTGTAGCTGTAGCATGTAGCCTTGTTTGCTTTACTTTCTCTTTTTTCTCCCCTGCACACATGCTGCTGTTTGTAAAATGTCGCCTTCACAGTTCTTAGAGGAGGAGTGTGTTTTCAGTGGCCGGTGATCAGCCTGAACGTGTAAAAACTCAAAGCCGTGTTTACGGTGTTTTTGAAAAAAATGCACAGCTCCGCCGAGAATTCAGAGGCGACATTATTGCTCAATCCTTCGCCCTCTTTGTCATTTGTCAACAGTCGCAGAAACAGAAAATGTGAAGTTATCTCGCTAGATCTCAAAGCAAAAATCCAGCAGGATATCAAGCACATGATGCTATGTACAATTTTCTGTGTATGTGTGTATATTATTCAGATTTAAACCATTATTATTATTATTATCATTATTATTACTGCGAGAAGTTTGTTTTACAGCCAAAGCATGTAACATGTTGCTTTAAGCCTTTTGAATGGGCTACACACAAGACTTGACTGTACGATGTCTACATTTCCACAGTGGCCTGTTATTGATATATTTAAAAAATGACTAATAAAGTTATGATTTGTAGCCTGATTCCCTCTGTACAGATGTCATGACTATATTGAAATATATAAATACATACAGTATATATTTAACACAAACTTGAGTTCTAACAAGTCACGTGGATGCTTGGGGCATATCTGTACAAAATGCTGAGTGTGTATTGTACTTATGATTTTTCATTTTTTAATGGTTTCATTTTGTTGAGTTCAGACAACTGTATAGTGATGTATTAAAGTTTGCAAGCAGTACCATAGAAACTCTGGCTTTTTTATTTATTTATTTGGATCTCAGTTGGTGGTTGTGTAGACAGCGGCTTTTCTTATAAGCTGGTGGTATTCTGTATTTTATTCTTTTTTCTAGTTTTGTCAACAGATCACATGAAAACACTAGACCCAACAATGAATCAATCCTACTGACAAATATTATCTGTGTAGCCAATGTGTGGTGGGGGTCCTTTCATTACAATGAACCTGGCACTGTAGTTGATTTTGACTAAATCCCACACACACTGTACTCCTTCTGGAAGTCCTCACTACAGTGTAAAATGCATATAAATCTGCAGCTGAAAATAGTCCCCAACAAATACACAATTTTCTCCCCTTTTGAGTAACATACCAAAAAAAATCACTAGTCTCCAACTATTTCTAGGAAAATCACCCTATCATGAAATGTTTATATCTTTATCTGAAAGTACTGTGCTTGTACTAAAGGTCTTGAAATGGTTCAGAATACTGCAGCAAGAATGTTCGCTAAATCCAGAAAATTACTCCAATATTAGCCTCCTGTCATTGGCACCCTGTCCACATCAGATCAGCCTTTAAGGCTGCCCTCTCACAGTGCAGGGCTCCTGTCTGTCCCCAGAGTTAAAAAGAAGTCAGCAGGCTGGAGGGCCTTTTCCTACCAGGCCCCCTTCCCCTGGAACAACCTCCCTACTGACATCAGACTGACTGACTCCCATGAGGCCTTTAAATCCGAACGTACTTATTTCAGGCTTCTACCTGCTTCTGTTCTACCACCAGCAGTTTTGGTCAGTCTTAGTGCATCAATTAAACTCAGTATACAGTAAAATCCATGTTGTCCTGCTGATGAAATCACTGCAACTTTAAAATCACTGCATTACTCTTTGTTTCTTCCATCAAGCACACGAGTGTCGAGGCTGTGTGCATCTCTCTCTCTCTCTCTGTCCTCTTTTCATCTCTCCCTCCTGTAGTTTTGTGCTTTTTAGCTCTCCTCTTCTTCTGTCACTTCCTGCAGGTATTTCTGACTCCGGAGCTGTAGAGTCTGACCTGTGATGTTGTCTGTCCCACTGCTCAACGCCTGCTGTTACATTTGAAATTCTTAGTCTTATTTCTATCATTATTATTATTATTATTATTATTATTATTATTATTTCTATTAGGGTTGTAACCCTCCATCTGTCCAATCATCATAAATCTTTATACCTCATACCTTCAGCCCGTGACTGACTAACGTTGTACCAAAGCTTCTTCAATTTGCCGTGAGATAACAACCTACAGACATGAAACTGCTCAGCAGCACTGGAAATGATGAAAAGTGGAAAATTTAAAAGGCCATCCTGTGAGTCTTCAAATTTCACTCGCAACTGAATACACAAACAAAGCCTCTTGGACTATAAAGGTCATGATGGATTTGTATATCATTTGCATTATGTGAGAAACACTACAATCAATAGATGTTTTTGCATTCCTACTTTATTGACAATAAGTTTGTTGCACAACTTTGCAGTACTGAGGAACATATTTCTATTATAACTGTGCAAGACTGGTTGAAGAACATGGCTGCCGTGGATCAAAAGGGCGGGGCTCAGCAGGAAACTGGCCAAGTTGACTGACTGACTCAAGTTGTCTTAAAGGAAACCTGATTAAAGTCCAGCACTGTGGCCTGAATACACACAAGTTTAGTTTGCATCCAATAGATGAAAACAATCACCACTTGGTAAACACACCCGTGTATATCTCTGTTTTGTTATTAAATGTGTTTTTAAGATACATAGAATGTACTTAAAAAATAGATTTCTGCATTTACATAGAATTTAAATTATTCAGTTGCTGGATCATTTATGAAAAGTTTCCTATTCTGTTTATTTAATAACCCTCTAAGCTAACAGCTAACATTTTTAAATAAATATATTCAAGCAAATAAATAACTTTCAGTGTTAATGTGAATGTGGTTGGTTGTCTCCTTATATACCACTCCAGATTATCATCATACACCTAACATATTTGGTAGTCTTACTATTAAAATCAGGACTCCACAGCTACACCTTCTGCTCATACCAGAGGTGTTTCAACAATTCATGTTGTGCTGCTCTGTTGGTGCCGTCTCATCAATAAGAGATTCCTAAAAACATTTAACATTACAATTGGTAAAAAAAAAAAAAAAAAAAGCTAGTAAAACAAAATGATTAGATGATACAATTAAACAAACATCTAGTAATATGATATAGAACATTACAGTGTTGTTATAGTTTTTAGTATAGCAAGTATAGCAAGTATGTTTACATATGTTTAGCATTAGTTCAGTCTGGACAAGGCAAAGCAGCTTCTTGCCTTCATAAATCTGCATCTTTAACATTTACATTGTCCTGTTTAGACTGTGCTTATGTCTATCATATTATCTTGCTTATACCTGGTCCTTTACTCATATGTATGCCTCTTTTTTTTTTTCAATCTTTTCAGTCTCTGATGCTGCTGCAACAATGTAAAGAATCATCTTATCTTATCTGTCCTCTGCATGTTAAGTGTTAACGTGTTGCTTTCAGTGTGTTAATGTTACAAGTGAGACAACCACAATGTTAGATTAAGATTAAGATTAAGATGCCTGTGAATATTCTCATTCATCCAGGTCATAGTTATCTCAAGGAAGTTTTAATCAAAAGCAACTGGACTTAGTTGTAGTCTAGAAGACGTTTCACCTCTCATCCAAGAGGCTTCATCAGTTCGTGTTGGACCAGTCCCAGCCTGGTCAGATGCGAACACGAACTTCATCCCAAAGGGATCAATAAAGTCTGTCTAAGTCTAAGTCTACAGCAGCGAGAAACAAGGGTGACCAAGATAGGAAAATAGAAAAATAAATAATATAATATAGAAAGGCACAGAAGTAACAAAGTGACAAAGTTAAAGTGCAAAGAGACATTCAGTTGTGATCAATCTGCTTTAATGATGAACTTTTATGGACAGCTGTGAATCAAGAGGTAGTGCGGGTCACCCTCTAATTGTAAGGTCAGTGGTAAAACCCAGGCTCCTCAAGTCTGTGTGCCTAAGTGTCCTTGCACAAGATAGTGAACCTCAAACTGACCCAGGTGGTGTGCCATTGGTGTGTGAATGTGCTGTATGAATGTTTGTATGAATGGGTGAATGTGATCTACCCGAGAATCTTTCAAAGCTTTCTAAGGCGCCAAACATTTCTGCAGGAGGAAAGTTTGCTTTTTCCAACCCTCCGTGATCCTTGAACACATCATACCTCCTCCAACTATAAGACAGTGACGTCAGACGCCGAGAGCCGCACACCTCGGACCACTCCACAGACGCTGTCGGTGGGTCTATGGCGGGGCTGAAATTTAAACCCCCGGGGGCTTAACAGCGGAACTGCCTATTTCTAAAAGTGTGGAGAAGTTAGGAGACACCGGGACGATCACGTCCAACGACAGGAGGAGCCCGGAAAGTCACCGAGAAAGGTTTGTAAAGTTAGCCGCAGGTGCTGTCAGGTGTGTCGGCGCGTGCTGGGTCTGTAGAGTTTGTAACTTCTTGTATTTATGTAGAGTAACATGTTTTACCTTAGTGCACTGTGGGAACGCAGGCACCTTATAATGTCTAGTTTTAATGAAGTCTAGCAATGGAAGTCGGTGTGGTCGCTCAGAGGGAAGGGGTTAACCCATAACACTACAAACCCTTATTAGTTATGATTTCATATAAGTTAGAAAGTGAAAATGCGCTTGGAAACGACATTTTGGGTTTCTTGTAACCGCACTAACGCAGCAATGTGAGCAAAGCGACAGGCCCCGCAGCCTAAAGCGTGCGCACCGTTTTGGTTCAAGTAGGCTTTGGTGCAAAGGAGGGTGATTTGTTTGTTTGTTTTATTTTACGTGGATATAATGTGAGAGTGTGTGGTGGTTTAATTAAGTGATACTGTTGCTCTGGCAACAGCCGAGGCAATCAAACAAATGAAACAAGGCCTCTCCGGTTTGTATTGAGCAGGTAGACCTATCAGACAACGGCGAACAGCTGCTGCAGTGTAATCCAACTGAACATTTGTGACAAAGTACTCAGCTAAAATGCTTGTTTTGCTGCTGTTTTATCAATTACAGAACGACGCCCTCTTGTAAGCTGTGTGGAAAAGACACCAGGATCTCGCCCCTTAAAACTCCTCAAGAAAAGTGATGCCGTTGAAGTAGCCACGAGTTAGCGTAGCCTTAGCGCTAATTACCGTCAGGTGTGCTGGTTCTTGTTAGGCTCATTAACTGTATAACGTGGTTATCTAGAGTGACATTTTTAATTTAACTGCACTCCTGGAATATAAACCTTTGCAGCATATGTCCTTTTTAAAATAATGTTTTAAAGTTTATACGCCTATAATAATATAGAGATATCAAAACGAATTTCAAGGTTGGAGAATTACCAAGCTGTTAAAGGCTGAGACGTCAATCACACTTACTTTTGTTTTTTT